>NC_142096.1:10291598-10611241 GCF_054644295.1 Miniopterus natalensis
CCAGGCCATGTACATTTTCAAAATAAATCAGCTCAATAATAAACATGCATAATTCCCATTATAGCTAATGACCTGTGTGGCTCAGGGCTATCAAGTTGAGCCCTAGATCAACCTCTGGAACTGTTTTGAAGGTCTAATATGTACAGTGGCATTACTGGTGCTGATCCCAGCCATATGAGGTCAATGTTTCAGTTTCCCTGACAGCAGCTTCATTGGCAAGACAGAGTGCACAAAGGTTGCCAAAGCTAACTAACATATCTGGTAACTGGGCCTTTAAACAGATGTGATCCTATTTCCTGCTATTCTCCCTTTGTCTTTCATTGACAATTTCTATATATGTGCTAAGCCAAATTGCAAGGCTTACTTGAATATGCTCAAAGCCTTTTGTAGTCTTTGGCCATATATGGCTGAACTTAAGAGTTGAGTCTGATCATAGTTTGAAGTGGTTAGAAACACTTAAGGCTCCTTATCCTGTGGTCAAATGATCAGTTTAATCTTTTCTACTATTATCAGGGAAGCTGGGAGTTAGTGGGGGAAAGTAGTGGAAATGAGCATTACCTGACATATTTTTATTTTTGCCAAGTCCTAGGTTCATGATATTCCAGGTTTTAATCAATGCACCAGTTAAATGGCTATATCAAAATTACCTCAGATCGATGCTATCAATACTGATTTTTTTGACCCTACAGCAAACCTACAGAGTCGACTTTCCAGTAGTGGGCCCCTGGGATCTATAAATATATTTGTAACCTTCAGATTAGCAACTAGGTTTTGGATTCACTGAGAAGGTTCTCTTTGACCCAATGCATTCCCAAAATGTCTAAACCTAGCTCAGATGATTACTGATCTGAATTTTCCCCAGGGCTCACTTTTGGTCTAGAGCAGGTTAGAGTACCACAGTAGAAGCAGATCTTTAAATCTTGCTAGTCAGTCCCAGGACTAATGTCAACTCTAGAAGATGGCACATAGCTAAATGAGAAATGGAAGAAGAACCTATCATTGAGGACCTGTTACTTAGAAGATTTTATGTGAAGTGTTTTCCATGTGCAACATGAAGAAGTATCATTTGTCATTTATAATCCCCTTCTGCCTTCTAAAGAAAATACACCCCAATGAATGGACGGTCTCTTGTAGACTGAAAAGAGTGATGCCTGGGAAATAAATGTTTGGAGGAAATGGAAGAAACTTAAGTTGAATTGCAGGAGAAAGGGAGTGAGAGAGCGAGATGGAGTTGGTAGGTCCAAGGAGGGGAAGACAAATAGCCTGGCAACCCAGACCCTGGAGAACAAGAAGGGGGGGGGGGGCGCGGAGAAAGACCTGAGACTGAGAACTGGTCTATGCATGATTAGAGTACAGACTAAGCTGCTCTTCAGAAATACCTCAAAACATAGTGGCTTAAATGAGATAGTTTATTTTGCTCGCATTTCATAGTTCAAGGGTGAATGGTTGAGAATTTGTGGTTTCTAAAGTTGTCTCAGTTGTCAGTATTCTTCAGACCACAGGAAAAGGGAAAGAGTCCTAGTCAAGCAACTCTAACTCTGAGAAGATGACTGGGCAATGCACGCACCATTGCTGTTCCTGCCCTATAGGCCTGACTTGGTCACACCTGAATGCAAGAGAGGCCAAAATCTGAAATCTCCCAGGGGCAGCCATATGTCAGCTAAAACGTGGAGGCTTCTGAAGCTATGTGGAAGAAGTGGTGTGTAGATTTAGTGCTACAGTTAGCACTCTGCCCACTCAGCAAGAGATAACTAATAGCGAGTTTGGGAGTGAAACGCTATATCCACACCCACCTCCAACTTTCCCCAAATATATTTAGTGAAATACATGTTGTTCAGTGATGTCTTGGAGTGGGTTCTTTCTAGTAAATGGAAGCAGCTAAGTTCTCCTTCCAATTTGGCACATGGGCCAAAATAAACACTCCGCCCAGGGATAGAGACAAATGAGTTGCACATGTATCATCTTGTTTTATTTTCACAACAGCCCCACCGAGGAGCTATCACCATCTTCTTATTAGAAGAGGAAGCGGAGGCTCAAAATGTAAATGACAACTGGTAAGCCATGCATCTAGGAAGTGACAAAGTGGGGATTGTCGCCAGAGTGCCCGATTCCAAAGCCATTGTACTAGACAGAGCGCAGTGCCTGTTCCAACTGCTCCACGCTCTCCCTCCTCCTTGAGGAAAAGCAAGAAGCCTCGTTGGGCCCATGGGTAGTTCACTCTGCCCCCTGCACATTTATACTCCTTTTAATTTTCTTTGTGACCAAACCTCCTACACAACAAGCCCCAAACCACCTTAAACAAATGTTTTTAGATAGGATAAATACCTATTACCTACTTTGGAAACTTAGCCTTTGGAAAGGTTTTTTCACCCCAAAGATTTGACAGTTAATTTTTAAAACATTTTAATTTAGCAAAGTTCCAGGGAAAACTGGTAGAAAATTTGCCAGTATCTGCTCAGGGACATTCAAATGTGATGAATAATGGCACAGTTATGTGTTAAATTTGCTTCCATAGATGATTAAGAAACACACATCTCATGTCACGAAGGTAAGAAAAATCGAAGGCTTCCATGATTATACTGTTTCCATTAGCTAAAGAACCACTTTTAAAATAATGAGAGTGCTTCTATTATAACTAATTTCATCTCTGGGATAACATTCTACCCAAAAGGGCATAACATTTCTCTTGACACATCCAGGGTTCTCCTGCCCATTAAAAACTAGCTATTCCATAGAGGCCTGTTTTGTCTTTCCAGTGATATACAAGAATCTCTTATGCACCTTTTTCCTCTGGTAAATGAATAAATGTGGATATTTAATCAAAAGCTGGACACTAATAGCCATAGTCCAAGGGTGTAAGGGTTTAGAATTATACTCAGTGCCCTGATTCTCAGCCCGGAACTCTGAAAAATGCTACTCTAGTGATGCCTTACTAAAAATAGGAAGCAATCTCACCAGGGTCAGGAAGTGGGGTCACAGAAGAAATGATGGGGGACTCTGATAGAACACTTCTCTCTCTGCTGTTTGAAACTGTGTTTCTCAGAAGATACTTCGGTAGTGTCTGCATCGACATTACCCTGCCCAAGGTTTATGAACACTGATCTCTGGAGAGGGTTCCTGAAAAGAAGATTTCTGTGGTTAGAGCTGGGAGTGTTGCATATTCCATCACACTGTTTAAGATACACAAGCTACGGCAACCTATTAAGGCTCAAAAAAAAATCCATTCATATCTACCTTTGTTTAATGCAGTGTTTCAGAAACACATTTCACCACAAAAGCTTTAAAAAAATATTATTACTATTCTAACCCTCACTCCCAATCTATGTATTTTCTATTTAGTGATCAAAGATAGGTTTTTTTAAAGCACAGATTATTTCACCCACCCTTGCTGTACATTCTCCAACGTCTTCACATCAACTCCACATGAAAATCACAGTCCTCACCCAGTCCATCAAGTCCTACATCACCTGGCCTGTCGTTTCTATTAGTATCTACCTCACGTATGTGTCTTTGGGCCACACTGACCATCATCCTGTTTCCAGAATATTCCAAGGGCTCTTTCACCTTAGCATCATTGCCACTGCTATTTATTTTCCTGGCTTACTTTTCCCCAGAGAGCTCTATGTCTCTCTCTCTCTCCGCACTATTCTGATCTCTGCTCAGATTATCACTTGCTCAGAAAACTTTTACCTTTCTTTAGAAAACATTTTATCTAAAACAATAGGCTTCAAATCTACTCTCTAGCCCCTTACACTGTCTTATTTCCCTTCATACTGCTATTCACTACACGATATTATAGAATTACTTGTTATGGCCTAAAGTTCTGTGAATTGAAACCTGGCTTCATCTCCAGTGGAGAATATTCAAAGATTCCACGACCTTCAGGGAGGAAAAATACAAAGTACTTTTCTGCAGTTTCAGAGGTCTGGCGTCAAGACATCAATGGTCCAATTTCGTGTTATTTGAATCACGATTCTAATGATCTTATTGTCAGCTCAGAGTTCAACTATTATAACCCTTGAAAATCAGAGAAAAGCAATTAAATACAGATGCGTTTTCTTGAATATGTCACAAATTGAGAATGGAGCATATTCACAACCATCATTCACATCACAAGAAATTATTGCCTTAAATTCAAAAGAGTCACTCACGACCACTGAAGGATTCCCTGCTTAAGAGAGAAAGTAAAGAAACCAGCACTGGGGTTACTAATCAATTCCTCTCCCAGACAGCTCTAATTTCTAGCTGCCACTAAAAAAGAATAGTGATTATCACGCTCTCTTCCCTGCCTGGCAATAGTTTAGAAGTTGCTTTTTCAAAGTTGCTTTTTCAAGCTCGGGGAATTTGATGGGAGGCTCATTCTTCATAATTATGTAAACCATACACAGGGAGCAAAAAGGGAGAAAGCTTTGATGCCTGAGAGTGTCAGCAGCAGCAGAGGCCTAGGTATAGATTAGTGACTTGGGTGAATTTGATCCCAATCAGTCCAAGGGCAGGAAACAAAAAGAAGTGAAGAGCAAATAGACTAAAGCAACAGAATGCTAACCTGGAGACTCAGCTGAGGCACAGAGAAAGGCTAAACACTGACGATGGTTTACAATGCCCTAGGCACTCCTCTGAGCGCTTTCCACACTTTATTCTGCAAACCCCACTCTATAGATGAGGAAACTGAGGCACAGGCAGGCCAAGTAACGTGTCCAATGTCTCGCAACTGTCTCAGGTTCCAGTTTAAACCAGGAATTCCGGTTTGGGGTGCAAGCCACAAATACTGCATAAAATACTGACGGAGCTTGAAGGATGGGCCATCTGCAGAAATTCTTAGGAGACAGCCAGCCAGCGGGAAGCTGGTTTTAAAACACTAAAACCAAAATTTTATCCACAAAAGTGTACAGGTGAGGAAAGGATTTTGTGAGGAAATTTCTTTGGCAAAATTCCTCTTTTGGCCCCAACGCCTCTTCTTTCAAGTTAGAGTAATGGGTGTGTTAATGGAAGGGAGCGTGGCTTGTCTCCCCCATTTCTAGTGGGAGTGGGGTTGTTGGAGTACCAGTGGAACAGCATTTTCAGAGCCCCCCCCCCCCAAGAGGATGAGACATGGTAGAAAGCTTTATTTCCATGGAATTACACCCCTGGGTTTCCAAAGTCCCATTTCCCTTAGTCCAGTCATGTGCTCCAAAAAAGAGTGGAATTGGTTCCTGCTCATAGCAGTATTAGCACCACATGGAGTATGCAGATATAAAAGAGAAAATTAAAGAAACAAAATAGAAAAAATATAAATAGTAGTAGCAATAACAGGGGCAGACAGTATCTCTCAATGAAGCCTTTGTACCATAATTACTAGACTCCAGGTAAATACAGAGGGCAACAGAGAACCTATACAACTTACAAGAAAGAGGGAGCCTTGAGATTTGAGCAACACAGGATTTGGAGTGAGAAAAATGACACAGGAGGAGGCACTGGGAGCCAGGAACAGGACTGAGACACACTCAGCCACCCTTGACAACAGAGATGTTAACAATCCTTAGGGGGGAAAAACCTGGCGGTTAATATACAAGGTACAGCTGCATAATATACACTATCTATTTGGGGTCATACCTATGACCCAAATGTCAGCTGGAGTCACCCTGTACTTTGATATTTAATTAAACTTTTATAAAATGCTGGATTCTTTCTCCCTCCATACACTTGAAATGCAAAGGGATTCTTGACGGCCCACCTGCCCCCTGGTGCCTGCATGCTGCATGTCTGCACCCCTGCGCTCACTCTTGTGTTACTTCCCAGGACCGTTCTCTCTTATCTGGACTCACCCAGACGCTGAACATACCCTCTTTTACATGGTTTCTGCCAAACTGCTCTTCTAAGGCATTTTGTATGCTACTTTAACACAACCACCAATTTAGATTTTCATATTGAATATTCCCATTTGAAAGTCCTTTAACTGCCATGCCGTCAGGCAGCCCTCACAGACCACCCTTCACCCCAGATCCCAGCCCATGACTATGTGTATCTTCCATCTCCCTTCTTCATCTGCCTCTTAATTTCTTGTGTGGCACAAATTCAACTTCATATAACTTCCCACAAAGAACATTTTAGTGTTTTCTTCCTCCATTATTTAACAACAGCACCTAAACTTTGTCAAAACATTCCATCAAGGTATTTTTCTAAACAAAGACAATCACTTTCTTAATATTTATCCTTGTGCCATCTAATGCTTCTATGTTGAGCAATAAACAGCTGCTATCAAGGGCTCCTAGTGACTCTTGTACTAGGACCCCAGACCTCTTCCCCGCAATCCAGCAACTGAACAGATAACTTGCAGCACAGCAGAGAACCCTGGTCCAGACTTATTAACATTTAAAAATATTTTAAATATCATCCTATCAAATGTATATGTAAAAATACTACAATAAACATATACTGATGATAGATAATAGAATGGTCCATTTTGACATCCTACCATTCCTTTTCCGTTCCTGTAGTTGATTTTCTATTAGAAACTGCTGCTGCTATACCCTTCCATTATGTTTCTTTCTCTTTTCTTTTTGTCTCAGATATCTAGAGTTGACTTTTATAGTTTATAGAAAAAAAAAATTGAAATATCACAGCAGAGACACAACTGGTAGCCTAATTCCAGAAATATCTAGGTTCGGTTTGGGCCAAAGAGAATCTTTAAAATAAATTCATTGCCACTAAGATCTAAGATAACAGTATTAACATCATAAGTGAACCTTCTGACTTCTCCAAGATCTCAAATCTGGCAATAGGGGGCTGCCATCCCACATGGTAACAATTGTGTGGATTGGAGTAGTTGTCTCCCTTAGAGCATGTGCTATTTATTTATTTATTTATTTATTTATTTATTTATTTATTTATTTATTCATATCATCTGTTGGACCCTGTGGGTTATGAGTATATAATCCATATACAGTGCCTTCATGCTCTCTGGTTTTTTATTACTTGTCTGATTCAGTTTAGTTTGACTCAATAAATCTTTTTTCTTTAGCACCAAAAGCAGTTGGCACCTAGGAGAGTGAAATAAGGTATGGTCCACACCATCAAAGAACCTCTTAGTCTAATCAGTGAGACAGGCATTTCAAAGGAGACTTTTATATTTAATATGGTGAAAATCATGCAGGAAGCTACAAAGTAGTATGAGAACCAATAAAGAGCATTTCATTCAGCCTGGGTTACCAGGGGAGGTTCTGTGGAAGATAATGCCTCCTTGAGTTTAGAAGGATAAGGGAGGAAAGAATTATTGACAGGCAAGCAGGTTGAAAAAAAAGAAAAAGGAACAAAACAGCAGGTGGAATGTAAGTAAGTACAAGGGTACTTTTCATTTTTTAGTTTTTCGTTTTTAACAATCAGGCAATTTCTGATGCCACAGCTTTATTTTAACTTACTCCCATTGACTAAACTTTATCCCCAAATAATGTCTTTGCTCCTTATAAAATACCTATTTCGTTTAATTAATGATGTAAGATTTGTCATGTATTAAAATATTTTTTATAGTTCCACTTACAGAGCCTTTTAAAATGCAATTAATTCCAATAATTTTTACCAAAGAAATAAAATTAGAGTGAATGAGTGGTTTAAATAGATTTCATAAGAATTCCTGTTTTTGACATTTAAAAGAAAATTTCATATTTAAATCATAGCTTACTTTAGAAAACAGTAGCAGCCAAAATTGTTTCAATCTTTTTGTATGGTATAGGGACCTAAGCAACTAATATAATAACTAAATCTTCCTCTTTATATTATAAGATTTATCAAGTGGTAAGCTGTGAGTCATTCTGTTGTGTTCTTTATAAGATATTTGAAGGAGAGAGCCAAATAGACATATTAGTACATCGCTGAAAATCATCTACCACTTACTTCCTTATTACCCATCTATTTATGCCCAGTCTTGTTCCAGAAAAGATTGAATGCGGCTTGCTAATACGTAGATAGCATAAATAAAAGCAGAGCAAAAGGAAGAAGCCAGGGACATAAAATGCAACTAGGAATGATGCTAAAATGTAAAATGTGCATCATAAAGACCCATGTGCTTGCTATAACCAAGTCACAAATTGGCTCTGAGCATTCTACCAAGTTCGCTGGAAAATGGAAACCTGACCAGTTCCTCAGTGCGCAGGTCTCATCACATAGAAACAGCATTTTATCAGGATGGATAGAAAGACTATTGTCCTAAAATCAAACAGGATATGCTCAATAATGTTCTTATAGTTTACTGAAATATAGGCTCATGATCAATCACAGTAGACAACAATTCCTGGTGGCTTGCCTCTCTGTATTACCTACTTGCCATAATTGGCATGAGTAGCTAATAAATATAGTATATAAAGCAGGTAGTTCTGGAACAGTGCCTTATGAAGACTACCCATACTTATTTTTGTTTCTGAATTATCATTTTATTTTTGATGCAATATATTTCTAAACATCAAGCACAGGGAAATTTTAAAAATCTTATATCCTTAATAGTATCATTTACAAAAGAACCGCAAATAGTCTTCACTTGTTTGCTGCTGCAAACAAGAAAATTATGGTATTTACCATTCAGAAAACTCAAATATTCTTGTCCCTTCTATTTGCACAAAGTGTGTGGAGTTCAGCACTGCATCAGCAACAGCATTTAAAATCTCCCATTGTTATTTTAATTATTTATGACAAAGATGCAAAAAGGTTATGTATTTAGTGTTGGACAAAGTCATGAGAACTATGCAAATGCCAGTGTTTTCAAAGGGAAAATGTGAAATTTTACTATTTGACATATAATTGTTTTACCTTATTAAAAAAAAGATTCAAAAGGCAATAGCTTAGTTATAAATTAAGCATTGGGGTGGAATTTTAGATTCCAAATGAACAAGCATTTGTTGGGCAATGGCTATATGCTAAGCACTGCACTAAAGATGCGCACACGGATACACCGTGATAGTGTCCTGGCAACAAACCCATGAGCTGGGCATATCACCCCTGTTTACAGGTAAAGAAACTAAGATCCTAATGCTATAAGGTCAGTAAACTTTCTATACAGGCACAGAGAGTAATTATTTTAGACATTTGTAGACCACTAAGTCTTTGTCACAACTGCTCATCTCTGCTGCTGAAATGTGAAAGCAGCCATAGACAACACTTACACTAATGGGTGTGGCCGGGTTCCAATAAAACCGAATCCACAAAACAGAAGGCAGGTCCATGGATCATTCTTTGCAAACCTCTGAAAGTCATTAGTAAGCTCAAGATCACTCATCTAATCAGTAAGGAAATCTGTAGTTGCTCAAGATCACTCATCTCATTAGTAAGGAAATCTGGATTAAAATTCAGATTTTTCTGCTTTGAAGCCCAGTGTTCTTTCCACTCTCCCATAGCTGCTTCAGGACATAGACACCTATTTTGGAACAACTAGTTATGTGTAGACAACCTTTGATTAGTTGCTTTTAATCTAGCAAAAATGTCAGCAAACTTGTGAGAAAAATGTTTTAAAATATTGAGTCAATGACCTACTAGTAGTTTTATTTACATGCTGACAAACAAACTTCAAAAATAGTTCTGTTGAAGCAAAGGTAGCCTCTTTTCTTTTAACCAAACAAATTGACAAAGAGAAAAGCATATGCAAAAAAAAAAAAAAAGGAAGGGAGGGAGGTTATTACAAGTGTCAGAAACTGAAAATAGAGAAATCTGGAAATAGTCAAGAATGAGGGGATTAATAAGGCACAAAAGCTAGAGACATAACTCAATCATTTGGTGGCATGAACTTGTTGAATACACTGCTTTTCCATCAACAGGGTTGCCATTTTCTAGCATGTCATAATATCTAGTCAATAAAACATTAAACCACCTTCTATATGTCACTTTGGATTTATGGGGGTATCAAAATAAACAGATCTGTCATTTGAATATAAGCAAACATAATGATTTAAAACATATAACATATTTTAAGTTTCCCCCAATTTCAGTAACTTATCTGAGTTGTCATGGTTAGGAAGCTCATAAAGTCATTCTACAATTTAAAACCACTGTTAATTACTCTGAAAATTAACATTTTCTTTCTTATGCTTATGGCAATAGCTTCTGAGAGCCTCATTTCAACTAAAAATGTCCAATTATAATAAATGCCTCTAATAAGGATGTAAAAGAACAGAAATAAAAACAAAGGAACTGGAACACTGAAGAGAAGAATTCTAAAGGGCAACCATTATTCAGTTTCTTGTAATTGCCCTCAAAATTTACCATCTCCCTTAAAAGAAGGAAATCTGAATAATATAGGATGTGTTAATAACAATTGTACTTTGGGAGTTTTTCCAGGTGGTTCACATAAATGGGAAAGCAAGTGTACATGAGGTCACGCACATCCCTCGGAGTACTTAAGGGTAATAGTATCAATTTTAAAGTACATTTTAAAAATGAAGTTCTTCCTTCCCTATTACTCCCTGGTCCAGGTTATCTTGTTCAGGTATACTTTTGAAAAGTTGCAAGAAATAAGTTGTCAAATGCCAACATTTACCCTGTTTACCGAGAAGCTCATATTTTTAACTGTAAAAATGTGTTAAAATTTTCAGTCTTAAATCTTAATTACTAGGCCATTGGCTGCCATCTCTGGGTTTGTGTGGCACATACTTGGAAGTATTTCCTGACCAGCTCTTAAGAAGAACTTACAATTCAAGGGAAAAGATTGGAAACGTAGAATCAGTTCCTGGATAGTTTTACAGATCTTCAAATTGTTTTCATTGCAGCCTTTACTGAATTTATCAGTTTATATTTCCCATTAAGAACGAGTGCTTGTCCCCAAAGCACCATGTAGAAACAGGACTGGCGTCTGCTAGAGCTGCGGGGCCGGGTGCAAGTGGACCCCTCTGGCTCCTGCCTCACTGAGAGCCCGGGAGGGCCGAGCAATCAAGCGTGCATGTCAGTACTGAGTAGGTCTCACCATGAAGGTGTCCACCAGCTCCAGAAGCGTTCACTGCACTCTGGGTTTTGTATAAGTGGGTAAATTCAGCCTTGTGAGTGGCTGTGGAAACAGCAGTGGGACCAAAAGCGTGTTTCTTTATTCCCAGGTAGATCCTGACTTGAAGAATTCACATGGGTCCTCGATTGCAACTCATGCCACAGGGACAGAGGCGAGGGGTCGAGTGTCCTGCTGGCTGGCCTTGGCCGCGGCTGTTTTCTTTATTCTTCTCGAAGGGAGGCATTCGCTTTCAGGCAGCATAGCCCTGCCTTTGCAACACGTAGAGCCCATCTTTCTCATTGTGAGCATTGCACAAGCAGTACCGGAACGTAATTCATACCAGGAGCTTGAATCAGACAGAGGCGAAACCTTTATTCATGCACCAGGCAGAATTCTTTCTAACCCAAGATGAAAGGCTGTTTTTGGAGTCCCTATTTGCAATGGATTTCAGCTATCACTTTTACTTTTTTCTTATTATTTGCTTTTTTCCTACCTGTTTCAAAGTGTTAATCTGATGTTTTGAGAGTTTCCTTTAAAAAAAATTTAAGCTACTCATTAGGAACTCACTGTGGGCAGTTCAAAGGAAAATCTCTAAGACTCCTGTAAGTTCAAGGAGATGTGGAGAACATCTTTGTGTCTGGCACGATATTATATTTGACCTTCAGAACAGCAGCAGGATTGTCACACACAACAGACATACATGGGTGTTATATGGGCATATAAAAAGATAAAGCACTGTTTTCCAAAATGATTTCTACTGGACTAGGGCATGAAAAACACACACACACACACACACGGGAGAGGGGTAAAGAAGAGAGAATTCCATGGTCAAATACACTGGGGAAATGTTACGCACTATATCCCTTCATAGAGACACCCAATATACCTTACTATCTTAAAAGGTATAAAATCTTCTGTAGAAGAAACCTGTTTAATCCAGAATTTCTCCAAGTGTTTGAACAACAGTATATCTTACCACTTGGGATTAATAGGATTTGTGTTTTCAGTAAAATGCTTTGGAAAACATTGCTTAATAATCACCAATTAAGGCTTATATCAAGGATTAACTAATGTATTAATTTTTTAAATATTCTATCAATTTTAATCATATTTTTCCTGTGAACTAATTTCTTATATCTGTACAATAGTCATTTGTGTTTTTGAACATCTGTAAGTCTGGAACACTGGAATGTTGAAGTTTTGCCTCCAGAAGCCAGGAGACAAGACTTGATTTAAATCCATAAATAATCACTTTTCTAACCTGATGACTAATTTCCTTTTTCCACTTCGAGCTAATAATCACTGTAGCCTCCATATGCCTCCCATGTGACAGATAGGAGGTGAATATTACCTCCCAAGAATCATACAGTTAAGCAAATTCATCCCCATTTTCCAAAGAAGAAAATGGAACTTCTAAGATGCTGAGGAACTTCACTAGTCAACGGCAGGGTGAGAGACGGAGCCCAGGCTTGTCTGACTCCATCTGCTCTCTCCTGGGCCACACGGACCCCTCCACTCTGAGTACCTGCCTTCTGCTTTTCGGCAGAGTCTCACGTGTCCACATTCAAAACAAAAGCCTGCCGATCCCACTGGTTTTCAAGGAAGAAAACTGACTGTTGGCTGTTACCTTAAACTAAGTCCCATCTGCACACACACCTCTGTCATCACCACGGTCACACTGTTACGATTACTGGCCTACTCGTGGTCTCCTTTACGAGTTTGTGTGCGGCTCTGTCTTCTGTCTCAAAATTCTCAGAATATACCATAGAGCCTTGACTAATTACAAATATAATAATAGCTAACACTTATTAAGTGGTTACTTTGTGTCAGGACTTAATTTAGATGCTTTAAATGCTTTTAACTCATTTTCTGCTCCAATACTGTGAGGTATGACAGATGAGAAGCCTTAGGCTCAGAGAGGTTGAGCAACCAGCTAGTACATCAAAGAGGCCAAGGCCTGAGCATAGCAGGGACATGAACGCCCTGCTGAATAATAAATGAACGAAAAGAGCTAACATGGACTAAATCTTACTCTGTCCCAGGCGCCATTCTAGAGCTTTACATGACTTGTGGCTTTTTCTTACAACAGTTCTATGAGGTGGGTATGATTATTACCCCTCCCCCATTTAGTATACAGATGGAAGCTGAGCAAAGGGAGCTTAAATAACATATTCAAAGTTACAAAGCCAGTAAGTGCTGGGGCTGGGGTTAGGACTGACTCCAGAACCTGTGGTTTTATGCTTTTCATAAATGAATGAGTTAAGTTTAAGTTTTTGAAAGCTGAACTAATTATAAGACAACACAGTAGGGACTCACATACCTAAACAATAGGAATCACATAGCTATGAAAATCATTACTCTTAGAAAGTGTCTGACACCATTTTTAAGGAGCAATAAAAAGTGTCGTCAGTGGTTTCCAGTTCTCCAAATCGACACCTGGCTTTCCTGAGGTTAGAGAGAATACTGCGCTATAGCCTTTCTTGGGAAAATTGATTTGAAAGATTTTAAACTAATCATCAAATAGAAAGCATATGGATAGCCTCTAGATATTTTCAAAATTGCTCTGAATAAAGCATTCCTGTTCTATATGCTCTATACTCTCCCGCAAAAAATCTATTTCTCAGCTCTAAATTTCCTTAAAGGGCCAGGAGCCAGAAGTAAATGGGGGCAGAGAAAGGGGAGAGAAAGCAACAAGCATCGTAAAAAAACTTTTATTTTCACAGATAACTCTGGGAGGGCAGTTCTCAGCTGCCCAACAGCTGTGTAATGTTCAGCAAATTTTGCCTCTCTGGATTTATGGGGTATAAAAAACGGCCATCATCAGGCCTGAAAGTGATGAGACTGGTCCTGAAATCACCGTGTCAACACAGAAAGTGCAGTGGAAGGCAAATAAAAATGATTCCATTTTGTCTGACAGAAGGTGCCGGCGCACGGAGCACAAGCAGCCGTTTCCACAGGGAAACATTTGTCACGAGTGGGACATTGATGGTGGCCAAGAGCAGGCCGCCAGGGCCAGGTGGGTGAAGGCAGGCTGCACTGCTTTGGCGACCGCAGAGGAAAGGAAAGGTGGTTATATGCTCCATCTCGGTGGCACTGGCTCTTTCCGGGGATATCAAACGTTGCTACTCAGTCCTGTCCCACGATGACACAGCATCTCCCCTTGTGCCCTGAGGCCCTCCCTGGATGAGAAGGACTCCTACTGGTGAGCACTTACTATGGCAAAAGCAATTCTTACCACCGTCTATCCCTTCATTTAAACCGCAAAAACTCCAGCAGTAGGTATTATTACCAATTTCACTGTACACATGAGGAAACCAAGACATGGAGAAATTCGTTGCCCAAGGTGTCATAGGCAGAAAGGAAGAGTCTGGAATTCAGAGAGAGGCCATCTGACCCGATTTCAGGCCCTTAGCACTCTACGCCAGAGGTCAGCACTCAGCAACCTGCGGGCCAAATAGGCCCACGGCCTCACATTTTAGTGGCCTGTGAGCTAAGGGTAGTTCTTACCTTTTTAAATCGTTGAGGAGGAAAATAAAATCAAAAGAAGAATTTGTGGCACATAAAAATCCCATTAGACTCAAACTTCATTGTCCATAAGTGAAGTGTGATTGGAACACAGCCACCCTTACTCATCTCTGCATTGTCCGTGACTGCTTTTGTGCCCCCACGAAAAAACTGAGCAGTGGTGACCAGCAGAGGTGGCATGGCCTACCGAGCCAAAAATATTTAGTCTCTGGTCTACATAGAAAGGTTTCTGGTGCCTGGCGCATGCAGTACTCAGCAAGGACTGAGGAGGATTCTCCAAATTTGACGTACTTAGGTGATCATCCAGGCAAACCTTCTGGTCCACCTACCCCCATCGATTTCACTTCATATTTTTGTTTCTGTACGAGAATGTGATGCAGCAGGAAATTTCTGACCTACCACCAATAGGTTACTTTATTTCATCTTGAGACATATGAATAGAAATAACCCAGCAAAAGAGGCCATTCTACAAAATGGAACTAATAACAAAACCAGATTTCCAAAATACAGTTATTGTAACCTTAAAAATATTTGGGCCAGTGTTCAAATGGGAGGGGAAAGAAGCATTTAAAATCTCTTTGTAAGCAGACTGCTCCTATCAGAAAAAAGAAAGTTAAAGTTGCCCAGAAAAAGTGGACCCTTCAGCTGATCCACTCACTCAACTGCCTTCACTGTGGTCCTGCGACTCTCACCTGAGAATAAGAAAATGCAGGTGAGTCACTGTTGCTGAAGACACCTGTGTGCATGAAACAGCAAAGAGGAAAAGGCAAAGTTAATTGGGAAAGTAGTGCTTCAGCTTCCCTGATCACCAGATTTTGAATATTTTAATAAATGAATGAAAGTCCATGTTTAATTTAAACATTAGTTTGATAAAATTTCACCTGAATGCTTTATGCCTGGGCTTTTATCTCTCTAGCATCACTATAGCAACAGGACAGGAGCAGGATTTGGCATTTCCTTAACCACAGTTATGGGGGTAACCAATAAAAGAGCTGAACTTATAACAAAAGACCCATAAAATATACATCATTAGCCCGGTGGAGCTCTGGTTTTCTCTCGTGTTAATATGCATTCCAGAAGAACAGAAAGCAAGAGAGTAGGTCTGGTGATTATCTGCAAAGAGGAGCTATTACCCTGTACTCTCAAGAGGACTCATCTGCATATGTACATTGGGTTTAAAGGTCCCCAGGAGCTTGATTCTTTGACATCACAGGGGTTTTTCTGCTCTGTTCCCTTATGCAGATCTTAGCCTTCACAGGCTCTGCAAGATAAGGGTATTACTTCTCTTATTCATGAGAGCTTTCTCCACACTGGAGGTAAACCGGCACAAGAGAGCCAAACAGAGCAGCCTTGTAGGCTGCTTGCAAATGCAGGCAGACATGGCATGAAATCCCAGGGGCACAACCAGAGACTCCAACTTCCCAGCCTGGGTTCAGAAGACAGCTTGGTCCAGCTTCACAGAGGAAATCGAAGTCTCTGTTTTGGTTCCCTTGAGATGATGGGGTATGAGAGATGCTAGAGTATGACTGTGCTACCTGAACCTTAAGCTTCTCTCTTGGTTCTCAAGAAGCACCTAAAATACCCTCAAAATCAAACATTTAAAACCAGAACATGTCAATTATTCCATTGCCTTCATTTTGTAGACCAGGAAACTGAAGCAAATTGCCCAGGGTCATCAGCTGATTTATGGGATACTCAAGTCTTTTATGGGACACTGAAGGATTCCATTCCTGTTACACATATCACCTTGCCTCCTTGCTCTTCCAAGCATGGACCAATTCTTTTTAAGAATGACACTGGATCGTTACACATCATATTGAACTCTGGGTTGCCAAAAGCTAATGTTGCTAGCTGGAACATATTGTTAAAAGCATATGTCTAGAATGAAGAGAAGATATTCTCATGACTTGTTCTGCCCTGGGGAGCTGGTGAACACAACATACTAACTGAGGCAAGCAAGGAAAGTTTAAAATTGCTGCTTGCAGCATCTCCCTGGAAAGGCAGTCAATCAATCAATAGAAAGTGTTTTAATCTCTGAAGCACCATAGGTAAGCCAATTCAGCTGGAATTTATTAGGAACAGTCATAATGTTGTAGAATTTCCCTTTTCCAGCTGTGCTAGTATTCAATTACATGTACTCAAGAGAGCCTAGGATGTAGTTATTTTGGCAAGATTCAGCATTTCTTCAGTTATTAGGATGTTATAGAAAAATATAGAAAGTTTTGTTCCAGAGGCATTCTCATTACTAGGAAACGTGGTAGTAAGTTGGAACAGCTTATGTTATGTTCCATAAATATATCCCACTCTCCCACTCTTTCACTTTATTTTATACTTTCTTCCCTCAGCCTGAAATACCCCTTTCTCTTTCCCCTCTCAAGATTCAAGTCAAGAACTGGCCTGTCCCATGAGCTTTACTGACCCTCTGGGCCACAGTGGTGGTCATGCTGATGTGCAACTAAAGAGTTCACTGCATTTCTTCACCTTTCTATCACTGAGCTTGCAAGGTCATATTGTAACTCATATTCTGTGTTTGCTTTTCCTCCCATGGGACTGTGAACTACTGGAAAACAGGGACCTTGCTTATTTACCTTTGCTCCCCACAATAACTGGGGCATACAGGTTCACAACAAATATTTATTTTCTGAAATAATGTTTTTTGAATGATACTAACTGAATTGTTTATGGTCTGCACATGCCAGCTGCTCGCCATGTTCCCTCCCTAAAAGGATGTCCTTGAAGATTATGACATCTTACTCGTTTGCATACACATACATTCCTCTTTCATTCTTTTTTTTTTTTTTTTAATGTCTTTATTCAGTTCAGAGAGAGGAAGGGAGAGGGGGAGAGAGAGAGAGAGAGAGAGAGAGAGAGAAACAACGATGAGTCACTGATTGGCTACCTCCAGTACGCCCCCTACTGGGGGTGATGCCCGAAACCTGGGCATGTGCCCTGACCAGGAATCTAACTGCAATCTCCTGGATCATAGGTCAATGCTCAACCGCTGAGCCACGCTGGCTGGGCCCTCTTTCATTCTTAAACTGACTCAATCATTTGGCTAAAAACTCAAAAGTAAGGTGAACATTAACACCAGCTGCAATTGCCGAGATGGGGGAGGTCTGCAAAGGCAGTGCACTGGCCAAGAGACGCTGGAGTAGTAGGGCTTGCTCATCTCTTCATCATAGAGGCTTTCAAATTCTTTTGACCTAGATCCACAGTGAGATGTACATTTTCTATTATAACCATGTACCCCACAGCTTCTGGAGCCAGACTTTCAGGTCTGCACCCTGGCTCTGGAACATGTCAACTCTCTATCCTTATGAAGTTGTTTAACCTCTTGGTTTCCTCAGCTGTAAAATGGAGTTGGTAATCGATCTTTTAAGACTGTTATGAGAATTAACGGGGTATCATAAAGCTTTTAGAACAGTGTCAGTCATATTATTACCTATATGAATTCAGTAAAACTAGAAGCTTATGAAATAATACTTACCCATATTATCTGCAGTCTAAAATAGCATCTGTCATAAAAATTTAAATTAATTTGATAACCCAATATTGGGTCTTAACCTGCAATTTGAAAAATAACAAAGCTTGACAGTTTCATTCTCTTTTTAAATATTCATTTGCTGGATTTTGCTAAACACCAATTGTTTTTGGAAATCCCTATAGAACACGCAGAGAGACTATAAAGCTTCAATCAGAAGTCATAAGAATGGGCACTCGAGTCTCCCTGACTTATTTTAAGAATTTGTTCAACAGAAAAGGAGCTTTGCCATCCATTCCTTTCATCATTAAATAGATTTAAGTCCTGTCTCTTCTCTGTTAGTTCTCTGCAATTCTGATGAGCATCCAGCTTTTATAGATGGCCCTGTCATGTCTTGAAACCAATAAACAGTTAGCTGGATACAACTTTAGAGGCCCATGCCTCAAAGCTCAGCATAATTAGAAAATAGTGCATTTTTTCTACTCCAAGTACAATAACGGTTAACATTTACTCAGTACACTATTTGTGTGGGCATAGTTCTAATAATTTTAATCCATATTATTTTATTTAATCCTAAAAAAAGACATGCAACTCTATGAGATAACTATGATTAAAATGACCTGCCAAAGTCACACAGACAGTAAACAAGCTGGGACTAAAGGCCAGTCAGTCTGAGTCAAGATCATGGGTTTAGTATATGCCTTTGCAAAAGGCTTTTGTGCCCAGCGATGAAAAAATCTGGCACTATGCAGTGTATTATGGAGCAGTGCTCACCATGTAGCATCCTCAGGGAGAGACCAGGCATCTACCGCTCTCCACTGAGAGTGTTCCATGCAGGGTTCCATCTCTATTTCCCAGCTGGTTGGCCAGGGCCTATTTGTCTAACTCTTTAATGCTTACTTTTTCCTCCTGGGCCTGAGTCTTATTGACTTTCTCCCTGGTCTTGTGAAATTGCTCCACACCACTTCACATGGAATGAGTCACTCCTTGCACCATTAAAAATGTGGACACACCTCCATTATAGCAGCTAACACACTGCATTACAATTGGCAGGCTGGGAGCTCCTCTATCTGTAGCGTCTGACACAGAGCCTGTCAAATAGCTGGCACTCGATAAGTAGGCATTTACCGAGCACGACTGGACGAGCAGGTGGACACAGCAGCGCCTTTACGCCGAGGTGAGCAATCACCCTGCAGCGCTGGCTCGTAACTCACTCGCCCCACCGCTTCCTGCCACTCTGTCCCGGCCGATTTCCCAGCACACCGGGCAGTTTAAGGGGAAAACAGGTACTTCAGGAACATCTTGCCGTAGAGGAAATTACTATGATGATTTCACAAACGGAAAATTTCTTCCGCATTCATGTCTCTTTTTATTTATTTATTTTGGTTTGTTACCCATTTCAATATTCAAGCGGCCTTTGATTCTCTAAGACACTACACTTGTGGTTTTAGCAGATCTTACTTGACTCTTTCAAACACACCACCAGTTTCTGTCACCGTCACTCCCAAGGAGCTCCTACCCCGCCCGCCTTCTCCATGCCTTTGGGCCTCCTGTGAAACTGTCAGAAAAGGTTCCTCAGGGAGATGTGACCCCTTCTGCACAGCGGTGCTAAGATCACCTCATCGGTAACCAATCATCCAGACACAACGAACACCCTGATAACTGACCAGGTTTTATTTGTAATCACTGCCTTCCTTTCCTTATTATTATATGTGGCTTCTATATTCTATGCTCTCCTTCCCGTTTTAGGATACTGCTTAAGCCAACAATTCCTAACAATGAAAACAAATCATTTTTTCAAGGTTATTTAGCACAGTCATTATCATTTCAAAGGCGTCCGTAAGCATTTCAGTTCCACAAATCCCCCTATTTCTTACAGACACAGTTATGGTAAATGAACAAACACTTGCATTTTTGTTAATTAATAACATTGCTGACACATGAGAATATTTAATGTTTATTTTACATGAGCTCAGTTTTAGAAGAGTAAGAATGATATGGCACTAGGGTCTCCGTAGAAATATCTCAGCCAAACCACTAAAAACTCCGCTACATACAGCAAGATATGTTTCATAACTTAGATATTCTAAAGGTGCAATGTGGTGTTTTAGCAAGTTTAATAACTCCAGTTTTATTTTTAGCAACTACATTGAGTTTATAGAGCAGTAAATATACTAAACTCTTATTATGTGCCAAGTGCTAGACTGAGTGCTTGATATGTATTGTCATTTACTCTAGATGTCATCACATCTATTCTATAAATTATAGTTTAAGTCAACAATTTGGGGAAATTAATTCACTCATTTATACAACAAATGTGTATTGAACACAAACTGCCTTCTCCGTATTTTCTGTATATTCTGTGTGCTGCATCCTGGGGGACATACAAAGTCATAAAGGAGAGTTCAGAGAGTTCACCTTAAACACCTAGGGCTACCTTCTGCTCTTAATGGTTTATATGTATCCATTATGTAGATTTGTATAAAAACAAAACATTATGTAGATTTGTATGAAAATGGTGCAGTCATTTTGGAAAACATTTTGGCAGTTTCATAAAAATACAAACATACCCTAAATTTATGTCCTACCAATTTCACTCTTAGGTAATTTGATAATCCATATTCAGGAAATATGACAAAATATTTCCACAAACAGTATATTTGTGTGCATATTAATGGAAGTTTTGTTCATAATAACCCAAACCTGAAAACAATCCAAGTGTCCGTCAATAGGTGAATGGACAAATAAAATATGATGTATCTATATATCCATACAATGGAATATTATGCATCCATAAAAGGGAACAAACTACTGACTCATGTAACAAAATAAATAAATATAAAAAACATTATGCTGATTCAAAGAAACCAGACATAAAAGAATACTTGCTGTATAATTCCATCTATATGAAACTCTTCAAAACATAAGTATAATCTAGAGATAGAAAGCTGAACAACATTTACCTGAACACAGATTTGTCCTGGGGACAGAGAACTGACAGAAAAAGATCACAAGAAGCATTTTAGGATGATGGAAGTTTTCTGTATCATTTTTGTGGTTAGTGGCTCCAAAGGTTTGTGTATTTGTTGAAACTTGTAAAACTTTACATTCAATATGAATTCTTTTTATTTATGTAAGTTGTACATCAATAAAATTGATTTTTAGAGAAAATTATATATACACATTTGGGAAGCAATATTATGTGTCTACACTTGTGTGTATGACACAGTAAAGAAATATGAACCAGTGGAGGAACTGAAAGTCAAATACAAAAGTTGATAGATGTAGTAGATAAAAACAACATTTTATTGTTAAAGCCTTATGCAACTAGTCATGTGAGGATACAAATGTGGACTTGAGATTCTTAGCAGTCACAGTAAAGCATAAAATATAATCAGCTACAAAATGAGAGTTTATAATAACTTAACAGTAACTTTTTTGAATTTTATGAATTTTAAAAAATAAGTTTAGTGTTTCACAAAACATACAATAAATCAAAAGAAACACAAGCTCAGAAGTTAGATGTTTCGATTAAATCCTTACTCTTTATAATCTTTTGTATAGGTCATGTCCACAAGTGATGCTTTGGGGAAACTTTGGTAAACAGTGTTAACCCTTTCTGATCAGATAACAAAAGGTACAGATGCAGGGGGGAAGGAGCTATGTGTATGTGTTTACACTCTCATTTTTAAATATTCTAAGGTTGAGTTCTACTGCATTTTGTTTTTAAATTTAAGATCCTATTTTCTCCACAAATGTGGACACTAGGATTTATAAAAGTGTACATGATAGAGAAATAGAAAAGAAGGCAGCTTGTGTCCAAAATACCCAACACAGCGTATTTCATCTTTCAGAGTAAACAGAATTTCGTGTCTTTTCCAATAGGCACAAACACAACTTCATAATCCCATTACATAAAGCATTTTCCTTTGCTGATCAATGGCCAACAATTTTCTCTAGCTAATATTTAAATTCCAGCAAAAATGGATTCTGACACCTTTTTTCTATAAAGTTTGCCAAATGCCTTCTTCTACCCCAGGCTCTGGAGAAAATTACACCTGAACGGAGGAAACTGAAGAATCCTTAGCTCAGTATCTAAGTGACTCAGCATAAAATCCTTTGTTTTCTACTTCCAGGACCCATACCTTATATCCCAAACCCAGTGACTAAGTGTTTCAGGCAGGCCCTGTGTCTAAATATTAACTTGATAGACTGCACCGCATTCAGCGCGTCTAAGCCTAGATACCTGTGCAGTTACGCAATTTCTCCCGGGAACCAGAGGCTGTGCCAGGGTTCGGCTGCCAAAGTTTTCTGATGTCCCGCTTTGGGATCTTGGCAGGTGATTCACCTCGCTGGCTGTCCTGCAGCCTAGACTGCGTGTCCCTCCAATCCCTCATTTCTAGAGGCCAGCATTTGCTGGTATAGATCAGTGGCTCTTGACCATCACTGCACGTACCAAATATTGGGCTTCACTCTGTGACTGATTAAAGAAGAATATCTGAAAGAGGGACTTAAGAATCTGTACTTTTTAAAACTTTCTAGATGATTCTAAAATTCAACCAGGGATGAGATAACTGGGAACAGGGTGAGGCAAGGGAGGGTGCAAAATATAAAGGAGGTCCAAAAAAGTGATCAAGATAGAGCTTCCCCCAGGCCTTTCCCGCACTATTATCTGCGTCCATGGGCTACGCCTAGATGCATATATGTCCTTTGGTTAATCTCTTCCGGGCCCCTCCACCCCCCTTCCCTATGAAAATCAAAATGAATGCCAAATTATCTGTGATGAACAAAATATCAACATTTTATGTAAAGGATCAGTACTCGGAGACTTAGGTGAAAGGGAAAGTTCATAATATCGGTCCTGTCTTTAAAATTTTGATATTCATAGAAGACTTTGTGCATTAACTTTAAAGATATTGCATTAAAATATTAAGTATATCAGTCACGGAGGTTTTTGCCGCTCCCTTACATTTTGTTCTTTCCTCACTCTGTTCTGGGCCCTACGAACCACTGACCCAACCAAATGCTCTGCACTTTCTGTGACCCCAGTGGCATTTGACTGTAGTGAGCATAGACATTCTCTTTCCCAACGATCCCCTACCTGCTCCAGTTAAGCCAGTTTAAGACCAAGAGTGAGAAGAACACTTTTGTCCAGAGTCCAGGTTTCTTTCTCAAGAAATACACTTATTCCCTAAATATGTAGGAGGGCTGGCGTAATATCTACATTTAAAAAACTCTCTCCAGGTTACTCTGATTAATCATTGCTCCCCACCTCCCACATCAGAACCACTGAGCTAGATCATACAGTTACTCACAGTGTTACTCAAAGTGTGGTCCATAAACCAACAGCATCAGCATCACCTGGATGTTCATAAGAAATGCGTGTTCTCAGGCCCCATCCTAGAGCAACTAAAACAGCAATTTGGGGAAGAAGCCTGGGATCTAAGCTTTAACAAGTTCTCTGGGAAATTCAGATGCATGCTAAAATTTGAGGAATGCTGATGACCTAAACAATCATCTGTCCACTAATGGGTTTGTGACAACCAGTGGAGGACCACCTACTATGTAGATAGCTAAGATTTCCTCTAGAGACAAGCGTAGGGCTGGCCTGAGTTCCTCTTGTGTAGAGAGCTCAGAGGGTACAGCAGGTGCAATATCATGTCAGCCACTGTGTCCCAAGGACAGAGACTTGACCAAGCAGATGGTTTCCTGGGGAAGCAAGGAAAGAGAGAGCACGATACCGAGAGCAAGTTACCTGATTAGGAATTCCAAGGGTGGTAAGAAGTACTAAATCTTTTCTCAAGTTCAAGGGCAAGGTCTGAGGCCAGTCTCCCCATTCCCCCAAAAAAGATAGTGCTGACTAGGATTCCAAGAACATACTTAGAGGAGCCTGTGAAGTCTGGTGTCTGAGCGTGACAACCTGGCTAAAGGCATAAGGTCAGAGAAAACAGGGTGAGACGGACATGAGCCTGAAGGTGTGTGCAGTGCTTTAGGTTCACCATCTACACTGCCTCAGCCATGACTCGCTGTCCTGTTTTTCAAAACAGATGCCACTGGACTGTCCTCAAAGGATGCATTTCTCAGCTTCAGACGATACTTTCTATGCCAGAATATGGGCCCGTGATTGCCAGATCTTTCTCATCTTCATGAGAGGCAGAAATCCAGATTTAGTATACAGTTTCTCAATTTCGAGAGGCAGACAGTGATCAACTTATTCTATATTACACCTGAGCTTACATTGTGCAGGCCAAACAATTCACATCTGAAAGCTAAATCTGGGCCGTGAGTCATTAGCTTGTAACCACAGATGATTTGAAAGAAGTAGCTACTCAAGGAGCCCTCAATCAACCAGAGGGTAGAAGTGACTCAGTATGTTCCTGAGCTTCACTCATCTCATTGTTACCTGGCCTTGAACCTGGTTTTGATACCTACCCTTGGTCCTTTCTACTCAAAACCTATTCTTCCACTGACATCCTCTAGAAGGAAGACCATCTAAACTTCTTAAAAACAGAGAATCAACCCATTCGCCACATAGGGAATTCAGTTAAGGGCTGTTTTTCGTAGTTAATAAGCTACAAGTGGACAAGCATTGACAACTGGTGTGTTCATTGGTGCCTGGAGAAGGGGGACAGCTGTCTGAGCTTCCGTGAAAGGGTATAAAGATTTGCCCACAGGCTACTTTAGACAAATACAAGTTGAGGTGAAGTGTGCTTTTCTTAAAAAAGAAAAAGAAAGAAAAAAAAAAGATTGGTCTATAAAGTTTCGTTTCAGGCGTGTGGTACCAGAGTGGCACTGGCCTGGATTTCCACCGGGCAAGTTTGCACCTAGAAATACACTGACAGATAGCATTGCTGGGTGGCACGTGCGGCTGGTAGTCCAGAGGGTGGGCGAAGACAGGAGAGGCGCCCAGGCAATGACAGAAATTCTCAGAGCAATTAGAGAAATTCTATTAAGTGACGCAGAGGCAGAACTGAAAAAAACCCAAACTTAACAGATCAGATGCAGGTTTAAATTGATGTTCTCAGCTCAAACCATTCTTTAATACGGTAATAAGTATAACCCTCAGAAGATTGAAGCTGAAATGGTTTTAAATCCATTTTAACTCATTTTCATATAATGTATTCATATAATACAAGAGGAGGAAGACCATTTTACTGGTTTACAGGAGAAACAGTCTGAGGGTTTCTGTAGTGGAGAAAGGCATGGATTTCAGCTCAGACAGAAATTTCAAGCTGCAAGGGCCGTGTCTGGGCCGAGAAGGGTGTGCTCTTCCCAAAGTCCCACCAAGCATGGAGGGTCCACGTATGTCAGGGCTGCTCGGGAACTGAAGTGCTCGCAGGACTCACCATGAGCCTCTAGAAAGATCACCTGCTTCTGGGCCCCTTGCCTGTGATGTCAGCCTTCCAGGTTGAGGAGTGTGAGATCAGCACAGCTCCAAGTAAACCTTTCAAGGGGAGAAGCTTAAGAATCAGCGAGAGCGTTTGTGTGTGTGTGTGTGTCTATAGTGTGTGTGTGTGTGAGAGAGAGAGAGAGAGAAAGGGAGGGAGGGAGAGAGGGAGGGAGGGAGAGAGTGAGGGAGAGGGAGGAGGGAGGGGGAGGGAGGGGGAGGGAGAGGGAGAGGGAGAGGGAGGGAGAGGGAGAGGGAGTTCTCATTAGGAGACAATCTATGATTTGACAGCCTGGCTGCTGCTGCTGCGGCCTCTGCCGGGCTGCATGGTCCGTCAGCACTTGAACGGGCTGCGAGGGCTCAGAGGAGCCGCAGTTCTGGAGACTGAGCACCGCTAAGTGGTCTCCCTGTCAAACAAAGTAGGCGAGGATTTCTGCAGGTTTGGGAACTTGGACTCCTCGCTGCTTCATCCACCCAGAGAAGCAGGCGGTGCCACAGGGGGAAAGGTAAGAGAAGAGATTGCTCTTTACTGGGTGGGGAGGGCAGGGGGCACCCGAGACGGAGGCTCAAAGGCTGGCTTTTCTGTAGTAAAGGGATCTCGCCCTCTGAGTGCTAAGGAGGCAAATGCTGATTTCCTACGGGGCTTGATCATTGAGACCCTTGGCTCCCCCCTCACCGCCTCTCCCTCCTCGTACCCTTTTTTTTTCATTTATACTTTTCTCAAGCATCCGAGAGGTTTCTTGGTATTTCTTTTCAATGAGCAGATATTGTTCAGTTTACCCTGTAAACACTCTTTCAAAACAGGGACCCTTTTCTGTTTCTCCGTGGAGAGGAAACTGGTCCCTCTTACTGTAAGCTGGACAAAACAGTTACTCCATCCTATTGTAGAGTTGCAAGAAAAGGAGTTTTCAGAAGTACGCATGAGCCCTAGTCTTGCAGAAAAGGGGGGGGGAGTGAGAAAGTGAGGGTTACCGGGCAGTCACTGTCTTGATCCAACACAGGGAGGCTGTGAATGCATATGGACTATTACTCTTCCCAGGGGGGGACCAGCGCTGTGACAAAGACAGGACGCTGTGAGAGGATGTTTTGAGAAGCGCTTCAGAGAGACCTCAAGCCACTGACGATGGAAAACGAGACAGTAAGCGAACTGAACCAGACACAGCTTCAGCCACGAGCAGTGGTGGCCCTAGAATACCAGGTGGTCACCATCTTACTTGTGCTCATGATTTGTGGCCTGGGCATCGTGGGCAACATCATGGTCGTCCTGGTGGTCATGAGAACCAAGCACATGAGGACCCCCACAAACTGCTACTTGGTGAGCCTGGCCGTGGCCGATCTCATGGTCCTGGTGGCCGCGGGCCTGCCCAACATCACAGACAGTATCTACGGCTCCTGGGTCTACGGCTATGCCGGCTGCCTCTGCATTACATACCTCCAGTACCTGGGCATTAATGCGTCCTCCTGCTCCATCACAGCCTTCACCATTGAGAGGTACATAGCTATCTGTCACCCCATCAAAGCCCAGTTTCTCTGCACGTTTTCCAGAGCCAAAAAGATCATCATCTTTGTCTGGGCTTTCACATCCATTTACTGCATGCTCTGGTTCTTCTTGCTGGATCTCAATATTAGCACCTACAAAGATGCTATCGTGGTGTCCTGTGGCTACAAGATCTCCAGAAATTACTACTCACCTATTTACCTAATGGACTTTGCCGTCTTTTATGTCGTGCCGATGATCCTGGCCACTGTCCTCTATGGATTCATAGCTAGGATCCTCTTCTTAAACCCCATTCCTTCAGATCCTAAAGAAAACTCTAAGACGTGGAAAAATGACTCAACTCATCAGAACAAGAACTTGAATTCAAAGACCTCTAACAGGTGTTTCAACAGCACGGTGTCTTCGAGGAAGCAGGTAAGCACATCTGCACTTCCAGGTCCACAGAGGAAATGTGGGCTAGAGTTCCTTGTGAGATGGGATTAACTTTGCCCTTCTCAGTTGATGCTTAAACCAAAATATGATCACGCAAACATTTCACAGTGTAAGCTTCTGCTTTACGTATTAAATCCATCTCTAAAGCAAATGAAGATCTAAAAATAGAGGGGGAGATGTTGATAGCACATCAGCAGGTACCAGTTCAGGTGTTATTAAAATATAAGGAAGTATAAACAGAAGCCCTAGAAATCTACCTTTAAAACGTTTGTACCTCTCTGGGAAATGTTATCAAAATATCTGTACCCTTTCTGGCTTCTGTAGGGGACAGGTGGATATCTTTAAGACTTCTATTGCAAGGCAAATATTTGACAAGATAGTCTGAGAAAAGATGAGACAAAGCAATAATGAAACTTTTCTCACCATTCTGTAGTTGCTCGAGACGGAGGCACATAACTGAGAGGGGTTCCTGGACCTGCCTTTGTAGTCCTAGTGGGAAAGGTTCTATCACCCTCTCCCCCTGTTCCCTGCAAAGGGTCTCAGCCTGCAGAAGCTGAAAATGCACTTTGCTCAGGAAATGTTCTAATACAATGGCTAACACCAAGCTCAACTTGTTACAAAAAAAAGATGGCATTTTTTTAAAAGGTCTGTTTTTCCTGCTAAGCATACCTAAAATCCCTTTATGCTTTCAGATCACCTGAATCCCCATGAGATTACATCTGAATCAGTCTTGCTAGTGAATGAAGTACAACTTTGTGACAGTAGATGTGGTTTATAAGACAATATAGAACAAACTACTTTTATATCATATACATATTTATCTATATTTACACAGTTGTTCTAAGTTGCTTATGAACTTAGCTTTTAGTTCCTTTTCTTTCTTTGCTAAACAAAATAAACACATGGTAAACATTTATTCTCAAAGCTGAAAAAGGAATCTTGAAGTCAACAATACTGGCTCTTTCAAGTGGGTTGGTGTTGTGTGTGTGTGTGTGTGTGTGTGTGTGTGTGTGTGCAGAGAATCCAATTCTTCCTGTGTGCACAGATAGAACTGAGTATACCTTTTAAAGCATGCATATGGGTCATTTGTGTTACTACTTCCTAAACTCTAGATTAGCTGATATTAGAAGAATTATAATTGGACACTTGGGCACAAGTGCAGTAAGCTACTAATAAATGTATGTGCTTTCAATATACATGAGATGAATAATGAATTGTAACTGAAAAGAGATATTTGCAGCATCTTAAATGATGCTGTGGTGCTTGATTTATATAACATCCATTATTGAAGATACTTAGATGATAGAAAGGGAAGACTGAGCAACTATTGCCAGCTCTTAGATTCCTGTTGCTTTGGGTCTAGCAGTGCTACCTAATACAAGGTGTGTCTCAGTCTATTACCCAAAACTCGATTAAGGGAAATTCAGAGAGAACTGCTGACCATCTGCCAAGACAAACATTAACAAATACAATAAGACAGCAAAGAATATATACATCTCAGTTAGAGACCAGACGTGGGTTAATGTCTGCAGCAGAAATGTCAGTGAGTAAAATTATTCATTAGACTCCAACTGATATTCTTGTTAGAAATTCTGAAATATTGTTTGTCTGTTCTAATATTTCCTTCCTTTCAATTACAGTCATTAGTACCTAATAGCATTAGTAATGTGCTTTAAATTGTTAATTTTGTTACATGTTCACACTCTAATTTCAAAGCTATTGCAGATAGGCAGTCTTTACAGAGGCTGGGTAGTAGAAGGAAAAGCCAAAAATTGGGCTCCAGACAATCCTGAGCTTAGGTGCCAGAGTTCTAATCAAGCTGTGTGCTCCCAGATAAGCAGAACTCCCTGTGCCTCAGTTTCTCATTTATAAAGGGAGGGCAAATAGCAACATCCAGGGTTATAAGGGTTCGAGGAACTATCTTACGAAAGATGCCTAAAATGGAGTGGTGATTAGCACCCGGGTGCTAACCAGCCTCCTTCCTAAAGTTCTAGTATGTTGGCAACTCTTAAGAAAATACATCCAGTCAGAGAAAGACAAATATCACACCATCTCACTTATATATGGAATCTAAAGAACAAAATACACTGATGAACAAAATAGCACCAGAGGCATAGAGACATGGGACAGACCAGAACATCTCCAAGGGGAAGGGAATGGAGAGGACAGGAAAAGTTCAACCAAAGAATATATGTGCATATATGCCTAGCCCATATAATAACATGGAGAAGGCCTGGGGGGGTGGGGGAGGCTGGCAGGTATAGTGTGGGAGGAAGCAAAAGGGTCAGGGAATGAGGGACATTTGTAATAGAGTCAACAATAAAAATAAAATAAATACAGATTTATTCTTTAAAATATACATTTGCCATTTAAACAAAGGTTGTTTGTTAAACAGGTGTGATACCATACAGTAACGTCTCTAAGGAAATGTTTAATAATTAGGACATTTGGAAATGTACTCAGAGCATTTGGGGTTGTCACAATAACATCACCACCAGTGAGCATCCGGAGCCAGAGATGCCAAATGTCCTGAAGCGTGCAAGAGAGTCTTACGCAATGAAGTGCCTGTTACAAATACCAATAACACCCTCAGAGAGAAATACGGGGTGACATATAAATCAATAGGATTGTACTCAAGTACTATGTCATGTAATTTTTTCCTAATTATAGATAGGATGGGAGTATAGAGAAAAGAAAGGAAATTCTGAAGCTGGAGAGATCAGAGAAGGCTTCGTGGAAGAGGTGGCACTGGAGAAGGCATTTGAAAGACGGGGATAATTTGGAAAGTAAAAGTCAGGAGAGACAGCCCTCCACACAAAAAGGATGTGGCTGGGATGCGAAGGGTACGGATTGGGAGAGGGGACGGGAGGAGCACATAGGGTGTGATTTTTATGGGATGGAGTGACTCGTTGACCAAAATGAATGATGTATTTGGGGGAGTAGTGAAGGGCGAGATAGGATTGATGGGTGTTTGTGTGGGAGAGAGGGGGTGTGGGCTTTGGGGGATCCCGACAATCAGGCAGAGAAAGGAGACTGAACTCATTGCAGAGTTAGCAAAGAGTAGGATGGTGGGCAGGGAACCGAAATGAGGGAAGTGGCGTTGGGGCCGGTGGCTCGGCCAGCTGTGGGCGAGGCAGATTTGGAGGGTTCGAGGCTGGTGGCACCAAAGGGCCATTCTGAAGCCGGTGGTAGCGATTCAGGAGTGAGGCTGTAAGACTCTCTATCAGGAAAAAGCAAGGAGTGGACTGGGGAGATGTTTCAAAGGAAGCACGGGTGAGAGGTGCACATGTTAGAGCCAAGGGCCGCAGAGAGGGTGACTCACTGAGGACCAGCGTCCTGAGCCTGGGCCAGCGGTGCCCCGGACGCGTGGGCGTGAAGCCGTGAAGTTCTGTCCAAAAGCAGTGACCCTTCATCTGGCTTTTTCTTCTTCTGAAATAAATCTTCTCTTAAATCTTTAGAAGGTCAAACCTCCACTTCTGTATATAACCTAAGGACTTTTATTTTAATGTTTTCTCTGCATTTTTTTCTTTCAGGCAAGTTTAATTCACATTTTAATAAATATCCTTTCCAGGCCAGGTCTTTCTAACCAAGTTATTAAAGTAAAAAAATGCATAGCCTAAAAGAACTACATTTAAAAGAGAAATAAAAGCACATTTATATGTAAGGGACAAATGTGAGGTTTGCTTGTTTGTTTTTAACTTACATCCTCTATGCAGAAAACCCAGGCCAGCCTCTTTTCTTCTCCTATTACTCAGAGACTTAGTTATATTTTGGAAAACTAAATAAGTATTTGGTAAATTCAATGAAGTAAATTACTCAAACTGGTGGCTTGGAATTGCCTAGACAAAAGAATTCTCTGATTGACTAAATCTCTTGCATGACTATTGGTCCCTTTGATGTTGAAGAGGCGCAGTTTAAGTGATGATTGGTCACATCTCAGCTGTATGTGCACACTGCGAAAATACTCTCAGTTCAGTCGATTCAGGGGCTCAGCATTGTGGAGATAAAGTGTCTCTATTATTAACTGCCCATTTCAAAGGAATTGATTGGATCTTTTGATATTTTGGAGGCAACAAAAACTGGTGCCTCCAAAGGGCTATCATTCGGATAAACACATCCCGTTCGAGCACTAGCTTTCCACGGGCGCAGGGTCTGCACGATACTTTAGTGATCACGCCGCTCGTTTGCTTTTCATTTGAGTCACTCTAATGTAGTTTGCTTTTCTGTCAGCGTAACTGGTGGGGGAACTGTGACATAACCCAAATAGAGGCTTTAAGACTTTATGGCCAAATTTTTATTATGGGTTTTATGTAACGAAACAAGCTTTTGAAATACCAAACAGCCTTTGTGTCCATAAATTTCTTAAATGCCTTCTACCTTACAAGAAGAATGTTGGTGTCCCAAGAAACAAAAGCAGGTGTGCTTTTTAAAAAGCAACACATACCTTTGGTTGTTGCCATTGTTACTGTGATGACAGTATAAAACCCACCATGTGTTTTATGAAAAACACAGAAAACTAGGAATAAGAAAACAGCCAGTTACCCCACCTCTTAAAACCACGATTTATTAGCATTTAGTTATATTCTTTTGCTGATGTTTTCACTTGCTCTGTTTTATAGACAGTACATATACATAGTGGACATAATTTTATATCCTGGTTTTACAGAAAAATGTTAAAATTCATATTCTCAAGGAGAATAGCACAGAAAAATGGGTAAGACTGTGAGTCAGTTTCTCTCAACCTCAGTTTTCTTATCATTAAAGTGGGAATAACAATTACTCATAGAGTCGCTGTTCAAATCAAGAGATGCATCAGACAAAGTTCATGCTTGCTCTCCTCCCGCCTGCCCCGCCAGCTGCCTTCCTTCACTCCTGTCCTCAGGGATCTAGCTCCATCCCCTAGGCAGCCTCCCATCTCTCTCTTAAGCAATTTCCTATAGTATGATGTGCTCGTGGACACTCAGATAAAGGCCTCATGTGTCTTCTCTCTTCTCCCCTGCCTCCCTCCAACTCCTACCTCTGTTGCTATCTACTTTTTAAAGAAGAAATTTTAAACAAGAAAAAAACTTTAACACACAAAGGGAGCCCTGGTCCGTGTGGCTCAGTCAGATGAGTGTCATCCCATCAGAACGACACCAGCTCGATTCCCTGTCAGGTTGCGGGCTTGATCCCCAGTCGGGGACGTGTAGGAGGCAGCCGATCAATGTTTCTCTCTCTTTCTCTCCCTTTCTTTCTTTCTAAAATCAATAAAAACGTATTTTTAAATGGGGGGGGGGGGAGACAAAAAGGCATAATGGTGGAATACCAGACAGTAGGATTGATATTTGGGAGCATAAAGTCCCATAAGTGTTATGGGTAGCTTAATCAATGATTCACCTTACAAGGTAAATTAATGATACAAAACTCTTCAGCATTAGGCCTAAAATAGAGGTTTCTCAAGTTCACTGGGACTGGTTTTATAGTGTTTTTACAGGCCCATCTTTCATTTATAATTGTTTTATTTGTTCCACTTGGCTGGGTTCAATCATATCCTTAATAGTATAAAGATCTCTATGTGGGGAAAAAAACACAATTTTTGTTACTTAGCACACAGATATCTAAGTGAGCCATCTTATTTTTATTATTAAAAACAGCTTTACATTTTCTGATTCACATTCTATATGAGTAAAGACCTTGTGCATATCCATAAAATGACTAAATGACAATCCCCTGCAGTTAGATGCTTTGTGTCCTTTGGTTAGGTGAACACACATTGTTTTTTTCCAATTTTATACTTGCAACTTTGAGCCATAATTTTGCTAGCAAAGAAAAATTAATTTTCCTAAATGCCTACAAAAGAGGAAAGCCTGCACTCCTTCAGAATTCTCAATTTGGTCACACACAAAAAAAACACCATAAAATCTGCTAACCTTGAAAATGACAAACTATTTTACACTTTTTTATGTACCCTCTTGTGAATTCTTCATACTGCACACAGATATCCCAAGTTCCAAACAGATGAAGGGGGGGCTGTATCTATGTTATCAGTCTCCTTTACTTTTTTTTTTAATGAGTTGGGGGCAGGGGGAAAGGTATAAAGCTAGGTCTTGGTCAGCATTAAGTAAAATGTTGCAGTAGGTCATTTTATATTCAACATCATCCTCAATTTACTTAAGCAGCCTCCGAAGCACTTAGCATGGGCAGACATGTAGAGGCCACAGGGATGCATGAAGACAAGCTCCTCACCTTCCAGGAGCTCACTGCCGGCCATGTACACGGACCGTCCCGAAAGGGCCATTATGTTCTGCAACAGGGACACACATCAGTGAGGGGGAAGGGACATGGGGGAACGGAGGGAGCTTATGGAGCTCGTGGCCCTCAGCAGGGCCTTAGAGACGGGAGACTGTCTACAGGCAGCGATACGGAGGGAGGGAGGGAGGAAAGGGGGCAAGTCCCTTGAACCCAAAAGGGAATCGCCTAGTGAGGGAATTCGGAACCAGGTTGTGGCCCTGCGGCATCTGACTCCCGCCTCTCCCCAGCCCTGCCCTTTGTCATGATACCCACTTTCACCCACCCCCGTTGGCACAGCTACCACCTGTCAGTCTCCATAGACAGCTCTAGCAAAGGCATCTCCTGACCCTGACTTAGTCATTTTTTGGACCTCATGGAAGTACATCAAATTCAATGGATCTAAAACTAAACCCATTATTTCCCCCTGATAAACCCCTACCTCTTTGCTTCTTTCCTATTTTTGGTTCCCAAGCAAAAAGCCTAGGAGTCCCTCTAAGTGCCTTTCTGTCCCACTCAAGTGCAAATCTCAGTACTAGCCAAGTCCTGCTGCTTCCAGCTCCTATTCTCACCTCTGACGTCCTCCATCACACTACCATTGTCCCAGTTCACCATATGTCAGCTGCTTTAGTCCAATACACACCTCACCAGCCTCTCTGACTCCCACTCCCCCCCGCCCCCAATCCTTCTGCACACTGCTCACTAACATCTCTCTCTCACACAGAGATCTGTTACTAAAATGATCTTTAGAGCTCCCTGAGGCCTAGAGTGTAAACTCCTCAGCATAACAAATAAGATCCTGGCTCCTTCCTATGTTCTCAGCCTCATCTCTCTGGCTCTCCTAAGTTACACTTTATGCTCCAGTGATATTGGATTATTTGTAGTTCTCTGAACTCTCTCTGTCTCTTGGCTGGAATGCCCTTCATCTGGCAAACTCTGAGTTATCTTTCAAATCTAAGATCAAATGATTGCCCCCAGTGCACCCCATCAATATTTCCCTGAATTTCTCAGGCAGATTTATACACCTGAATGCTCAGCCATAACTATGTATGTTAGGAGTCCTACCTATGCTTTTACAGTACTTTGCGTATACTTCTGGTTTAATAATCCTTATGTGTCCTAATTGTTAGCCTGTTGGTCCTTCTACTGCCACTAACATCCTTAAGAGCAAGGCCTTGCATCCCCAGTGCCCTCAGCACTGAGTTTGACATACTGTAGGCTCCTAAAAGCTTATATATGCCGTCCTGTGTTACAGCCGGAGAATATAGGCTTTACAAGTGCAGGTTGTTAGCATCTCTTCCCAGTGACATCACACTGGTTTTTCAGTGACATCACACTGGTTGTTTAAAATTGGCCATGGCTGGAGTGCTCTCATTGCAGAAATCAACAAATACGACAACTCAGGGTCCCTCCCTTTTTTGTGGTGAGGCAATTGTTAAATATCTATCAGTACACTTCTGTTTGTGTGTCATATATAATTTTACATATAATAAATGAAAGGAATTTATTCAATCCCTTTTGAGTTCCAGAATAGCCAAACTAGCTGCTAGCTGGGATGGTGGTGAGCTTGTTAGTGGATTTGGCTTTTTGGGGAGATTTCCCTCTTCCAGACAGGTCAGGCTGACTTAGAAACATGGCAACTCAAATAATAATTTAAGTTTTGTATAAATTCCTGTTGGGAAACAGGAATTCCATGAGCAAAGTGGCAAAGTATAAATGAGCTTGGTATTTGGAAGAATCTGACCTAACAGACATGCCTGAATCTATGGGGAAGTAATAAATATAGATAAGACCTCTCTTCTTCTCTTCTGTGCAAGGCTTAATAATGCCTCTGCCTGTCCAGTCACCCCAGCTAAAAACCTGGGACTCCCTTTAGAAACTTCTCTCATTCATCAGCCAAATTAATAGTTAAATTCCACAGACTTGACTCACATACATCGCTCCTAGCCTTCCCTACTGTTACCTCCTAACTCAAGCCTTCTTTGCTTCTTGCTTGGCTTGCAAGAAGTATTTCTATTTCCCTGGTTCGGGGTTGACAATCTTAGGAGAAAAGTTCCCAAAAGTCAAATCCCATTTGCCACTGCCCTTGTCAGAGGCGTTCAGTGGTTCCCCAGTGCTTTCAGATGCCTTCGATGACACACAGGGCTTTCCAGATCTTGCACTGGGCTCAGCTTGGTTAAGTAAGTGACTACTGCTGTTGGTTGGAAGGTCTTGTTTTCCCCCTTGGCCTGGTGAGTGCCTGTTCATTATGCAAGAGCAGAAGTGACTCTGCCTTTGTCGGGGGCTGGTTCTCCAGCCTTAAGTGCAGTGCTCACCCTTTCGTTTTTGCCTCGTCTGCACACTGAACAGCGGGAACTTGTATTTCCCAATTGTTTTTCAATAGTGATCATTCATACTTTACTGCCGTTCTATAAGATAGAGGCTCTGGTGAGTTCTCTAGAGCAGCGCCTGGCGTGGAATTGGTGCTCAATAATTGTGTGTTGAGTTACAGAAATAATGGATGAACAAAGCCAGAAAAATGATGAAAGGTCAGGTTTTAATGGGCTTTGAGAGCCAGTCAGAGGACTTCGGGGGATGTTTCGTTTTGAAAGAAGGTGATGTGTACAAATTGTTTTAGGAAAATTAGACACCTAGAAGCCCTCAGATTTATTCTTGTCTTCATAGCTCTGCTCACTGTTTTCCTTCCCACAGGTGCCATCCCCCTGCATCTCTGCCCCTTTTTGTCCAAGGGAGCTCCCTCACTGTGGAGGGCATTTTGCACATTTTATATTTGTAGAGGAAGTCACTGTTTAAAATTTAACACAAAATGTATTCGTTGAATGATGGATGAATAAGTTCTTCAAGGAATATAGTTTATCCATTTACTCTGTTGACTGAACCTTCTCTTGTCCTGGGATCATTCTTCCTTCTTTACTTTCTTTCCCACCTGAGAGCCTACAATAAAACGCTGTCTTTGGCCCTCTGGCCATGTTCCAAGAGAGGAAAACCAGTCATTTTTTCTCTAGCAAACACTCCATTTCTCTTCTAGCCTCCTAAATGTAAAGCTTCATCTAGAACTCAGCTTTTGTCAGTCTGTCCTTCCCTCTTTTAAAATTCAACCTTAGTCATACCTTTCCCCCATTATTCTAATGATTTCCAGATCCGCATACCTGATCTTGATCACTCACAACCTACACTTCACATCCCCACCGTCACCTGGAGATTTTAACGTCTCTCCCTCAGCATTTCTCTTACCAATTCTATTTTCTGTCTCCTGAAAAAGAAATCTTTTGAGTCAGATTTGATTTTGTCATCTCTCTCATTCTTTCTATCCAGTCTTTACTGGTTCTGTCGTTTATCCACATGTCCCTGGGCACCATGACGCTGTGGACACAAATACGAATTGGACGGTGTTTGAGCCACTGTGGGTACACAGCCTGGTGGGAGAGACATCTGGACAAATTGCTTCAGCAACATGGTGTTCTGTGCAGATGCAAGGACAAAATGCTGCGACAGGGAGGAAGAAATACCAGAGCCTTCCAGCGGAGGTCAGGAAAGCCTGCTCTGAGGGGTGATCTGCGAGACAGTGGGATAGAAATAAGAGGTCAAGTGAGGCCGCAGGATGCTTGTGGCTGGGGCATGCGTGGGAGAGCGTGGCCAGTTTGAGAAACCGCTTGTCGGTGGCATGTTGGGGACAGGGAGAAGATGAGTTTGGAAAAGTATGCTGAGAGCTGAATATAAATGCCCCAGTGTGCCATGATAATGATGCTGAGTTTAAACCTATAAGAAATATGGATATTGTGCCTTGGCCAGTGTGGCTCAGTTGGTTGAGCGTTGTTCCGAAACACGCACCAAGAGGTCGCAGGTTAGATTCCCGGCCAAGGCACATGCCTGGGTTGTGGGCTTGATCCCCAGTAGGGGGCGTGCAGGAGGCAACTGATGGATGTTTCTGTCTCTCTCCCTCTTCCTTTCTTCCTCTCTCTCTCTCAAAGCAATAAAAACATATTTTTAAAAAGAGAAAGAAATAGGGATATTGCAGGATTTCAGGTAGTGTAGTAGTGATGAATGTATTCATCCATCATTCAACAAATACGTTTTGTGTTAAATTTTAAACAGTGAATTCCTCTACAAATATAAATTGTGCAAAATGGTAAAAATGTTTACATGCAGGTCATTAAAATGTGCTTTCTTTTCAAAGTGGAAAAAAAAAAGAAGTGGATTTATCTAAAACTGAGAAGTCATGGTCTTGCCACTAGAATCAAACACAGCTCTTCAGAGATTCACAAGAGGCACATGGGAAGAACTTGAATAACTAAAAATTAAATTAGCTCAGAAAATTAAATAGGGCTAAGTACATGTGCATATGAAATAGGATGAATAATGTAAGACACCTGACAGTCATATTTAGTTGAGATAAAAACAGATAACGTCATTTTGGAAAAGAAAATGCTGCAACCTTTCATGAACAACCCTGGTGACTTTTGGCTGTATCCCTTGGAAGCATTCATTGCCTGAATGTAATTATACAGTTGCTGCAAATAAGTAAGACATCCCCTGCCTCTCTAGTCAGTGCCTTTGTTGTTTGAGTTTTATGGGGATTTATGATTATGGAAGAACTCGGCATATTTTCTGAAGGCAGCAGCTCTTAGCTTAGAAAACAAGGAGGTGATTCAGAGATGTGGCACCACCGTGGGAGTTAGAGAGGCAGAGGCAGGGTGAATGCAGAGCTCCCCGTGACGCTCATTTTAAAGATCATTGGTAAAGTTAAGTGACTCAAGCCTCCACCGATATGCAGATTGACACCCTGCCATGTTCGCTCCAACAGGGGTTCGGTTTTATGACTGGTTCTACTTGGCACACGTTTGAAAGATTATGCATACAGAAAATGTGGGAGGGGAAGGGGGGAGACAAGCATGCAAGAGGATATTTTCTGCTCTACCAGGAAAGATAGAAATAGGCTCAGATTCAGGGTGAATTTACAGGAAAAATATTTAACAGAAATGATCAAATGCTAGGAAGGACCTCCCAGGCACATCTTTATGAATCAATTAGACTACTCCGTGAACACGTTAACATCAATCAAGTCAAAACTTTTGTATAAACCAACTGCAGTGTACAGAGTTGGTATTATCCTGCAACTAAAGGTGATCTTGTTAAATTATTACAATCCCTTCCAAAGTGTTATGTGAAATAGGAAACAGTGGAAGCGAGGACAGATTTTCACCTACTCATTGATGATTTTATTGAGAACCTATTGTATACGAGGCACTATGTTAGGTACTAGGATACAAAACAGCACCCGCTTACAAAAAGTTAACAGTCTAATAGGAAAAACAGGAAAGTAAATTGATAATAAAGTCATAAAAGAATAAGTGTTATTGTAAGGAAAAGCATGGATTAGTGTTACCTGACCTGGATGGCTTGGGAAGAGGTTTCTTTTTTTGGAAAAGGAAACGCCCAAGCTGGGCCTTGCAAATTAATAGTGGTTGTGTAGGTAAAGATGGGAAGGAAGACAGTTATGCAGTGGGAATTGTAGACTTGAAGGTCAGGGGTCCCAAAAGCATACAGTCAGTCCAGAGAACTTTAAGGAGCTCATTAGGGCTGGACAACAAAAGATGAGACTAATGAGGTAAGCAGGGACCAGGAAATACAGGCTTTATATAAAATATTGAGGGATTTGGACAACATTTTAAAGGCTATGAAAAGCCACTGGGAACCTGGCCAGGCGTGGCTCAGCAGCTGAGCATCCACCTGGGATCCAGGAGATGGCGGATCAATTCCCAGTCAGGGCACATGCCTGGGTTGCGGGCTCGATCCCCAGTCAGGGGCCTGCGGGAGGCAGCCGATCAATGACTCTCTCATCATTGATGTTTCTATCTCTCTCTCCCTCTCCCTTCCTCTCTGAAATCTTATTGATTTATTATATTATATTGTATTGATTATATATTATATTATATTATGTTATATTATATTACATTATATTATGGATATATATATTTTTTAAAAAGTCACTGGGAGATTACAAGGCAAAGCATAACCTTTGTAAGTGCAGATTCCATAAAGTGTTGGGAGGAATAAATTAGATTTCATGGGGTTGGTGAGTGAATTGATGAGAGGGGGAGACTGGACAGAGAATAAGAGTAGACAGCAGTTTTAAGAAATTTGATTATGAAAGGGGGGTACAGTAAGGACCGGGAAAAATAAGAGTACTTTGATTTGTTTTATTTTATTTTACTTCTTAAGACAGAAGAAACCTGAGCCTGTTAAATCCTTATGGAAAAGAGCTAGTAGCATGGGAGGAATTATTTGCAGATACATAAGCAAGATCCAATTTTGATAGAGCACAGTTCCTGAGAGGCCAGGAGGAATACCATAAAGACGGTAGGCAAAACAATTTACCTTGGAGAGAAAAGGGGGTATCTTTCATTTGCTGTCAGCAGGGGTTGTGTCTAATTCACTGATCCATTTGCAGCACCCAGCACAGTGTCTGGCACCTAGAAGTATCCAATTAATGCCAAACAAATAAATGGATAAGCGAGTGAATTAGAGAAGGAACACGTAAGATGCAAGGAGAAGAGATAAGGAGGATTGTGGCTACAGATCAGCTTTAGGTTGTGGCGCAGGAAGCGGTGAGTTCTTGAAAGCCGGTCTCTGCTTTTGCAGGGAAATAGAACGGAAAGTCATCGAGGGGCTTGGTCACTTATGGTGGGAAATGAGAGGTAGGTGACAGGTTGAATGATCACAGGATTCAGTCCCATTCATGCTTAGAAAAACTAACCTGGTGCAGTAGTAAATTACAGGTGCTCTGAATTCCTTAGCAGCATCTAAACACTTCCCAGTGGGCCTGTCTTGGGACTCATTCCCAGTAAACACCTCTAGAAAATAAGGGGAAATGCATCCCTTTGTTTAGACAATCAGAGGCGCTGATCCTGATGCTCTTTACAGTTGGTGTCCTGTTTAGATGAGCCATTTCATTGTTCTGTTTGTTTCCTTTACTGTTGTGACAACGTGCCCACAATCATTACAATTTCACATTTAGCACTTCATTCCCTCCACTGAGGCAAGGACCTGGTGGTAAGGGCCGAGCTGTATGGGGGTTGATGCAGTCCCACAGGCAGCGATTTCTACATTCATGAAAAAGTTCCATCTGAAGCCCTGCCTCCAAGTGGATAGAAGTCAGGTGCCTCAATAAATCCCTTACTCAAAACCATGGTGAACAGAAACAGCTCATGGCAATAACTCTGTCCTCACAGTCTTAAGTCAGGTCTCTCCTTTATCAGCCTCTCTAGCTGGCAGATCTGGTGTTCACGGCCTGTTTTGTCTTCCCTCAAACATCTTGGCTCTCTCCAATTTATCTTTGAAGGATTCTGGAAGCACACTCAAGAGCAATTAGCCTTGTGACAAAAGCAACCCATTCCATTTCCCACACGGTTCTTGACTTGACTTTGTTACTGACTTTAGCTCTAAGAAAGATGGTAGCATAAGGTGCAAATAATAAATAAGGATTGACAGGACCAAGGGTGCTTGACTTTTCTTGAGTTTGATGGCTCACAAGACCCTGGAGACACTAAAGCTAAAAGCCAGAGAGGCTCGCAGAGAGGCTCAGAGCACTACTCTCCCACTTCAGCATCATGAAGGGTGTTTGTTTATTCCTTAGGGGACCTCTCCCAACTCAAGGAGATTGTTCCCACCACTTGAAATCCAACACAGATCCAAAACTCAGATAGGTAGAAAACTGCAGTTTTTGACTGTGGCTTTTAAGCTAATGAATAACAGTTTCTGTTTCTTGCTCCTCCCCAACTCCACCCATTTCCTCAGAATTATTAGTCAAGAGAGGTTATTAAATCCCATCAGTCCTATTGTGCCCATTCTAAACCTGTTTTAAAATAGACAGTTATCCATGCTTATACTACAAGTAGAGAGGCAGTCTTGAATTTTTTTCTTTAATCATGAAAACTGTGGCACTGGAAGAAAACTCATGTTCCTAATACGCCCAGTTAGTCAAAAGAAGGAAATTTCTGGGCTGTGACAGTATGAATTATCTTCTCGAATAATCTTTAATGGTCATTAAGAAGCTCTTCGTAGCACTGAAAGAAGGTTCATTAATTTTTACAAACTGATACTTAAACGTAAGCCACTTTTATACAATGCTGCTGTCTTTTAAGGAGTTATAAAGTAAAGCTATTATAATTAGAATTCTATTGATCTGGTAAGGTCACCTTTCTGCCTCAGCTAAACCAACCCAGTAGGATCTCAATATTAAAAATAGAGTCAAGTTGTTTAGAATATAACGTATTCTTTCAAAACACCAATAATTTATCATAAAGACAACTTGGAGTATGATGATTAGCTAGAATGAAATTCACGAAGTCATTTTCCCCTGAAGAGAAATGCCTGCATTCAGAAGTAAAGCGTCTTGGTGAACTGTTACAGCCGGGCTACGGGAAGCGCTCTGTGCAGGAGCCTCGGTAATGAGCAGTGACTTCCTTGTGTACTAACTAGCCAATATTTCAGCTATGCCACGTTTACAATCATCATAAAGATTTGAACATATTACATCTTGGTACTGTATTGTAAATTTGTCAACTTTTATTTCACTCCCAAAGCCCTGAGGAGCAGGAAGCTTTACCTCCTGTAGCAGAAGCACATCCCAACACAAATTCCCATCCCATTTCAAGAGTCACTGTTTAAATATTCTAGCTTAGACTCTTCAGTTAAGGCTACTTGTGTGGGCTTCCTCCCACCTGGAAGGTAACCTGAAAAAAAAATAGTCTGTCCCACCTGCATAGGTGTCTGCAGTTTATTAACATTTCTGATAGGTAATATTTATGAACTCTTACTGTGCACCAGGCATGGTGCTCAGGGATCTTCACACATCATCTCCTTTTCACTGATGGCATAGGTATAATTTATCATCTCCGGTTTTTTAATTTTTAAATTGATTTTAGAGAGAGGAAAAGAGAGAAAGAGAGAGAGAGAGAAACATCGATGTGAGAGAAACCCATTGGCTGCCTCTCACATGTGCCCCTACCAGGGATAGAACCTGCACCCGGGTTATGTGCCTTGACCAGGAATCAAACCCAATACCTTTTGGTGCACTGAAGGACACTCCAACCAACTGAGCCCCATCAGCCAGGGCTGTCACATTAAAGGTGAGGAACCTGAGATCTAGCCACATTAGGTTCAAGGTCACCCAGTCCAAAAAATGGAAGAACAAAGAGTCTAATTCTAGCACCTAATCCCAAGCCTCTGATAGCAACACTACGCTCTACCTTCTCACACACTTGACTACGGTACTAGTATCTCAGAGATGAGGTACAGTGTGGGCTATATCTGCCTAAGAAAAAGGGAACTTCTTACATATGACAATGTAATGGATCCATTCATCCCACAAAATGTGTTGAACACCTGCTTGAACATTCTGATCACTGTTTTAGACCCTGGGAACACAGTAATGAGCAAATATGACAAAAATCCCTGTCCTGTAGAATTTACATTTTAAGGGGGAGAGGGAGGTAACAGATTGTGACATATCAGATTTAGGAGAAAAATTAAGCAGGTAAGAAGGATATGAAATGCTGCCATTGAAGGGGTACGATTTTAAATAAGGTAGTTAGAGATACCAAATAAATAGCCATTTCCAAAGTGCAGTGTTATTTTGATTCTATATGCACGATACTAGTAAATGGCATTTATAAATCAATGCCCGAAACAGCAGAGTTTGCCCCATTAATGCAATGTAAAACCACCAGGCTGCCTACATAAGTCATTGGCTTTTTTGCACAGGAAGTATATATAGCATTAGTGACACTATTCAGTTATGTTTCATAAACCTTATAACACTTATTCTAAGAGAAAAAGCATTCTACCTTCTCATTCAGAACCAAAACATTTCCCAGTGGTGGGAATGGGACCCCTAGGCAGGTCAGACATTGAGAGAGGTTTGGGATGAATGTTCTTTTACCCAAATACAAAATTAGCTCTCATTTTTGTAAGAGAAAGTATAACATCTCCATCTATTCTCACTTGGAGAATAAAAAACCGTTGCTCTTTTAGGGACAGGTAGACAAGAGGCTTCCATCTTTTGGGGGACCGCCAGAGTGGTTAAAGCACAGACTGGAGCAAATTGTCAGGATCAAATTCGTTTTACCACCTGTAGGTGGTATACAGGTTCCCTCCTCTGTAAAATGGAGATAAAGATGGTACCTTCCTCACAAGGCTATTGTCGATGTAAATGAGCTAATATGTAAATGAAGCACTTAGAACAGGGGTTGAGACACAGTAAGTCACAAGTGTTTTCTATTGTTAGCTTCCAAAACAGCTCTTGCTTTTCTAGCATTTACTATGTTCCAAGCACTAGTGTAAGAGCTTGGTATACATTATCTCATTTATCCACAAAATCCCTGGGAATTAGGTAAGATTTCTTTCACCATTTTTCCTGAACAGAAAACTAAGACTCAGAAATAGTCACGGGCCCAATTTCTAACAGCTGGTAAGTGGCAGAGCCAGGGTCTCAACACAGGGTGACTGCTGTGAGAGAGGAGTCGCTGACATTAGTTAATTAGGAGAGTCTGATTAAAAAGCAAAAACAAAAAAACCCAAGGGCCCGCTTTGCTCTGGGCCAGGTGGGCGAACTACCATTGATCCCAAAGTGCAGCTTCTCCGACTGGCTCCTGGCCCAGTTTCTTCACCACACCTGATAATCTTCGGAGGAAGTAGCTTGCAGAACTACTGAAAACATAGTGTTACCATTGCACTTTGAGGTGATATATTTTAGAGAGGCAACACAAACCATGATTTCGTCATAAGAGAAATAAAATATAAAAATCAAAACTTTGGTCCACAAGCTGAGAGCCAGTATTTCTCATAGGCTTGGTGGATAAAAAGATGAAAAACTTGGAAAATTACCCATAAATCCACAATATGGTTTGAAATGAGTTACATGTCACTTGTCAGTTCTACTAGAAGTGTTCAACTCTTCCATTGGTTGGCAAACTATGGCCATGGGCCAAATCTAGCTCTACTGCTTAACTCTAGTTAAAGTTTTAACCCTTAATGGAACACAGCCAGGCCCATTCGATTATGTGTTGTCTACGGAGGTTTTCACGTTACAGTGGCAGAGTTGAGCAGGTGTATGGCTCACAAAAGCTAAACTATTTTACTATCTGGTCCTTTATGGTAAAAGTTTGCTGACTCCTGAACTATTTCTATTTAAAAGTTTACTTGTGAAAATATTGGATACTTAGTACTGGCCCCGGTACATGACAGGTGCTCTAGAAATAAATGATAAATACATATTAAATAAATATGTTTGGATTCCACAAAATTGCCAAAAACAGGAAAGTTCAACCTGTTAGGTTAGCACAAGGTAGTAACACTAGCACTCCTCACCAGGGATGCTGATTTCAAGACAAGCTGGGAAGTACATCAGCCCTTTATATTAGAAAGTTCTCATATACATTACACAGTGTTTTTATGTCTTCCTTGTGGTTCATCCTCAAACATATATTTTCATATATTAACTATAGACACCAAGACTCAGAAGGCTTTGAGTGCCCATGAGTGGTAAAGCTGGGACTTCAAACCAAGTCTTCTGATTTTGAATCCCATGTTTTGCACATCGGGAAGCTAAACTCAGTGGAAAATGCTGGATTTATGGCTTGCTGGAGGAAAGAAATGAACCACCGCCATTTCAGTTGTCCCTGTGAGTTCTTTCAGGACAGCTAGAAAATTAGCTCTGTAACTCCAGCCGGGCACAAGCGTGGCACACGCAGTCTCCCTCGGGAGAAACGCCGCGAAAGGAGGAGTTGGCTGTCTCCCAGGTACACTCAGCCCCACGGAAGCAAAACAACTAAATGCCCACTAAACATTTGGCAGCCCTGAGAGCTTTCCTTCTATTTAGAGATCACCTCCCTCCCCCTCCATCATTCACATTTTACATTTTAAAACATTCCCATTGATTTTCCATCCCCTGCGGCGGGAGCAGCTGAGGGATTGCTGCCCTGTGGCACAGCCAGAGCAGCACAGGGGGAGCCGAGCGTGGGAAGCACGTGTCTTCGCAGGAGCGTCGCAGGTTCCCAGCTCAGAGCCAGCACCCATGCTTCAGTCAGCATTCCTAAGGCCTGGTTCCAATGAGAAAAACGACCAGGAGAAGTAAACATGCCCTAGGGAGCAAAGGTAAGGAAACCAAAGCTGATGTTTTAGGACATGAGCCGAATCAGGCGCCAGTAATTTGCCTGGGAGAGAGAACATTTAGAAAACGCTAAATAGCACATGCAGCCCAGGACAGGTGAGCTGCAGCGTCGTCCCAGCACGGCCCATGCAAGGATTCAGGAGGACATTCTATTTCTAAATTAAGATGGTATTATAATTTTGAATTCCAATTCTGCCAGCTGAGTTCTTCCGCCCCCAGCATGTTTCCAAATATCCGCCTCCCGTGAACAAGAAAACATCCAGGCCGCAGGAGAGGAGCCAGCTTTTCATCGGCACAGTGATCAGGCTGCGATCAATACGGACACCTCCACCCGCGAGCAGTTGCTGATGCTGCGGCAAGTCCTGCACCCAGTCCTCCCGTCTAGTTACAAATGTTACCTGGCACGCAGCTGTTTTCCGCTCTGAGCGGAAGAACCTTGAAATCAGACACATTCAAAAAATGTGTTTCATCGGGTCTTGGTATCGCAGTGCAAGCAGAAACGTCTTTGTTGGTGCTGAGGCGGCCACCCTTGGGTAGAGAGGGTGCACTCTCACCAACGGCCTTCACCAACGCCAGCCTTTAACTTCAGAAAATAAGTATCTGTCTTCCCCAGGTTCAAGGTATTTTAGTAAAGAGGAGACTTTGGAGTCAAATCTACATGTTCTTAAAGTGTGGCTTTTATCCATTAGCGTGTGGCTTTGTCATTGTCAGCATCAGTGCTACTCCCTGAGATGCAGGTCAAGTGGGACTGTTAGGAAGATCGTACCGAGCACAGTGCCTGGCCTGTGGCCGGCGTGTCCTCTACCTTAAGGCCCTTCTCTTTCATCTGCTAGTTCCCACTGTCAGATTGGGACACCCCCCATTTTCATCTCTTCCTCAGTCTAGATGGAAGCATGGTAAGAAGTCCTGTGCAGTCCCCGTGTGGCACCTCTCTCGGAGGGTCTCAGAAAGTGAGGCTCACGACCACGGGGGTCTCTCTCTCAGGTGAGGCCTGAACCACTAACCGGAGCAGCTCAACGCTCCAGCACTTCTTCCCACTCTTCGTGTGTTTGTGCTTCTAACTTTGCTCTTAAAAAAAACCCAGATAAGCATTGAGGGCTCACCCCACATCGGACTTGGGTGCAGAGCTCCTGTCCGTTTTCCTCAAGAAACACTCTCACACTTGGCAGTTGGTGATGTTAGTGATTTTACTGGAGAACTGGAGGTGTGCAATTTTTCTGTAAACGCAACGCTTTAGAATAAAAGCAATATACAAATGCTAGTTAACAGTTTTAGAACTTGCAGTGAAAGTGATAGCACTAGTAAAAGTGATGGCAGTTAGTAATACAAGGTTTCTCGGAAGGCTAGGATGGAGACTCTAGTTAGCTTCTGATTGTCCACATGCAGCACACATATGCAGGGCTGAGCTGTGCCCACCCAAGGAGCCGTAATCTCGGCTTTCACCATCAGACAGAAAGTTATCCAGTTCAAATTTTTAAAAGAAAGAAAAAGATTCCTAAATAAAGTCTTTATCTAGAGGCGATAAAGGTGACAGAAGGGTGAGTTGAAAGGACTGAATCCAAACTCTTATGAGAACTATATGCCACCATTCCACACAATTAAATATAATAAAGATTATATATATATATATATATATATATATATATATATATATATATATATATATATATATATTGGGCTTGTGTTCAATATTTCAACCTAATCCTCACAAAAAAGGTGACCCTTCACCGTGGTGGTCAAGGACAGAAGCTCGTCCAGCCCTTAGACCGTCCTGTTCCCACTCTGCTCTTCCTAGCCATCTCTGCTGGCAATCTCTCTCTTTACACACTACATTTTAATCAACTGATTTTTCTGCCTCTATGTCTGGCCTTCAATATACTCCACAAAAATGGCTGGTCTGCTTCCTGGCTGACAAATGCTCCACTGAGAGGACCTTTTCAGAAAACCCTCTGCCCTGCAGCTCTGTCTGCTTTGGCAGCTGCGCCCCCCCTTCTGCCCTGGCAATGGAAAGCCAAGCACCCTACAGAGTGTGACATCCTCTCATCATATAAAAATGATGGCTTTGTAATGGTGTCTGCAAGCTTCCTGGAGAAAGAGAAAGCTCCACGTCTTTACATGGTCAGCACCTGGAATTCGCAGACTAAATTACTTCTGGTTCCCAGGGTACGCCTGCTACCTCGTGCCTCCTGATCACTACACCCCCCAAATCTCTGCAGGACCGCTCTTCCTGCCTCTCTTTACCTTCAGATTTTGGCGCAGGTGTCACTGAAACGGAAAAGCCCTCACCATCCACCCTCAACCCCAAGTTCAGATCAGGTGCTCCCATAGAACCCAAAATTTCCCGTCTTAGCATTTATCACATTGCGTTATAACTTCCCGCCAGAGTGTAAGGTACATGAAACCACTGGCAATGCCTTTCTGCATTAAGTCCGCAGGGGCCAGGACATGGACAGGTACACAGTATGAGCTGCAAACGAATCTTAGAATGAGTGGATAAAATTCCTTCCCAATAAAAACATATTGTGAGATCATTTTCCCTTGATGGTTATGTCATGCTGCTTCTCAAGGATGCTTCCAACCCGCGGCAGAGGCTTCTGTAAAGAAGACTTATTTATATATAATTGCATATCCCACGCATTGCTTTGGCAAAAATAGCAATGTTTACAAATAATGGCCCAAGATATTTGCAAATTAGCATTTTTGTTACTTTATTCGGGATAAAGAATAGCAACAGAAATGGTTTTAGCAACCACTGTGAAATTAATTGAGTATGAAAGACAATGTTTAGGACATTTCCTTTCTAGGTGTTTACTCCCACACTGAGTAAGAGGTGCTAAAATCCAAGCTGTGGCTACACTAAACACTAGTGAACATTTCAGAAATTGATTAAATTCGATCAAAGATATTTGAAATTAACTAAAAATAAATGAGTGGGATTCAATATCTTCTCTATCATCCCACTAGAGACATTTTCCTCTGGGTCAACCTTAGAAAATCATTCTATTTATTTCATTTTACACCTCTTTAAATTTTTATAAATTTATTTCAAATTAAAAGCTGAAATGTATTAAGGACTCATTTTACTAATTAATCCATCTCCATTGAAAAAGACTTTTAATATTAAAAAATACAGTAGTTGCACAAATCTTCTAACAATATGCTGGAGAACTGAAACCCACAAAAAGATCCTGGCTACATATTTTGAAATAATTCTTTCGATGCCTAATTTATTCAATATTTATCAAAGACTATCTTTTATCACATATGGTACTAAGTCCCTGAGGATAAAGAAATGAATAACTTTCCCCCTGCCCTGAAGAAGCTCACTGTCCATTGGAGAGATGGACAAATACATCTCATTGCAATAAAAAGTTTTGGGAGTGATGTCAAAGTATGCAGAGGAGGAGGGCAACTGTGGAAGCTCATGGCAGAGATTCTGACCTCGAAACAGGTTGTTTTTCTTTGAGACAATGGAAGTTGCTCCCTCCCTGACATTAAGTGAAAACAGAAGGTAGATATTAAATGTGGATTCAATGTTCCACCTGACAACTGTAGAGAGTAAGATAAAGATAGATGAAATTCAACCTTTAATTTCGGAAATTTAGCAGTAATAAGTTTGTTGGATTTATACTTAGAAGAAGTTAAATGTTTTTGTAACTGTTATGGGGATGACACAGTAAAAATTGCATCACTGAATGCAAAGGGCTTTCATAGGGAGAGCAAAGCTAGAGGAAAGACGATGGTCTTTGGCTTAAGGAGACGTAGATTGAATTACTGCTCTGTCACTTACTACCCACGTGTTTTTAGATGAGTCACATGCACTCCCTGAACCCCAACTTCTTCATACACAAAGTAGAGCTAAGGCCAACCAACACGTAGAGTTATTATAAGCATTAAACGTGACGATGTTTACATATCTTTGTGATGGGGCATCATGAAAGCCTCAAATGTAAGATGCCGGGTCCTTGGCAAGGAGCGGAAGGGTGTTGACAAGTTTGAAGCGGTAACCTGATGTCAGAGCACCTGGGGTCCGAGGCAGGAAACAAAGGCAAGGGTGTGAGTGATGATGATGACAATAAAGATAATAATTACTATCACTCCTTCCAAAGCTCAGAATAGTCATCACCGAGTTAAGCCTGTGATTTCCTAGGGCCAACTATTTACCCAATCTTAAGTCTACTTAGGAAAAATCAGGCTTCAATTAACCTCTTGACTGAGTAGCTCCTTCCCTCTGAGAAGTCAGAATCTCTGGAAGGCATTACCTGGTATTACCAATGTGAAAACCAAACCTTCCCACTGAACAAGCTCTCAACGCCCCAGTGAGGAAAATATGAAGTGTAACTATCCTACAGGCACTGAGTCAGAAGAGATGCTCAGGGAATGGTGAGTGAGACAGAACAGGAGGGCAGGGAGAGCTTCCAGAACATGACCAAGAGCCTTGGAAGAAGGGGAAACACAGTAACTTGAGAGCAGATGGACACCTCAGAGGTGCCACTGCAAGAAAGTAGTAGGAGTCATTCAAGAAGAGATAGTCATGGTTCAAAAAGAGATAAAGGCTATGTGTACCCAGATATGAGAAGTCTTACAGCAATCGATATTTGGAGAGCCAAGGGAGGAGGCAACTACTATAGAGCCAGGAAGAACAGCAGGAAGAGATGAACACTACTCCTGCAATTCAGGACTCATGGGAGCTCCTAGCTGGGGTGAAAGAGATATGGTCAAGGCTAAGATAGAGCCCCACAATCAGAAGACTAGGGGAAAAGGGAGGAATTCTCACATGGGAGACTAAAATGGGTTCTACAACCAGGATTAAGTACAAGATTGGGAGCGGAATGTATAGTAGATGCCAGTGGAAGGGTAGGTGCCTAGGTGGGGAGTCCTTATTTCTACATTAAAGAACTTTCAGAAAACGCTCTCTAAGAACAGAATCCCCCTCAATGTCAGAACAAAATAGAGGCTGCTTGTGGGGGCTTCAGTGAAACAGCTGAGAGGTTAAGAGGGATGAGGGAGGGAGAATCAGTTCCTTCTCGTTGGTGGGTATTTTTCAGGTGCAGAACACTTAGGAAGTATGAGCTGAGGAAGCAGAAATTTCTTAAACTCCGTGGGAGACTAAAGATAACTGACACCTTATTTTTAAATGTGCAAAGTGCTGCTCTTGAAGAAAAGCAATCAGTATCTCCCCCACTGCTACAATTTTAATACACCCTGCCTATGGTGGAAACACTATGATCTCTTTATGTTGTCATTAGTAAAAGGGTAAAATTTCCATAGAGCTTTAAGGTTTCAAAGCCCTTCTCACATTCATTATTTTACTTCCTCCGCATCTCTATGGAGTAAATGCAACAATATGATCAGACGTATTTCCAGGCGTAGAAATGAAAGTACAGATGAATGACTTTATTAAGGTCTTAAAACCACTTAAAAAAATCAAAGCTGGTTGATTTAACTCTGAATCCTGGCCAACTCCCGGCCTTTCACTGAGCATGCATGTGAGGCAGAGAAGAATCTGCTAAATTATGCCTTTCAGTGATCTTGTCCCTGGGCAATCTTGGGTATTAAACCTCATCTTACCTATTGTCCTAGCTCCTGTGCATTGCCTGAATTTAGGAGCACGTTAAATTCCAGAGTTTGTTTTCTCTGGCCTCCATCTCCCCTTTCCCTGAAGGAAAGCTGTGTAGTGTGAAGGGCAAAAGCTTTGGCTTCTGTTGACCTGCATTCCAATCCCGGCTCCAAGACTCTACAGCTCCCACACGGTGCTGACCAGCATCTGTACCTCCGTTTCCTAATTGGAAAGATAGAAAATGGAAATAAATACCTACTTGGGAGGGTTTCAAGCTTTTTAAATGTGATCACATACGTAAAGCATTTAGTATAGTGTCCTGCGCATAGACATTCAATAACCATCTTTTTGGCTTAAGACACTATCCTTCTATGTTACCTCATTTGATGTCGGGGAGCACTATTGGCTCCATGTTACAGGTGAGGTAAAAGAAGGGTTAAGATCATTTCTTGGGATCACATATGAGGTTAGTAAAGATGGGATTAGACCCTAAATCTCCTAATGTTTGTCACAGACATGCATTTTGGCACCCTGTGTCACATCCTCTTAGCAAGACTGATTTCAGCCACAGCTACAGTGGACGGTTCCTGCCAGGAGACAGTGTCCCACTTCAGGTACCCACCATCCCCTGACTATTCGCTCTCTGCCTCAAGGTTCTCTCTAAAGCCCCCAGGAGTTTCCAGGAGGGAAAATCCTGGAAGGGCAGGGCCATTAAAGCCCTAAGGGTACCCCCTCAACAAAGGGGGGAGGGCAGCCACTACATAAATGCCTGTCCTCTCTTCCTCTGGGCAGATAACCCTGAAGGCCGCTATTTGACCTGCAGTTGCCCACAGTGGGCACCTACTCAACAACACACACTTGATTTTGGCTTTTCTTCCTCTGTGACACTCTCCTCCATACCCTTAATCTGGCTTCCCGGAACCATCTCCCAAGTAAACTTCTTACACTTGGGTTCTTGTCTCAGGCTACATTCTTGGGAACCAAAGGGGGAGGTATTGCTTTGCTTTGTTTTTATTTGTGTTTATACTGCATTTCTCTCCATGTCTCTCTCCATAGGTCACCAAGATGCTGGCAGTGGTTGTAATTCTGTTTGCCCTTTTATGGATGCCCTACCGGACCCTTGTGGTTGTCAACTCATTTCTCTCCAGCCCTTTCCAAGAAAATTGGTTCTTACTCTTTTGCAGAATTTGCATTTATCTCAACAGTGCCATCAACCCAGTGATTTACAACCTCATGTCCCAGAAATTTCGAGCAGCCTTCAGAAAACTCTGCAACTGTAAGCAGAAGCCAACGGAGAAACCCGCTAGCTACAGCGTGGCCCTCAACTACAGTGTCATTAAGGAGTCAGATCACTTCAGCACAGAGCATGATGACATCACTGTCACTGACACCTATTTGTCTGCCACCAAAGTGTCTTTTGATGACACCTGCTTGGCTTCTGAAATAACCTTTAGGCAAAGCTGACTCATGAGTTAGAAGAAAATGGACCACAAAGTACATCTGTGCAGTTATCAACCCAAGAGAAGAAAAGGCAGGTACTCGTATGTGAAGACAGAGCAGATAAAGTCTTTTCCAGTGACCATACTTTAACCCACGGAATGATTCATGTTTTCCTTCCAGTGTCACAAAACTAATATCACAAAAAATGAAGTGAATGTGAGAAATAGCCAAAGGGTGGAAATTGAGAGTGTAGCCCTTTCCACTTAACTTGAGAAATTCAGTTTATTTGGGGAGCTATGAAGTTTAGATTAAAATCTAGACATCAACTCACATTATTTATAATAACTTTATCAAATGTGATTTCTCAACTTCCCCCCAAATTATTTATATACAGGCTTGGGCAAAAGTAGGTTTACCGTTGTTTATATGGAAAATAATACAATAATTAATAAAAATAATTCAAGAATAAACTGTGTTTTGCGTACTCACAATTGTAAATGTACTTTTGCCCTACCTTGTATTTGGTAATTTTGCAACATGCAAATGTTTAAATGTTTGCATTTAGCATTTCAACAAAGTACAGTGCTATATCATGACTATCTGAGACTACAGGGAAAATAAAAAAATATTCTACTTATTGGGTAAAAATCAGACAAATATGTTCACTCTACTAAAACAAATGCAAAAGCAAATGTCATAATGTTTATAAAATTTTGAAATGATTTTTATCTTACAAAGTAGACAGTCATTTCAACTTTAATGTAAAATAAACCAAAAAATAGTCAAAAATACAAATTATGAAGAAATATAGATTTAATTTTTAGATAAATCCAGCTCTTATCAACTATTCAAGCCTCTTAAATGAAGAATGAGACATGAGAATTATTCAGATTAAATAGTGTAAAGATAAAAACTAGCACACAATGAATATTGAGGAGTATTGCCAAGACAAAACCAAGTATTTAAAATGAGGTTTTACTTATCTCTGAAACTTTTAAGAAAGAAAATCCTTTTTGAGCAAGCATTCTTGTGTGTAAACTACTGAGCTATGTCCAGTGAATAAATCCTTCTGACTCTAGCTTAAAACTCGGGAGCCTTCTCAAATGCCTACTTGCTATTCTAAGTCAGTCAAAGTCTGACCATTACACTTTCAGATGAAGGCCCCCCTCTGAGCATCATATGTAGTCTATAGATTTTAACCTGTCTGCAATTGTCTTTCCTTCCTGCCTGCTTGTTATTTGTAGGTTCTTTATTTTTTTTCAAGTGCTAGTGATATTTTGTTTACAGAGTCTAAATGAAAGCACTGCAAAAATGCTGTTGCTTTATTTTCAATAGAGCTAAAACTGATTTCAACCCACAATCAATATCTCTTTATAGTTATGACTTAGACGTGCTATTCTGTTCCAGTGATTATTAGAGAGCTATCCATGTGAATTTGCCCAGGACATAGTGTCTGGTCTTACTTTAATCCTTCAAATGACTCACCTACTGAGATTTGACCAATCAGCATCTCCAAGTGTATAAATTGCCCTTGGGGATGGCTCATTAATGGTTAATTGTTTATGGCTGGGTCAAAAGTACTGGGTACCTTTCAGTGTCCCATAGGCTAAAATTTCCCTCTCCAGCTTGTATCCCTTTTTGTGCATTTTTTCTTGAACCTAATCGCTGATGATAATTACCCCACCTCACCTTCTTAATGAAGAATATGTCATTCTGTTTTGGAAACTTCAGTTTTAAAATGCTGCTTCATGGAGACTTTGCCATCCTGAACCTCATTTCAGGATATGCTTTTGTAAAAATTGGCCTCATCTACTCCAGGAAGACATTCTTATCCTGTCACTGTGTCAGTCAACAAATGCAAGCAAACATTTTTATATATATATACCCTAAAAGTCTATCTGCATGACACTAAGAAATCTATTTTAAATGACTCGCATCCTGAATTAAATGTTAATCTTGGAAGCATATAGATAAAGCACCAGAGTGACCCAAACCCCACACCACACAAGCACACATGCAGGTGCATACAAACACAGACACACATGTAAATAAATTGCTTAACAAAGGGGATTGGAATATACTAGATTTTTTTTTCATTCGGGAAAGGAACTTTCTTTGAGCTTTTAACTATGTCTCAGGCACGCTGATAGGTCGTTACCAACATGATCTTCATCACAATCTCACTATAGCTGTAATGGCTCTGATGATAAGACCAGGAAGCAGAGATCAGTGCAGCTTCCCTAAATTGTGTAGGTACTAGGGAGAGAAAATATGTCATTGTTTTGTTTTCTTTTTTTAAACCCAGGATGCTGATTAAAATTTTTGTAGCCTTATGGCCTAAAGAATAAAAATACATATACTTTGCAGGGTGGTAACATCAGATGTTGCAAAAAATTACAATTTGTCTTACATGTTATACACAGAACACAGTATACCGTTCCCACCTTTGGAAATTTAATATACATGCTCCAGTTTTCCCATTTTAATTTTTAAAAGTTATTTGCTAATAATTCGTTAGTTTTAGACCACATGGGAAATTCCAAAGAACACAGTTCACCGTGTTTCAATTCTACAGCAAATGCCGTAACAAAATTAAGTGTTCTCGTGTAATGTCCAATAGATACCTGGATTTACGCAGAAGAGATACAACTTTTTAAGGTATTCTTTCTCACACTGTGCTAAACCATAAAGTACTTCCATAAAGAATCAAAACTTAATATACCATCAAATGAAAAGTAAAGAGCTAGATTAAAAGTTGCTGCTGGAGTGAAGTAATATTATTAAGGGCCCCCCTTAATAAAACTCCTTGAGTTGTTTTATTACTTCCAGTTTCATTAATTGCTGAGTGTCTTTGGTTAGATCTTGCACCTGAGGTGATTGGCTAAAGGTCGCAGATCATGAATGAAACAAGCAAACAGAAATTCTCTCCTAAGGCTTCACCACCAGTATTGTGAGCGTCCCTCTTGAGCTTCTCTCCTCACTCTTCTAAATGCTGGAAAGAAATGGGAAAAGTCCAAACTAGATTCAATCTTTAACAGGCTAAATGCACAGAACAATACACCTCGACAATATTCAAAACAAATGAACAGTTTGAGCTAAACAATTAGTAAAATCGAAGGAAAACCATAGCCATAAAACTTCTTTTAGTTTAAGAAAGTATTAAATGGAGACTTTGTTTAATTTCCAGGAGAACATGCTGGAATAATCAGATGATCTGTCAGTAGAGCTGAGCCCACACAGTTGGGGACTGCTCTTGAGGAATAAGTTACATCATCCTAAACTATGTTAAATCTGTAGACATGACAGAAGAGAGAAACTGTGAACTTCTTGGAGGAAAAAGAGATTTTTAAATAGTTTACCTATGACCCTGAGAATTCTATCAATATTACATTCACCGTTAAGGAACCTAGATGTGAATAAGAGAGCATCCAGAAACAACTAGTCAGTTCCAGGTTCAAAGAAAAAAAATTTCAAATGTTTGGAATCACTTGTTTGGCTGGAAAGATGGATGAAAATCTCTAGCAATTTGTTTTCTATTTATATTCAGTTGCCTAATGTAAATATCCATCAAAACCAAGATTTGGCTGAGCAAATACATTTTCAGAGTAACACACATGAAGACACAGCTCTGTAGCAGATAAACATTATCCTCTTTGCCCTGCTCCCCTATCAAACTCTTATCCCTCCATAAACATCACCTTTCCTCAGAGCAGACAGTTCCATCTGACTTCATCCAAAACTAACCTGGACATGAAATATCTTAAGTAAAAGTGTAAATATTCTTTCAACCGTATTTATTTATAAGAAATATTTTGTTGTTCCGAACACCTTCATGTTTTCATAAAATTATGTTTAAATTATGGAAAAACTGATGCTTTTAAAATCTCTGTTTAACTTATGTCCCCATTTTTATGGCAGGGGTCATGTGTAGAGTGAAGCTAGCTGCTCAACGTGGCTGCTTCCTCATGAATTCCAGAGGTTTCAGTGAGAAACCAATAAAAAGAGAACTTGCATGAAAAATCTCTGCAGAAATCAAAAGGCTCTTCCCATTCTTGAGGAGCTCACAGCCCATGAAAAAAGCAAAAAACAGAACAAGACCAGTATGATATCATTTCAAGAAAACTGTTTGGTGATCCTTAGAATATGAATTAGAGATGCCGTGTTTTAAAGAAGCAATCTTTAAAAATCCATTTAGAAATACCTTCAGATGACTTTTAATATAAAAATCATTTAAGTATTGTAATTCTATTTTATGAACTATAATTAGATACATTGATTCATTTAATTCTTAACTTCATTAGTTACACAGGGGGAAAAAGGTCAGATAACATCCTGTTATATTTTTGTTCATACATTTGGTCTATAAGTATAATCTCAAATCACTCAGCAGAAAACCTCATATAGAAGAGTTGCACATTGGGGAACAGTTTTGTTACCGAGATGGTTAGCACCAAATGGACCATGCTAATGAGAACTAGATCTATATGGTTCCAATTTTAATATTTAAATAACCTCTTTTGAAAAGAGTAGCTGTGAATGTTTGTATACAATGTTGTTGGGCCTACTTACATTGTTCTACACCAAACACATTCATGGGCAATCCTACCTGAGGTGATTGATTTATGTTGTAGAAATTACATCTAGAAAACCAAGGGGCTGGGTGAAATAGTACAGCTAGAATAGCAAATGGTCAGAAATGTCAAATCTGGATCCAGCAAGACGGTTTTATGGCCAAGAAACAGCAAATCCACACGATTGTCTGTATGTCCTTATGGAGGAGGATTTGGATCAAGTCCATACTACAGGCTCTCAACTGTGATAATGGAAATGAAAGCATTTTGAAAATTATAAAAGTTAAAAGGATGGGATAAGCAGTGGAGCTGATTAGAGCTTCTGCAACTTATTTGAGCCCTGCAGCAACACCTGTAAGTGACTATTTTGTTCCTCTCAGAATAATAGACTAATTTTTATGCATGTGCCTGTTCTCTGGCTTGCAAAACAAAAGAATGAACTTTCTCAAAAATATTATGGACTGATATTGATAAAAATGGAGGCTTTCCAGAAAAGAAAAACAAACCCAATGTGGCTGTCGACTGAGACGCCACCAGTTATAACTGGATGTCTGAATTCAGAGGTCAGTAAGAACAGTCTCTGTAATCCTTAAATGGCACACATGTCCCTGTAAGGAGGCAAATGTTTACTGTCTAGCTAAGAATGATAAACCATTCCCACTTTGGTAAAATAAGAATTATCTGGGAACTGGTCTTAAAATGCACTTCGTTTGGCCCTGCCCCTAGAGATTCTCATTTATTAGGTGATTTTGATGTCTTATGTCTGACCACACCTTGAAAACCACTGAGTCCTGGTCCCCTATGTAGAGGCTTCAAGGCTCTTATTTATCACATAATTCTTAATAAGCAAACTCCACGGGAAAATCCTTGAGGATGTCTATTTCACCTTTGTATTTCACAAATTATCTAAACGTAGATGACGTCCCTAAGTATCTGCTAAATGACTGAATAAATCGATGAATCTCAAATGGAGGAATACATTTGAAAATCTTCTCTGATGCCCAGTTAGCCTATCGATCTGTCTGCACAGTCAGATAACGTTCTATTTGCTTCTTACTATTTTAAACGGTTCTCTTGACTGAACTGCATTAGTGTGCTAGATCAGGGTCCGAATGGTCCCTTACATATGCATAATGCTGGACAATGTCAACTGCACTTTCACGTCCTGATTTAAAAATCACCTAATTTAATAATGAGAAATAGAGACGACTAACACCTAGTCTCTGCCCTCAAGGAGATTACAGTTTAATGACAACATTTAACTCAGAGACATAAGAAAAGCAAAATAGGTCATTGGAAGCCAAACTCAGTGTTTTCAGAACTACAAGTGTGCTCCTCCGAGGAGAAAGTTTGTCAATGGGACCTGGAGTCACTAAAGAGGACTTTGTAAGAATGATAGGACTTCTTTCAAAGAGACATTTGATTTGGACAGTTAAAGAAAAGACAATCCATGTGGGGAAAGTAAAATGAGTGAGGGCAGGGAGACACAAATAAACCTTAGAGCAAGGCTCTGGACATGAAAGGAATGTATCCAAGACAAGTTTGTTCCCTGAAGGAGTGATTAAGGACGGCAGCTCGTCCTCTCATATTGCCACCACCAATAAAGCTCCAAGTGAAGGACAAGTCAAAGAAGTCAAGGACCTACCTGTATTTGCATTTGGTGAGGAAATGTGCACCCATGCATGAGAACATAGAGTTAAAAAGCTTATTGGTCAGCTATGTTAATTTTCTAAACTTGGTGAATTTCAATTATTATCTATAGGAAATATAGTACACTATTTGTCATATATGTGTTATAATTCTGAAAGTATTCTTATGGTCTTAATTTTCCAAGTGCATCTATATATATATATATATATATATATATATATATATATATATATATATATATATATAGTGTGTGTGTGTGTATACATATATATATATATATGTATATATCTTTGTTTCTACATTATATTGTCAGTATATTTTTAAAAGCATTTATACCTGTGTGTATCATCCAGGGGTCCTTAACGATTGCCGGTTATCCAATTATGCTACACATAGAGATCAGAGCTAGCTCAGGGACCTTGGCCCTTTATGAACTTAAGCTTCAAGTTTAAATATGAAATTGAAAAGCATGTAGTGATTAGCTTCAGATTACTTGTGACATCGTGGACTTGCATGTTGCTTATCATGTGCTTCTGAATGTGTTGACCTCCTGCTATCAATTTTAGAAAGAGTTATGCTGATCACTTCATCACTTGGGAATTAATCATTGCGTCCTTGTGGGACAAAGACTCTTCTTTAAGAAAGTGCAGTATTATGAGCTCTGCTGTGGGGAACTGTGTGTCTATTTCAATGTGTGTATTGTGAGCAATAAAGCATCAAACCAGAAGTGCTGGCTCTGTCACTTTCTTTTTCTTCCAAATTGTTTCATTTTAGGTGTAACCTGATCATAACCACTGACCTGAAGAACTTTATTTTAATCCAGTGGCATTCAACATGTACCACTGTGGTGTTTCTAGATGATTATAAGTAATACACAGACAGACATTTTCCATTTTTTTGTTGATTTTTTTAATCATCACTAGAGGATATGTTTATTGATTTGAGATAGAGAGAGAAGAGAGAGAAACATCAAACAGTTGCCTCCTGTATGCACTGCGACAGGGGATTGAACCTGCAATTTAGGTATTCCCTCACCAGGAATCAAACCCACAACCTGAAGACACAGAGCAACTGGGACCCATCTATTTATAGAAACAGAGATGGAATCCAGTCCATTTGGGAAAATGGCATCCACGTACTTCAATTTAAGGCAACAAATGGGTAGTGACCATCTACAATGTGCTGACACTATAACTGGTAGAATACAAAATACGCTACATATATCAGACAATGGGAAGTCTAATATAAAGTAGCTTTTTGATTTAAAAGGCAAATAGAGCACCTGAAAGAATTTAGTGATATTCAGAGATCTAAGTATGCAGACATCAATGTAAATTATCAGAGCCACACTGAATTATGGGAGACTTGTTGCTGTGCATAGCAGGAGTAAGATATGTGCTTACATAGAACCTGTTGAGGCCACAACTTATTTGAGAGCCTGGGATAAGCCTGCAAGGTGAGGTCAAGTGGCTGCCAGCCCTGGAAAGGTGACTGCAGAGACTCAAAGACCAGACAGACCTGTCCAGTGTTGGGTTCCTATTTTCTCACTTATTTGAACACTGTGACTACTATTTAGATAAAAGAAAATTTCAGTCTGTCTTTTCAGGGATAGGTTGAAGAGAAATAAGGGTTGCCCCAGCTGGTTGCCAGAGCAAAGCAGGTGCACGTTTGAAGAATTTGGTCATCAGTGTATCAAAGTTTTAAACATTTTAAAGAAAAAGTTTTTATTAGAAAGAGAAAGAACCCTTTGGTTACTGGTTTTAAAATTCTGATTAACCACCAAGCTAGGAATGAAAGAATGTTCCAGAATTCAATTAAAATCTGATGTGTGTGTGCATTCTCATATCAAAATCTGGATAGATTTCAAAGTTTGGGATCACAGTGAAATATGTAGTTTGTAATAGCATAAGTAAAAGGATTGAGGGTTTTTTTTCCAGGACATTTTATATGCTGAGCCTTATATTGAGCTTTAAGGGGAAAAATGTTTTGGTCATTATGGTGATGGAAAACAACCCACACCTCTAATATGGTTCTCCAAAAGAAGACTGTGTCAAGAATTAGACATTTCAGTCTTTCAGAATTCCAGTCAATGGGAGAAAGGAATCAACTGAAAGGGAAGATGACCTCAGTGTTCATCAGTTGTGACAGAAATTGATGAGCCCAGTCTGGGTGAATATCGAAGCACAAAATGGGAACTTACTCTAAAGATTTTGAGACTAGAGTAAAGCAGATTTAGACCTATTTTCTATGTGATCTCAGAATAACTCTATCATTTCTCAGAGCATATATAAAACAACCAAAGATTTGGTTGAGAAATGGGTGCAAAGTATCTGGCACAGTGGCATTAATAATAGACACAGTTATTGTGAGAAATTTGTAAGAGTTCTAAGGGATTGGAGCTGCCATGTTCAATAAAGGTAGATGAGCACTGTGTAAAGCACCAATGTCAGACGTGACCATTTGTGGCTTCAGACTGTCTCTCAGTGTTCAGTAGCCTCCAGCATTCAGATGCAGAGAGTGAGGGGCAGAGCCAGACTGGAACATACTTGGCTGCCATTAGACTATAAATGAATAAAGAGGGAAATGGCTGCTTAGTTGGACCAACTGACAGTAATAAAAGTGGACTTTTGAAATCAAACAGGGAGATTTAGCTGTTCCAATAATATTCCATGTTAACTGTAATTGAAAAATAAAATTGAAAAAAATAAATAAAATAAAATGGCATTTTACAACCACCATCTTGTGCAAAACAAAATAAACCCAAAAAATGCTAAAAGCAAATGTATTCAGGGGTATTGATTCTCCTTCAAGCTGTTCTTTTGAAGTCCTGCGGGCTGGCCTGAGTGCAGAGAGCACTTAGCCCAACCAATCTCAACTTGCTGAGTTTTCCCAGTGCATGCAGAGGGAGGCTACAGAGTCTACCTACACTCCACTTCCCCCACACTCCCAGGCTGTTAACTGATGGGTACAGAAATTCAATTTTATGGTGAAAGGCTGCAGCATTTCTCTCTCCATGTTTTAGAGGCCATCAAATCACTCATTCCCTCCTTTCACAGGTCTCAGGTGAGAATGAAGTCTAAGTCTTCATTTACAGGTAAATACAAAATCGAACTTTTATTAGTAATTAAAGAATACAAAACAGAAGCTTAATTTTGGTTTTACGTGCAAATCAAAATGCAGCTGCTCTTCCAGGCCCCGTGAACCCAATAAGACCAGAGTCAAAATAATCACTCTTTAAATGGAATCCTGGAAGTCGAGTTCCCTCTTTGCATATTACCTCTCCTGGAGAAAATTCTTCAGCAATTAAGTGCTGAATTCAAGCGGAGTGCCTGGTTCACAGATGAAGCCAAACACAGAAAATTGAGAGACACATCGCAGCATCCAGTATTGTAATTAAGAAAATTGTCTCTACGCTGTTCTATGAATATGAATGACTGAATAAATGACTGAGCAACACGGCCTCTTCATTACCAAGAGCGCCTGATGCAGGAGAGGCACAGGGTCTCTGGGAGATCCAAGGAAGGTCAGAAGGGAGAGCAGAGCCGGGAGCCAATGCAGCTCAGTAAAAATACAGCAGCCCAAAGGCTTGGTAATAGAAGATAAAACATAAATGAAACCTGCAGCTCAGGGGCAGTCACTGGAACATTAACCTGGGTCAGAAAGAAGAAATAAAGGGAAATGTCAGGGCTAAAAGGCACTGAGGGGAGTGTGGGATCTCTGCTCTGCAAGTGCACTTTCCCAAGTTTTCAACTCCCTGGCCCCAGCTGAGCTCTTCGCCCTTCCCGTAGCTCCCACCTTACATTGAGCACTAAAGCTGTTGTGTGGTCACTTCTTTATGCTTCACCAGAGAGCAGGGCTGGCACAAGCCATCGAGTCTTAGAGGAGCAGAGGGAGAAAGCAGGGTGGCATTGGGCTAGGCTCTCAGAGACACCCCAGTGTCTAGTTGGCCTTGGTCAAGGGTCACCTTGGGGAAAGCAATGAGGAGACACTCAAGACTGAGTTAGTTGACAGGGGAGGCAGTCCCCAAACTATTTTACAATGATCCTGGATTTCCATGAATTCAGTCTTTCAGTTTGAAAGGCCTTTTAAAGGGGTGAAAGACATGGTGACAGAAAGAGACTAGATTCTGGGTGGTGAACACACAATAAAATATACGGATGATGGATTATAGAATTGTATACTTCAAACTTACATAATGTTATTAACCAATGTTACCCCCATAAATTTAATTAAACATTTTAAAAGTTACAGGAACATTTTAACTTTTGTGTCTGGTGTTTATTGCAATGTTTATTTATTTATTGAAATATTTATGAGACAAAAACAGAAACCATATAAAAATTCAATATTGGAAGACCAAGTAAACTATGATATTCTTATAGATGGAATCCCACGGGACCATTAAAAAGACACAGCATTTGTGTGATGATCTGATTTTACATGCACATACACACGTGCATAATTTGGATATGTCGTTTTTCTGTGAATTTTTAAATTCTTTATCAAGTGAAGATCACCTGAGCAAACTCCTTGTTTGTTTCAGTGTGGGAAAGTAAGAACTCTTAGATTTGTTGAAAACAAAACTTTTTGTAACTTGATCAGGTCACAACCTCAGAAGAGTAACCTAGGGACTGAGAGGACTTCTGGGATCCAGGGAATCACAGACCCCATGCAGTTACCTGAGATGAAAATTTAGGGAGGCCTCACAGGGCTCTCTGGGATTGCTCCCCTCAGGTGGCACTGGCAAGGAACAGCAACGAGGCACCTGAAATAAATTGGCCTTGATGAAAAGGGTAGCTAGCTAGGCTTTCACATGAGCCTTAACACCAGAGCCATAGTAGTCGTGGACTGGGAAAGACTGACAAGCTCGGATAACCTAATTTGAGGAATTTGGGGAATCCAGATGTGGAATTTGGATGAAACAGAGTAGGAAAGACTTGTACTCCATCTGCTCTTTCAATTCAGAGCTGTCTGGCTCCAGCACATGAACCAACGGAACCAGTTCTGAATGATTCCACGTCTACTGCTTAATGACTCCTGGATAACTGTGTAAAAAGTGCCCAGGACAGTGCCTGGCTTTTCCAGTTGGGAGCTGATCGTTGATCACAAATTTAGGAGTAGCTCCTTTTCTTAGAAGCAGAGTGCAAGATTTCTCTCCACAATTGTGAACCAGGTATGCTTTTTATTTCTCTCACCATCTCCCTGTAAAATTAGTCATTTGTGTTCATTGCCTATAACTTATACCTAGTTATCATGTGGTGTGATAACAATTATGTAAAGCGCTAAATGAGTCAGGTTAACTTTAAGTTTTAAGTACAACACAAAATTTTATGTTATCAGTCTTCATAGTTAGCTATTCATGTATTAGTTGGTAAGGTGTCTATTGCAGTAACAGAAGCCAGGACTCATCGGGAAATAAGAAACTTTATTATTTCACATAATAAGAAATACAGCAGTCAACCACAGGGTGATTTGATTTCATGGCTCAAGATAGGACATCAGGAACCCAGATTTTTCGATTTTCTCTGCTCTGCTGGCTAGAGTGTTTTCTTTCTCATAAGGATCCTTTTTGTTTCAGTCACGAGATGGCTGCCAGCAGCAACTATAGCAACACGGTCTCTTGTTTACATCCAGGTGGAGAGAGAGAAAAAAATTTCTGCCCAAGAATGGAATATAAGTCTGATGAAGCCAACTAAAGTCAGAAGCCCACTTCTGCCTCAATAACAATTGCCAAGAGAATGTCAGGAGCTGATTCCTTTGGCTAATTATTTTCCATCCTTGGTACCCGAGATTGTATCTTTTATTCCTAATCATGTAGAATGTGTGATGCAGGGATGGATACCTGAGCAAAATCATGATTTCGGTAGGAAGAACGAAGGGGCAGTGAATGTCAGGTAGCTAGCCAGCAGTCCTGGGCTTTGTAGTCATGTGGGGAGATTATTTTTCTTGGGAAATGGATGTAGGAAAGAGAGGAGCTACAGATCAAGAATCACTTGGGGGTTGCTCACACACCTAGAAAATTGCAGGGGTACCTCTATATTTTGAGCAACTTTGGAAAGCAAGTCTCTAAAAATTTTTAAATATTTCTGTCATTGGTATGTAAATACAGTTGGCCCTTGAACAAGGTGGGTTTGAACTGTGCAGGTCCACTTACATGCAGATTTTTTTCAATTGGCACGCACAGTTCAAACCTGATTTGTTTAAGAGTCAACTGGCAGTTGGGAATCCACGTGTACGTGGAGGGCTGACGTAAGTTATATGCAGGCCTTGGACTGCTTGGGGAGTTGGGGCCCCTACCACTCCTTACCCATTGTTCAAGGGTCAAAAGCAATATGAAAAAGAAAAATGGTTACGGTTTGAGTTCACGATTACTTAGTTGATGCCAGTAGTGTTGGGCCAGAAGTCACACTCCTGCTAAATTCAAAATACTCCATTGTATTTATACCAAGATTTCATTTCTCAACTCTTTCTTCATTGTGGTGGCCTCCTTTCAATGAGTCTTTTAGATCACCTCTGAAAAGACAATTCCTGGTCACTCTGTGTGGTCAGCCATTCAGACGAAGCTGGGCATGCCTGAACCTGAACCCCAGACTATATTTCCATCTGAGACCCCACTATGTTAGCAGCCCCCCACATTAAAAATAGAATTAAACTGGAATGATCGAATAGTCTGCATATATCCGAGTCTAAGCTCTACTCTGTAGAGAAATGAAGAAATGATTATTAATGCTAAAATTCATTTTGCTGAATGGAAGAATTGTTATCTGATTAAAGCACAGCCTGTTGGACTCCAAAGGCCAATTATTTTATCAGACTTTGTGCTCTAAGGCAGCAATTTTCAACCTTTTCATCTCATGGCACACATAAATTAATTACTAAAATCCTGTAGCACACCAAAAGACATATTTTTTGCCAATGTGACAAAAAAAAAAGGTGTAATTCATTCACACTAGACAGCTGTTGATGTGTTTGCTGTTGTCGTTTTTTTATTTGACAGTCTAAGGGAAAGAGGTCTGGCCCCTGACTAGACAGTCAGGTATTACATGTTTTAAAAATTCTTATGGCACACCAGTGTGCTTCTTGTGGCATACCGGTTGAAAATCACTGATCTAAATAAATTATTTGAGTTTATAAATCCTTCAGATATCAACTGCCTATAAATATTAGCTTCCGAGAGTTAGATTATACATTCTCCAATTTATAGACCCATGCCAATTAGAGTCAGTGAATGTAAGAATACTGAAAATTTCTTCATTAAGTAATAATTTACCAAGTACCTACTATGTGCCAAGCATTGTGCTAGGTCAAGGCCATCCCTATCCTCAATTGTGAATTGACATATGCATAGCTACAGTGAAATATGCTTTTTAACCTACAAATCTGCAAAGTGCTTTGAAATCACACAGAGTAAGTGGTAAATTCTTTCTGAAGATGCCAAGACAGCCTTTACAAAGGAGGCAACCTTTAAGAAAGGTCCTTCAAATAGGTAAAATCTTGAGATAGAAAAAAGAACTGAAAAATACATTTTCAGAACCAGGGAGTTTTATGGGCAAAAGCACAAGCTATGAACAAGCATGAAAATGTCAAAGAATGTTAATGGGCAGAAAAATTGCTAAGATGACTTCAGGAAAGGAATGGATAGGTTGTGTAAGAATCAATAAAGAACGGAATAAAGATTCCAAAGACACAGGTTTGAATCCTAATGCTGCCACTTGGTCATTACTCAACCGTAGATTAGGAATGTTAATCTGCTTTAACCCCTTCACAAGGAGATACCTCACCAGGCATTAGCAGGTAGAGCACCAGATACTGACACTCATATTCAAAATAAATTGTCATTTTATAAAGGAGATTAAGATATGACATTCAATGAGCCATTAATTTACTTGCTAGGTCCCTCTGGAGACAATGACAATACATGCAACTCCAAGAGGACCTCCTGAAAGGATGGCAGAAGATACCTCTTTGGGCAGGTAGATCTCTGGTCCCCCTCCCATCACAGCATGTTGACAGTTAAAATTCTTGATATAACAGAATTCTTACTATGTGAATTGTTCCTCACTTAATTTGACCTTAATTTTTTTCAGATCAGCACAAGCATCTTTCTTCATAGATTTTACTCCTTCCCCTGGTTCCTGGTGTTTGGGTAAGTTTTATCACCAATAAGAAAATATAAATTAGCATGCCACTTGTCAGGATAAGCTACTCAGATTTTTCATCTGCTAAAGTCCTCTAAATTTATTTCAGCTGTAAAATGGGGATGCTAATTCCTGCCTTCCAAGTTAGGAATTTAGGTATTTTATGTTGGAACAAAAGACAGGCTTGCTTGGAGTTTAACCTTTCTTGTCTTCTCCTCTGTTTTGTCCCTGGGCTCTCAACTGTAGTGAATTTTGAGGTACCTTGGCTCATCCTATTAAATTCTCTCAGGGGGCAGTTTTCATATATGACAAAATGAATGCTGAACTTTTTCCATCCACAGCACTACATGGATTAGGCAGATAAATAACAATATTTTATAGCAAGCTAGAGTGACAAATAACACGCCAAAGAGCTAATGAAGATCTTTGACTTTCTCATGTATATAAACTGCTTGGTTTCAGAGATCACTAATGAAAAATTCATTTTATATTCATGTATTTGGATTAAGTATGGCTTGGTCTGCTTCTTAAATCTCATAACTCCCATCCAGGGTAAATTTTTTAAGATTAAAAATAAATCCTAAAGTAACAGGGGTTTTTTCCTGCAATTATTTTATTTTTAAAAATTATATAACTCAAGAACACAATCTTATTGAAACATAAATAAAACATGGCAGAATCATATAGAGTAAAAAACAAAAATACTGCTTAATATTTCTTCATCTCAATCCAAACCCTAAAGTTAACCACTATTAACAGTTTGATGTGTATTTTTAGTCTTTTCTGTGCATTCAGAGAGAGAAAGAGAACAAATATTTGTCTGAGTTTGCCACTTGCATTTGTCTGTTTTCTTAAAAATATTGTATTAAGCATGTAATTCTGTAACATGATTTTTTTTATTTAAGATGATTTTATACCTTTCAAGTCTGTACTTGTAGATCTGTCTCATGCTACCTTGAGAATTAATTTTTTTTAATTCCTTTAGGGAAGATCCATGCATTACTCAAGTTGGAGAACACTGATCAACTGCATACTATTCACACTGTTCGGCTGTATCTAATCTCATTTTATTTTAGTCTTAGATACTCTCTGTGAAACTGCCTGTGATGTAGATTCAAATTTTATTTTCCAATGAATGTTTTTGCTCCCACTAGTCCATTTCTAGAGGCAACAGATGTTTTCTAAATGACCCATTATTTGAAACTTAGGGAAAGCCTTTTGGGAAGTCAGCTTCTTTGCTCTCTCTTGCTGAGCTTCAGAAAATTCAACACATATTATAATGAGGAGAGTTTTAGGTGCTTTTGTGTTTTTTTCCAATTTTGTCAATAAGCCAAAAGGTCAGAACAGTTTGGGGCATTCTGTCATCATTTATGTACAACAGAGCCATGCTCATTCCTAAACATTTATCTTCTGAGGTACTGTTCATAAAATATCTACCTGAACCCCCTACCCCAGAACAACCTTAATCTGTGGCTTACATTAAATAGCTAAACCTCATATCATAAAGTTCCCAATATTAAAAATTTGAAGACTGTCTTCATTAGGGACATCTCTTAGAGGTTCCCTGATTCTTTTACTAGAATATATAATCTTTGATATTTTTCTATCAGAAATTCTGTTGACTAAGAATATTGTGGATATGCAAAGCTTAGACTAGAGTAATGGCCATAGGATTAAAGAGGGATGTATATATGTCATAAATGTAAGTGAAATACAACCCACAAGGATTGATATATGATTTGATGTACAAGATGAAGTACAGGGAGGAGTCAAGGTTGACTCCCAGGTTTATGGTTGAGCTGAGGGTGGGAGAAAGTTCCATTTCGAACATTTGTTCAGCAGATATATAGTGAGCACAGGCTACAGACCTGCACTATCTTGGGTACTAAGGCAAAATTAGTAAACAAAACACTAGATAGAGTCCCTGCCCTACAGTGGTTTATAATCTATTAACAGGCTGAAATATTCAAGTGGAATGTTAGCTGCCCTTAGCGTTCTAGAGAGGGATCTCTGATAAGAGGTATCATTTGAAAGATCCCTCCACCCATGTTCTGCAATTTTACTTGATACCAGTGTAGGTTTGATAGTCACTGGTCTAGGCACTGGAAATACAGCCATAGCCAAGACAGAGCCTCTGCTATAATGGAGGTTGTATTCTAGTGGGAGACAATAAACCAAGAACTCTGTGGTGTGCTAGGAAGATATAAGTACTATGGAGAAATATAAAGCAAGATAAGGAAAGAGAGTGGGAAAGGTGAGTAGGGATGGGGTTCTAAATAGGGGGTGTCGGCTTTTCACCCCATAAGGAAGAGAGAGAGGGAAATAGTAATTGTAGAGCAGGAAATCGTAATTAAAACTGAGGTGCTCAGCGTGTCCCCAGGACAGCTAGGAAGCCAATGCAATAGAAGATCAGTGAGCAGCAAGAAACTGATGCAGAGCCCAATGGGTGCAGACCCCACAGAGCCTTGTGGGCCATGATAAGGGACTTTGGACTTTCTTCTTAGTGAGTTTATAGAGCACTGGAGATTTCTGAGATGAGGGGTGAAGTGATCTGACTTATATAACTAAGGATCACAGGGTTAATCCGGATTATTTTTATTGGGAAGCTCACCCTAAATCATTACTGAATAATTAAATGCTCTCGTCCTCTGTCCTTTCCCCTTCCTACCCTCCCTATATGGAGTCACTCCTGACATAGAGTTGGCCTGGAAGAGCTGCCTTCATAGGTTAGGGGACTGTTTTGTTTCAAAATCTAACAGGAACTAGGTCGCATACCCAGAGAAAGCAAGCAGCTTCCAGATTGATGTGAACTTTTAGGAATTATTGTAAAGGAGACCTTTGCAATTCCTCCTAAATTGTGCTGGCAGCTCTCTAAAGGTCAGGATTCAAGGCGGAAGTCTCTTTCAGAAACAGACATTCACTTCTGTGGTGGCAACATTGGGTCCCTTGGGAATCTGGAGGCAGCAGTGAGTAGCAGTGGGCTGCCTTGCACAGACAAAAATGAAGAAAAAAACCCCGTGTTCAGCCAGGAAATAAAGGCAGGCTAATGTGGCTGCCTTTCAGGGGAGCTCAGGTCTAACTGAGGTGTGCAAGGGGAGCTCAAGCTTAGCTGAGCTAAGCGAAGAAAGCCTGAGCATGAGGCAACCGAAGAAAATAAGCCACACTGTTTTGCACTGAACTTGCTCAGGGTCACACATCTAGAAGCCTTGAAGTTGCTTTTCTCATGAGAAAGTTCTACTGACAAGGGGTTTACTTGGCCTACACGGTCATAACTATGTTTGTGTATACACTTTTAACCAACCATCAACATTATTGTTTGCTTACAGAACCAAACAGAGTCTCTTTTTAAACTGCTCTTGTACTTTCTCAAATCCTTAAAGCAATTAGCTTTGTGAGTTCTGTAAGAATCCATCTTATATCTAGCAGGGGTCATCTTCTCCACCCTGCTACATGTTCGAATCACTTGGGGAAATTTATTTTTTTAGTTTATTGCTCCATCAAAAGAATGAGAAGACAAGCGACAGACTGGCAGAAAACATTTACAAAAGACATACCTGATAAAGGATTGTTATCTAAAATATACCAAAAAAACCCTCTTAAAACTCATTGACAAAAAATGAACAACCTGATTAAAAAATAGGTAGAAAACCTGAACAGACACCTCACCAGAACAGACATACAGATGGCAAACAGACATATGAAAAGTTGCTCCATGTCATATGTCATCAAGAAAATGCAAATTAAAACATCAATGAAATACTGCTACACATCTATCAGAATGGCCAAAATCCAGAACACTGACACCACCAAATGCTGGTGAGCTTGTGGAGAAACAGGAACTCTCACTCATTGCTGGTGGGACACAAAATGATACAGCCACTTTGTTTTGTTTGTTTGTTTTTAAATATATCTTTATTGATTTCAAAGAGAGGAAGGGGAGAGGGAGAGAGAGATAGAAACATCAATGATGAGAGAGTCATCACTGATCAGCTGCCTCCTGCATGCCCTCAACTGGGGATCGAGCCAGCAACCCGGGCATGTGCCCTGACCAGGAATCGAACCCCGATTTCCTGGGTCCTAGGTCTATGCTCAACCACTGAGCCACGCCCGGCCGGGTGGTACAACCACTTTGGAAGGCAGTCTGGCAGTTTCTTTCAAAACTAAACATACTTCCATATGATCTAGCAATTGCGCTTCTTGGTATTTACCCAAATGAGTTGAAAACCTACATCCAACAAATCCCTGCACGTGGATTTTTATGGCAGCTTTATTTATCATTGCCAAAAATTGTAAGCAATCAGGATGGTCCTTCAATAGGTGGATGAACAAATAAACTGTGGCACTTCCAGACAATGAAATATTATTCAGTGCTGAAAAGAAAAGAGCTATCGAGCCGTGAAAAGATATGGAAGAATTTGAAACACATATTACTAAATGATAGAAGCCAATCTGAAACGGCTGTCTACTGTATGAGTTCAACTATATGACATTTGGAAAAGGCAAATCTATGGAGACTGTAGAAAGATCAATGATTGCCAGGTGGTAGGAGGGAGATAAGAAGAATACAGAGGATCTTTAGGGCGGTGAAAATGGAAAACATCTGTTGTATATTTGGCCAAATCATCAAATGCACAACACCAAGAATGTACTGTGATATAAACTACAGACTTTTGGTGATAATGATGTGTCGATGTAGATGGATCAACTGTAACAAATGGACCGCTCTGGTGCAGGATATTGACTGCGGGGGAGGCTGTGCGTGCGTGGGGGCAGGGAGATATGGGAACTTTTTGTACTTTTGCTCAATTTTGCTGTGAACCTGAAATTGCTCTAAATAAAATAAAATCTATTTCAAAGTGGGGAAAAATGATGCCCCAGCCTCTGTCCTGTTAGATTCCAAGCTTACTGGTCGGGGTGATTTGTTGGGGCTCACCAGGCTGTCCTGAAGTGCTGCCAGGTGGAGACGCACCATGCCAACTAAACATGCCAGCCAGGTGTTAGGCACATAAATAATTTCTAGCTTTTGGCTTTCTTGCTGGCTTCTAATTAAATTAGTATTTACACAGTTCTTTGTAATTCTCCACCAAAAGGCATTCATAACTTTTTTCCCCCAGTGGTACTAGCAAAATGCCACGTAATCTCTCGAATGGAAGAAGAGAGGAAATTAAAATTTCAAACTGCAGAATTGAGGCTGTAGGCTTACGGTTTTGTTTATGCCCTGAAATATCAATATTTCTTTCTCTCCTCATCTGCCTCCGTGGCTTCAAACCTATCTCGCTGCATCACAGCAGTATTTAAAGCTCTGAACAATGCAAATTGTAACATCCATTCTGTCATATTACTAGAAAAAACAGAAGACATCAGAATAAACAAAAAATGATCAGTAATGATCAAAGATCAAATCTAGGTGCATCCATCGATGATGGAGAGATTCTGTTGGTGTGACAGACAGCAGGTTTTGATATGAGCAGAGCATAAGGACTGGGGACGTTTTCTCTTTTCCAATCAGCCATGCCTTCTTTAAAAGAGAAGGGTCTGAAAAACCAGGTCACACTCTGCTTTGGAAAACTCTTCAATAATTTGACAGCTTGGCAGGAGGAATAAATCATTCACTACTTGTGTCTGTGCCGTGGTGTAGCTTGTATCAGCCACTGTACTTCCTCCCCTGACTAAATATTCTCTATACGTCTATGCTCTAAAGAATCGCTAAATATGGGCTTTAGAACAAGCACTTTGTGTTCTCCTGATAGGAGTCTTTTAGGTCATCAAAGAATCCCATTACTAATCAAACCAAAAACAACCTGTAGGAATCATCGCATGAGTTATAGCTCACATTTATTAAACACACATTATGTACCAGGCTTTCTGTTAAGTAGTTAATATGAATTATCTCATTTAATTCTCACAGCAACCATATGATATAGGTGGTGTTTTGAGCCCCATTTTCCAGATTAAAGAGAGTATTTACTATGGTCGTGTGGCAGGATAGTAAGAAGCTAGGAAAATTCCTGGGCAAGTGGAACGGAGAAACTGAGACAAGAACATTAAACAGGGCCAAACAGTTTGGGCAGCTTGCAGCCAGCTTGTGAATTGCAAGATCTTATCTTCCCCAACTATACCTCTCCTTCCTAACAAGAAAATAAATACACAGCTTAAATCACCCTGGTTGGGGGAAAATAGAGAACAAAGACCCAATTAGTGCCATTCCTGCCAGCTAAACCCAAGGACAGACGACACTGAGGAACAAATAACAAAAATCCCTTTAAAGCCAGACAGACCTACGATAAAAGTAAAACAGTAAAACAAACCCAATAATCATCCAAAACTCCCCTATACACTCATTCTGATGCATCAGCATATTAAAAATGCAACTGGAAAGCTGATGAATATTCTACTGAAACCCTCCCTAAGATTCTCCCCTGCAGGAAAAATAAAAGATAAAAAGCCCTCAGGACAAAGACTGGTGGGGTGGTGGGGACTCACTCTAGAGCACACCCATGCCACTTCCCAGAACTTTTTACTTATCTTTTTATTTATTCCTAAACTCTAACGGCCCCCAGGAGACTTGCTACTAAGGGAGCAGTGGGCAGCAGCAGCTCAACCCAGGCTCAGCCCCTGATCCTGTCGCCAAGGTCCCCTCTTCCTCTGACTTCCCAGTGAGCTAAAGGAGCCCCACCTTGGCTCACTTCTTTCCTATAACATTTCTAGAGAGCCAAAGCAGAGCACCACCTAGGACTCTCCCCTGTTGTTTCTTCTACCCTAATTCCTTCCTTTGTTTCACAGTCCCCAGCTTTACTAAACATACTCTCAAACCCATCTGGACTGGTCTTGTGAAATCTTTCCTACACGAAGTCACAAATGCACACACTACAGGCCAGCCTAAGGGAGACCTGCTCCTGGCCAGTCCTTATCCAATAACATTCAGACTCCAAGGCCAGTCCTCAAGGAGTCAGACTGGTAGGCATCCCAGACTGTGCAGCCTAATACTAGACACGATTCAAAGTTGGAGAATATATGTTAATTCCATTATGATGGAAATTCATATCTAAGAACAGTTTTCCCCACCAAGGTTATATAGACCCCTGAGGCAAAAAATAAAAAATAAAAAAATAAAAATCCTCTGGGCTGCTAGGAATCAACCAGAAAGCCAAGGCACTGGTTCTCAACTTTGCTACCCAGAAGACTCATTTATAGAACCTTTAAAAATAAGAAGAATCTCTGATCCCAGCCTCAGAGATTCTGATTTAAATGCTGTAGAGAGGAGCTCAGGCACTGGGAATTTTAAGAGCTCCTCAGGCAGGACCAGCTACATAATTTGCAAGGACTATTTCTAAATGAAAATATAAGATTCTTCTTGTTTAAAAATTAAGAAGGTTAGGGTGGCAACAGCAGAGCATTAAACCAAGTGTGGAGCCTTTCTTTCACAGAGGCACAAGTCACATATGTATGAAGCTGGTCCTGTCCCACATGATGCCCATATACTGAAAACATTGAGAGCTATTGGTCCAGGCAGTGCCCCTGGCCAGGCCCTATCCTATAGCTTGGGTGGCTCTTCATCATCACTGTCATCACATGGGTCAAGCTGTTTGCAAGGAACATGTAATTCTCACAATAACATCATGAAGGGAAAACTGCAATCACATTCCCACTTTTCAGATGTGTAAACTAAGGCTTTGATAAATTAGGTATTGTGCCTGGGTTTCCTGAGGAGTAACCAGTGGCTCAGCCTGGACTGAGCCCTGGCCACATGGATCTGGATTCTGACTCTTAATCATCACCTTTCCTGCAGCTCCTTGAGAAAGATATTTCTTTATAATCCCCTGTGTCATCTCAGGCCTAAACAATAAGGCAGATACTATGAATGGAAACAGATTCATGTCCAAAAATTCACGTCGGTTAATTTCTTCCCTTGATATTTTTTTATTTCGCTGTTGTACTGCATACACACCGGCTGGAATATACAGACATGAATACATAGAGATAAGAATATAACTTGTATAAAATTTCACTTACAAAGCTCAGGAAGGGGTTCAGAAGCCCCCAAACCTGTATCTTCTCCAGCATCCCCCCTTCAGAATTCCTTATGGGGTGGATGGCGCAGACGGAGTGGGCAGGGACACGCGGAGACTGAGGGAGAAGAGAGCTCTTAGCCTTGACTCAGGGATCTTAAACAGCTTTGTTCACCGACTTGGGGCACCCGCTCTAAAAATAAAAGGAAAGTCATGGAGTAAACAGATGCTCATCCCAGGGACCAATACACTTAATTTAGTCCTCAGGGAGGCCTTTGAGGGAGGCTCTATTTCATCAGTCTGTAGTACACACTTAAACATATTTGCTGAGAGGGAGCTCGGTTCATACAGCTCTCTCAAATAAAAAGATAATATGCTTTCCTCCCCACTGTCCATCCCCCGCTGTTCCGTGTCACCACTGTGTTAGATTATGGCCATTATCTCAGGGTCCCGCCATCCATCATTGTTACGCGAAGGCCTTACCTTAGAACATGAATTCCAGCGGTGCAGACAGACGCTGGCTTCTATTCATGTGCATATCTCCCGCTTGACACAGTGCCTGGCACATGCTTGGCTTTCAGTGTTTATTGAGTGGATAAATGCAAACGCAAATGAATGAATACCTTTCTTTCAAAAGTTAATGGTGGAACTCGTGCATTCAGCTGCGATATGAAAATCCTTCCAAGACCTTATCCTGTCTCTCTTTTGATGCCTCACTTCTGCAGCTGTTTTCTATAACTTTTCACAGCACTCCACTTATTTCTATTTATGTTCTTCTCTGGGTTCTAAATAACTCATTTTTGCAGTCATCATTAGCATTTTATGGAAATGTCTTCAAAGGGTTTGCTTGGGCAGCTTCAGAGAGTTGTCTTGGGAACTACCATTTATCTCAGCGTTTGGAAGGATCTGTATTCTGAGCAAAAGGCTGGGGCGTTGGGAGGTACAAATTCATTACTACTCAAGCTCCTGACAGTGACCGGGGACTAGAATTATTAGGCTAGTTTTAGCTCACCTTTCCAGCTGTTTTCCTTCGCTGGTTATATTCTCTCATTTTTTCCTAGCTCTTATACTTGCCAGTGTAATTTCAAAAATATTGTCTAAATAAGACAGAAATTCAAATACACACATAATCAGCCACAGAACATTTTCATTGTATGTTGGTTATCCACACAGGGATTCAATCTTACTCTTTTTGCAAAGAGATTTGCATATAAAGATAACCTCTAGATTGGTTGCCTCCCTTACAAGCCCAGGGACCAAACCTGCAACCGAGCTACGTGCCCTTTGCCCTTGACTGGGGAGGGGGGAGAATCTAACCCTAGACCCTTTGGTCTGCTGGCCAATGCTCTAACCATTGAGCAAAACTGGGCAGGGCCACAAGGTAGCATCTTTGAGGGTGCTTTTCCAAGTGACTGTAGAAAAAGTATTTACCACTGACAAAAAGACAGTATTTCTTTTCTTTGAGACCAATGTCATTCCACAAAGCAGTTTAAAATAGAGCTTTCTCCCCAACTAACCCTGGAGAGTCCAGGGTGCTAATAAATGTGCTAGAGAAAAAGGGCTGGCTCCGTTGTCCCATTCCATGGCACAAGAAAGCATACCCAAGTCAAATTCAAAAGGACTCAGGTAATAGCAATCAGAACCATACCCTCTTCATGAATGGCTTCCGTTTAAGAAAACCATCAGCTGTCACATCAACTTAATGCTATGAATTGCATTTGTGTGAGGTATAGTTTGAATCCAGATAAATTAATCAATGTACCCCTTTTCATTGAGATTTTTGGCTTAACTTAGAAACAGCCAGAGCCAAATCTTTTCACGTTTATCTGTCTTATAATCTTATCAGTCAACCTCACAGATAAACTGCACACCAGCCTTTGTGGAACAAAGTTAGATCTAAATTACCAATTAAACAAGAGGCTTGTTATTTCTGTCTTCAATTCAAATGCCAGGGGGGATTTAATTTTTAAAACTATCTCTAAGGTGTGATAAAAAAAACTAAAGAAAGATAACAAGAAAATGTTAATTGCAAAGAGATGTGGGTGGAAAATAGGAAAGAAGTGGAGAAGAGAGAAAATGACAAAAAAAGAGAACAGTGAAACAGAAAGTCAGCAGAAATATGTCTGGGAATAAGTAATATATCTCTGAAAAGGCCAGTGACATATTGAGCCTTATATTTGCTGAGAATATAAAATCTAATTATTGTGATAAGGTTTGTACAAGCAACCCACACGAAGCTGTTTTTTTCCTGCTATGTTAGAATCATTTGTCAAAGTTAACTATATATAAACTTCATTCAAACAAGCAAAAAGCCCACAATGTCATACTGAGGAAACAAATGACCTTATTTTTAAAGAGCAAATATACTTAAACAATTTAATAATTTGCAAATGTTGTTGAGTCCTTACTATGTCCCAGTAATGGTATTAGACATCAGACATACAATGGTAAGTAAAATATATATAATCCCCATTTTAATGGAGTTCACAGCATTGAGGGAGCTACAGGCAACAAATAACCAAAAACTGTAATACATCAGAAATCACTTGTATAGCAAAAACACAAGAAATCATGAAAGCATTAATAGAGACACCTGTCCAGATTTAGAGGGTCAAACCTGCTCACATTAGGAAGCTGGGAAGGAACAGATGAGCAGCTGGGCTGAAGTTTATCTTCCTTGGAGGATGCCTAGGAAGAGATGCCACATGAGACCTACTGGTATTTTCTAGGGGGGAGTGGGGTATCCTTTCTATGACATGGTCTAACTACGGTCTATCTAGTCTGCTTATTACAACTAAACTTGAAATTTATAGCTTGCTAGAAAATGTCGTGTGAGCCATGTAATCAATGGGGTATAGAAGGAGATGCTCCATCACTCAAATGGCTCCCATTGCGCATATCGTTCAAGCATCATTTAGAACCTCACATGTTCTAATATAGCCCCGATATGGGAAGAGCAGACTTGGTCGGATAACTTTGTTGACGGGCTCAGACTTTTCCATGTTTCACTTGAGAGTTGCAATGGCCTGTATGCTCTGAATCGGATCATTCAACCTTTAGTGTTATTGCAGAAATGACAATCTGTGACTTAGGAAACAAGCAGGAATTAGCCAGATAAAATCATGGGGAAGGGTGGGGAGGGACATGAGCGGGGAGTGACAGAAACTGGGGTGTACAGCAGAGGAAACAATTTGTGAAAGAGCACATTTAGGGGAGCTGAGCCAGGTCTGAAGCAGAAGCCAAGTCACAGAAGGCCCTGTGGACCATGGAAAGAGTTTGTAACATTTTTCCAGATGGACAGGACACAATGGAAGGGGTTTAAAAATATAAATGACAGAGTTTGGGTTTGATTTCTAGAAAAAGCACTCTATAGAGTAGAGAAGGCATTAGAACAAAGCAAGAAGACAAGATCGAAAGCTTTTAAAGTAATAATACTAATGTATCTAGACTAAGCTCTCTGATTAAAAGACAAAGACTGTCACTTTGAAGAATTCGCCCGACAGAAACGCATGCTGTGTGCGCCAAATCAGATTTACAAGTGTGACTTTAGGAGTATTGTTTGCAATAGCCCAGAACTGGAAACCACCTAAATATTCAACAGTGAAATGGATAAATATATTGTGGAATGTTCGTGCAACAGAATATAAAGCAATAAAAATGAGCAAACTGCTGCTATAGGAATGATTCTCGCAAGTGTAATACTGAGCAGAACAAGTCAGATACAATTAGTGCATCCTCCATGGCATCATTTGTATGAAATTCAAAAGCAGGCCAAGTTCATTTAGAGTGCTACGAGTTGGGCCCGAGGTTACCTTTGAAGTTGGAACAGAATCTGGAAGGGGGCTGAGGAGTTCCTGGGGTGCTAGAATGTTCTATTTCGTAATGTGGGGGGTGGTGTTGCTGGTGTTCACCTTGTAGAAATTCGATAAGCTGTGTGCTTTGTTTTGCACTGTTCTCTCTGTATGTTACGTTTCAATGCCAAATTACTTAAAACAAAACCATAGACCCTTAAGCTGAGGTTTGTTGCTTGAGAAGAGTGAATAAAGCAATCCAGTAAGAGAAAGTGTCAAATTTCCGGGGGGCAGTGGTGGTTTCAAAGCAGCCTCGAAAGCAGGGGCCAGGCAGTTGAAAGAGAAAATCGTTTGTGTGCGGCTTGGTTTTCCTTTGGGAAGTTTCTGATGGACTTGGAGGAATTCTAGAGGCTTGGCTTTATCGAAGAGCAAAGCCTGGAAAACTCAAACCGTAGAGCAGGAAGAACATGTGATGGCCCAAGAACAGCTTTCTTAACACCCAGACGAGCGATTAAAACCTTTTATGGGCTATGGGGGAGAGGAAATTTGGCAAGAACTCAAAAAGACAAGCAAAGAATTAGATGTCAGAACGCCCAAGTCCCTGCCGCACTCCTCTCTACCCCACTCTAACCCCAGATGGCAGATGAGTTCAGGGGGGAGACTAGGGCACCGGGAGTATAGCTTTCTTCCCAGGGTTTAGTCCAGAGAGGCTGCAAACCTCTGAGAGGCCCTGCCTCCAAGCAGCACCTGAGAGTGGAGGAACAAGAGCATAGAATAGATAGAGAGAAAAAGTGGGCCGGATACATCGCCGAATCTCCTTCAGACCCACATGGCAAAGCATCTAACAGGTCTCCCGTGCCCAGAGGGGCAGAGAAATTAACAGTAGCCCAAAAGAAAGCTCATGGCTGACAGAAGGCTAATAGAGATCATGCTTCCCAGAAAACTGAAGGTTGTGGTGGAGAGAACAGTCAGCTGAGGCAGCAGGAGCAGATGCTGACCCCCAGGGCCTGCGAGAACAAGTCACCCGTCAGGGCAGGAGAGCAATGTCAGACAATGGGACCCCACTGTGTAACACCCGCTCCCAGATGCCACCCGAGGAGACAGGGGGGATGGGACTACAGAGACTGAGCTCTAAGTGGAAATGCCTGAGTTTCCTCAGCTCGGCAAAATAAGATGTTTTCACCACCAAGCAGAAATGAGGAATAAAGTTTTATTTTTGCACCTCTCATTTTGTGACTATGAGCAGTTTCACTGCTGTCCATAAAAAGATTTACAAGCAGTTTCTGAAGGTCGTTGTTACTCCCTTCACAGCCAAAAAGATGCTCCTCCCAAGGCAGAGGATTCAGGAACATGATGAAGCAGCTCTTAAGGCATATGGTTGTCTGACCCAGTTTTATAGATTTTAGGCATGGATATTCCACAGTGCATGCTAGTATTTATCACAAATACAGTAACAGGACTCCCAGCTCCTTCCTAGCAATGTCAATCATTTCTTCTCATTAAAACCCTCATGAAAGGAGAGAAGGGTTAGCTACATCATTTTCGGTATATTTTCTTTTACTGGAAAATAGCCATCGAATCATCATTTAACCTTTTCAAGTAAGCTAAACAACTTCATCTCATTTAACCTTTCCTCACTGGTCCTGTTTAAGATCTTGGGGATTTTGTTGTTTGTTTGTTTGTTTTTTTGACTCTCAACACTAAAAATGTGAAGGTCAAAACAGAACATGATGCTTTATTAAGCAGGAAAATTACTTCTCAATTTTTTATGACACACACTGCAATGTTATTCTTTTGAAACAACACTCAACTATTGTCCATTTGTAGAAAGTTAATATTTTTTAGAGATAACTATGAACTGAATTCTGCCCTGAATGTCCCATTTATAACAAGAGAGAAAATTGAGAGGCGGGAACAGTCAATGGCTCACTCACGCTCAGACTGCTAGCCAGGGCTAGTTAGTGTTGGAGCTGGAACTCTAAATCCTTCTGCCCTCTCGCCTGCTCCCCAGCTCTGGGCTAAGCTGCCATCATCTCTTACTTGGGCCGCTGCAGGCGCCTCTGAAATGTCCCGGCCCACGTACATCTTTGACCTCCTTTAGTCTACACTTTATACTTCAGCCAGGAATCTTTTCAAAGAAACGATAGCAATGCTTCGGTTAAAACCCTTCAATCATTTTTCAATATGTGTTTGGATGGGGGCGGGGAGTTAGACATGGGTTGCTTTTGTTTGTGTTTTTGGCACTTTCTTATTTCTGGCACTACGTGATGCTCCAGGCTTCTCGTGTCTATCTCCTGCCTCAGTCCTAGAACCAGCCATTTCTCCAAGGTCTCCTGGTTCCTTTTATTGGAAAATCGATTTGAAACCAAGATCTGAGCGCGAAGTATGCTTGTTGCTGTTGGGGTATCATAGCTACTAGGCCCTATCAATGGACAGAATAATATAAGCGAGTACACTAACACATATGTATATATACATATGCAGTCATCTGTATCTGTATTAAACTAACCATGAATTCATACTGATATCTCTAACTCCAATCCATTAATGCACCGATTATTCTAGGCTCTTGCCCCCGCTTATCTATAACCTCCCACTCCAACAGTGAGAAACTGGATCCCTCCCCATCTGCTATCCATTTACTTCACTGTTTGATTCCAATAGACATGTACAATGGTATCAGAATTATTAACTCATACCCCTGTGAGAAACAACTTTATCAGCTAGACTACAGTGCTATGTACAGTCCTTTTTGCCTTTAGTTTTACAGATTCCACTCATTTCCAATGTTACTTAGGTCAGCATTTCCCCCCCAGTCCTCAGTCGGGTTGTTTCATCCATTTGTAATACAGTTAGAGTCTGCATTCCATCCTAGGGCCTGCTGACCTCCTAAATGATTTCTTTAAGATTTTCATGCATTAAGGTTTGTCAAAATCACCATTTAAATGTTCATATCCGTTCAACTGCTACTTCAGGTAAGCAGATTTCAGCTTTATCTCTCCAAATCCACCTGTCTTTCCAGATTTCCACGTAACTCCTAGCCTTGTGACCTCACTTCTCTGATGAATCCAAGAAAAGCCACTAATGTTCATTTTGTTCAACCTTTTTTGTTGTAATGATGGGAGTGAAGACTTCCAAGCTCTTTAAGTGTTGGAGCTAAAACCATCTTCACTCTTTAATGTCCATTTTCTCTCTAACTGGAAGCCTAAGAGGATTAAACTTGGCTCACCATTGCGTTTAAGCACCCAGTTCAAGTTCTGACATATAGTAAATCCTATACACATTTGCTAAGTGGATGAAAAATTAATAACCCAAGTCCAAATACAAGTCCATTTATATTTCTTCTGTGATGCATATTCTCCATGGTCTCATTCTGTCACTAGACAGTCTTCTTGTTTCCTAGTACTTCTTTCACATACTTACAACTGTGGAAGAAAGAAGCTTCTGTTTTAATGACAACTCAAGTCATCCTTTAACTACTTTAATGTGGGAGTGTATAATGACTTTTTAGGGAAAAGAGGGTCACAGCCTCTCTCAATATCCTATTTCTATCATCATCGTAGCTAGGAATTTTTTCAGGCAATAACTATTTGTTGGGCTCACTGGGAATGGTGGTGCTCTGACCCCAGAATGATTTTATTTTATTTTTTTATTTATTTTTATTTATTTTTTTGTTACAAATATTTTATTTAGAGTGTTATTTAATTTAAAACATGACAAGTCAGTAGTCAAAAAGACAATTTAGTGTTTTTCTCTGCCAAAAATTCAATCTTGTTCCATAAAACAGATTTACAACCCATTGCTTTTCCGAGACATAATTATTTTAAATAATGAATACAAAGCCAGGTTTTCCTCTAAGTTGTATTAAATAGTTTGCCTCTCTAAATCTGCCTCTGCTAATTCCTGACATTCAAGTTAGCAAATTTTTTTCAAACAGGGAAATAAGCCAAACTTTAGAACTCTGCAGCTTGGGTAGCTAATCAAAGCTTCGAACTATCTGGATGCTGAGAGCAAGGCATGCTTTCATGTGTAGCAGAATAATTATCTTGACTGGTTTGCCACAAGTCAATAGATAATTAAAGCTCTATGTATAAAACCTATACATACTCGAGCCATGAGAGACCATTAAGAAAGGCAAGAAAACCAAAAGTCTCTATAATTTTCCATCTAGAAAAAAATTATTTACATTTACATGAATTAGTATGCAATTTACACAGTATCTTACTTCCAATGCACATTCTTTACCAAAGCTGATGTGTTAACTTTCCTCAAATGAAGCACATAATCTTCCGAGGAGGAACTCCTATGTTCCTGTGGGAGTGTACAGTTGATAGAACCTTTCTGGAGGTTATGTACAAAAGACTTAAAGATTGACACAGAATTATCTCTCCTAGGAGTAAATTCCAAGGATGTAACTAAGGGAGTATGAGAAGATTTAGCTACAAAGATGTGAATCACAAAGTGTTTGGAGTTGCAAAAAATTGAAAACATACACTTCCAATTACTCTGAATTGATTGGTTCGATTGTAATTCAACCATACAATGGAACATTCTGCAGTGACCAAAGATTACGTTGTAGAGATGTGGTTTTTAATATGGAAAGGTGTTCTTAATGTGCTGGGAGTTAAAACTTAAATTTCAAAAGAGTTTGAAAGCATATAACAGCATTATATGAATTCAAAATAGATTTATTAAGATAGATAAATAAACGGGGATAGCTAGATATAAAGATATGCTTTAATTTATTCACAGCAGCTATATCTGGGTGACAGTATTTATCTTATTATATTTTATGACTTTCCCATTATATGCACATATTTACTTTTTTAAAAAAAGAAAAGAAAATGTACTCACTCTGTAGTCATTACCTTAACACTCCGATTTGGTTGTATTGCAATTTCCTGTTGCTACTATGGTGCCCTTGAAGGACCAGGGTGTTGCGCTAGAAAGAATGACAGTGTTGCTAGAGACCCTCAATGCTGAGGAAAGGTATAACTAGAATTAGCTTTTTTGTTCTTTGTTTTTCAAAGATGAAGATAAAATATACAAAGCAGGATATAGAGTTGGAATAAGATACTGAGACAGCAATGTCAAGGTAAACTTTCTGTGGCAGAAACAATGCTGGGACTGGAACAGGGCAAGTGTAAAATGTGATCTTCGTATTGGGGTATAATTTTAAGGAAATTCATTTTCAGATCCTCAGCTTTCACAGGGTACTCTTTCCTATCATCAGGTACATTGTCTTCCCCGCTTCCCCTTTCCAATTAGTCCTTCCATTTTACATAAGAAAGATGGCCCCATGACTCATCCTGAATCTAACCATGTCATTGTCCTAGGCTACAAAAACATCTGGGGCACAAAAGACATTTAAAATAGTGTACTCAGGAAAGTCTCCTTTGTTGATTAATCAAGATTCGTCTTCCTGTCTTCCTTTGTGTTATGCGTATTTCTGATAAAACTGAAGTATATGGCATTAGTAATATATTAGTATGTTGGCCCTTATAAGAATGTTCCAAAATTATGTATATTATAGAGTAGGCAGTGTTTACGTCTTCCCTTCCCCAGACTTTTTTCAAAGAATGCCTTGTTCCCTGACAGAGAATCTGAGAACAAAGTAGAAACAGCATTGTTAAGTGACACTAAAAGCTAAAAATTGCTTTTATAAAATGAGCAAGTTTTTCAGATACTCATAATATTTGTAAAAGAAAAGTACCTTTGTACCAAAGCAGTGCAGCTTGGTGATGCTGAGTCTTTTAAGAGAAACTGGCATATTTTCCAAAACTATTTGCTTTTTTTAGTTATAAGAAAAGTACATCCACAAATAAAGTTTTTATGATTTCTTTTAGGTTTATGTGCATTATTCAACAAGGTCATTAAAGTACAGTTTATCAATTCAGACTGCAAAATACTTATTCTAATTATATATTAGTTCATCTTACAGAGTGGTTAATATTTCCTATCCCCTATTACATAATATACAATTATATGCTAGTTGTCAGGTAAATTAAGCAATAAAAAATTTTCTTTCATTAAAGTATACACAAAAAATGTCATCATATTAAAAAAATTCATAGAGTTCTTAATATTTAAATATGATTATTTAACACTTCCCCAAAACTGACGCTGGAGTTCAATATCTTTAAAACCCCATTTAGGGAAGGCAAACTGTGTCTAATTTATTATACTCCTCACAACTACTTATTTTAGCTTTCGCATTGCATTTATACAAATTAAATAACAAAAAATAGCACATAGCTTCCAGTTTCTAGTTCCACATGCAAAGAGCTTGGAAATCACCACCTCTTTCTAACAACAAGGAAAAGCCGAACAAACTGAAAAATCGGTAACTGTTTTTAGATCTGAAAGAGAAGTGAGGTCACAGGGCAAACCACTGCCTCCAAAATGGGAGAGACTGACAAATGAACACGGAAAACCACAGTTTACCAGAGCAGAAATACATTAGCTGAAACCTCCATGGGGAACCAATGCCATTGCAGGAAAACCAGAACTATAACTGAAAAATTGCTGGAGCCTCAGAATAGACAGGTCTGAGAGTTAAAATCTCCAGGGGGAATCCAAGTATAGAGAGGCCTTCCACACTTTTGTGAATTTTACCTGTAAGAGCTTGACCAGGTACTCACAGTAAATATTAGAGAAAAATCCCCTCATGATTCTGGCAGGGGGAGAAGAAAATGAACTGTTTTGAAATATGCCAGAACACTTTTTTTTCTAACAAGGTCTGCACTCAGAACAAACTATTTAACCAGACCCTAACTTGCTGAGGCTTTATCAGAGCCTAACTGACCTGGGGGAAGGGAAATACCCAACTCCAGCCAGCTCTGGGCATCCTGTTTTACATAAGGGGGTGAGAACAGCATGAAAAGCACTAATGAAGTTCATATTCCAGAGGCCTAGGCTCACTGAAGACAGAGAATTAATGACAGGACTACAGAGCTTTACCCTTCCCCAGCACCTACTGCCACATTACTAAAGCCTATTTATAGCTAGTTATTCCTTTTACCCAAGACATCATGCCTAGCTATCAAGAAAAAATTACAAAGCATACTAAAAGGCAAAAACAAACAAAAAAAGACAATTTGAAAACACAGAACCACATGGCAAGGATGTTAAAATTATCACGCTGGAAATATAAAACAATAATTATGATTAATATGCTAAGGGCTCTATTGGATAAAGTAGGTAGCAAGCAAAAACAGATGCACAATGGAAGAAAGACAGGAGTCCTAAGAAAGAACCAAAAAGAAATGCTATAGATAAAAAGAACTGTGGGGAAACTACGAAAGCTGTAACATATGCATAATAACACCAGAAGGAGAAGAAATATTTGAAAAAATAATGACTGAGAATTTCCCCAAAATTAATGTCAGACACCAAACCACAGATTCAGGAAATTCAGAGAACACTAAGCAGGAAAATATCCCAAAAGCTACACTTAGGCATATTGTATTCAAATTGCAGAAAATCAAAGATAAAGAAAAAATCCTGAAAGAAGCCAGAGGGGAAAACACCTGATTTATAGAGAAGCAGAGATAAGAATTACATTCAACTCCTTCTCAGAAACGGAGCAAGAAAAGAGCATGACCAGCAGGGGTCAACATGGCCCATCGGGGGTCAAGATGGCCCAGCAGGGGTCAAGATGGACCCGCTGGAGGGACCTCCACCTGCAGGCATGCACAGTAGGAAGCACAACCATAAGGGGGGGTGCCTAGCCTGGGCAAAGGATCCACCTGGATAAGGGGCACAGGCCCCCAAAAGATCTAGAGAGTGGATTGGTTAGGAGGAGGACCCAGCACCCCCCATGAAAGCTTAGAAATGGGTTAAAGGGAGCCTGGTTTTTCCCAAGCCCAAGATTAACGAAGCTGTCTGCTCTCGCCTTTGCTCTCCGCAGCAGCCATGTGGCCCCAGCAGCCAGCAGGGGCCTGCAGCAGACTGCACGGGCCTGGGCACAGCCAGAGGAATTAGCAGGGAACACAGACTAAACTAGTCAGATGGTGACAGAAGCTGGACTGGACTAAACCAGTGGTGCAAAATGTCTGGACACTGGCCCTATTTATGGGACTGATGAAGAGAAGGCCGAACTTCCACAGTGGGAGGGAGCTGAATCCAGGGAAGTCCTTTGTGTTTGTTTCAGCTTCTTCAATAAACCTTACCACTGAGCCTCATCCTCCCATATTTGGGTCCCCGGAAGGCTTTCCTTGCGACCCGGTGAAAGAGCCCCATTTCCACCAGCAAAAGAATGAAATATTTAAAGTGCTACGAGGAGACAGCCACCAACCTACCATTCCATGCCAATGAAATAGTCCCTGTGAAAGGGAACTCCTTTCTCAAAACACACACACAACACACACACACACACACACACACGAATGAGGAAATTGGTTGCCAGTAGACATGTCTTGCAAGAAATGTTGAAAGAAGTTTTTTAGAAAGAAGGAAAATAATATAGGTCAGAAACTCAGACCTATATATCTATTTATATATAAGTGAAATAAATGACAACACTGATACAAGGGATGAGGGAGGCATAAGGATTATTTTGTTATTATGATGAACTCACATCACCTGTAAAGTTGTATGGGGTTATTTAAGAATGCACTTGGATTAGCTGCAAGTGTATATTGCAAACTCTAGGGCAACTACTAAAAAAATTTTTTTAAAGTATAACTGCTGTACTTAGGGGGAAAAAAGGAATCATATGAAGTGCTTGATTATCAACACCCCCCCCAAAGAAAAAGGCAGAAAAAGAGTGGAAGACAAAAGCAGGGAGGGAAAGAACAAGGGCTACAAACAGAAAACAGTAACAAACATGGTAGATGATAGTCAGATACATCAATAATCAATTTGAATATCACTGGTCTAAATGCACAAATCAAAAGACACGGATTGTCAGAGTAAATTTTAAAAAAGGCCAAACTATATGCTGTCTACAAAAACCCACTTTAAATATAAAGACACATATAGATTAAATGTGAATAGAGAAAGGCATACTATGCTAACACCAATTAAAAGAAAGCAGGAGTAGCTATAATATTTTCAGACAGAGCAGACTTCAAAGCAAGGAAAGCTATCAGGAATAAAAAAAGGCATTACATAATAATAAAGGAGTCAGTTCTCCAACAATGCATAACAATCCTAACATGTGCTCCTAACATCGGAGTGAAAAATATATGAGGCAAAAACTGATAGACCTGAAAGGAGTAATAGATGAATCTGCTATTATAGTTACAAATTTCAACATCACTCTGTCAGAAATGGACAGATGCAGCAGACAGAATATCAGTGAGGACATTGTTTAACTCAACAGCATCGATCAACTGGATATAATGGACATACTTCATTCAACAACAGCAGAATACACACTCTTCTCAAGCTCACATGGAACAGTGGCCAAGATGGGCCACATTCCAAGCCATGAAACACACCTTAACAAATTTAAAAGAATAGGAATCATATAATGCTTGCTTTCAGGTCACTGTGGAATTAAATAAAAAGTCAGTAACAGAAAGATAACTGAAAAGCTCTAAAACACATGGATATTAACCACTTCTAAATAACGCATGTGTCAAAGAACTCTCAAGACAAATTGAAAATATTTTGAGCTAAATAAAATGAAAACATGACTTATGAGAATTTGTGAGCTACAGCAAAAGCAATGCTTAGAAGAGATTTATAGCATTGAGTGCATATATTAGGAAAGAGAAATGACCTAAAATCAATCATCCTAAGAAACTAGCAAAAGAAGAGCAAATTAAATCAAAAGTAAGCAGAAGAAAATAAATAATAAATATTAGAGCAGACATTAATGCAATTGAAAACAAGAAATAAAGAAAATCAACAAAATGGAAAGCTGGATCATTGAAAAGATCAATAAAATAGATAAGCCTCTAGCCAGGCTAACTAAGCTAAAGAGAGAGAGGGTATAATTTACTAAAATGAGAAATGAAAGAGGAGACATCACTCATGATTTAATGGACATTAAAATGTAATAAAGGAGTACTGTAAACAACTCTATGCTAACCTTGATGATATGGACCAGTTCCCTGGAAAATACAATCTGCCATACTCACACAAACAGAAATGAACAATTTAAATAGGCCCATATCTATTAAACTAATTGAATCAATAGTTCATAAACTTCCAGAACAGAAAGCACCAAGCCCAGATGGGTTCACTAATGAATTCTGTCAAATATTTAAGAAAAAATTATACCAATTCTCTTTCAGGAGACAGAAACAGGGAGAATAATTCTTAACCCATTCTATGAGGTCAGTATTACCCTAATGCCAAAACCAGATAAAGACATCACAAGAAAAGAAAACAACAGACCAGTATCTCTCATGAACGTAAATGCAAAAATCCTCAATAAAATAATAGCAAATCAATGAATAAAAAGAATTATACAACATGAGCAAATGGAATTTCTTCCAGGTATCAAAGGCCATTCAACATTCAAAAATCAATTAATGTAATCCGTCACATCAAGCTAAAGAAGGAAAATCATGTGGTCATATTAACAGATGCAAAAAAAGCATTTGACAAAATCCAGGACCCAGTTATAATAAAAAACCTCTCAGTAAACTACAAATAGAGGGCTAATGGCCCTACTTAAGAGAGACTATCTACAAGAAGCCTTCAGCTATCATCACATTTACTGGTAAAAAACTAGAAGCTTTCCCACTAAGGTCATTAATAAGGAAAGAATGTCTTTCTCATCACTCCTTTCCAACATCACACTGTAAGTTCTACCTAATGTGGTAAGACAAGAAAAGGCATACTGATTGGAAAGGAAGAAATAAAACTGTCTTTGTTCACAGATAACATGATTATTTATGTTGAAAAATCCAAAAGAAATAAACAAAAATCTACTGGAACTTATAAGTGAGTATAAGCAAGTTTTCAGGATATCAGGTTATTAAAGTCAATCACTTTCCTATATAGTAGCAATGAACATGTGAAATTTGAAATTACAAACACAATCCCATTTACGTTAGCACCCCCCAAAATGAAATGCTTGGTATAAATCTAATAAAATATGTACAAGATCTTCATGAGGAAGACTACAAAACTGATGACAGAAATTACAGAGGAATGAAATAAAAGACATTTCATGTTCATGAATAGGAACACTCAATATTGTCAGGATATCAGTTCTTCCCAACAAATCTATAGATTCAATGCAATCCTAGTCCAAATCCCAGCACATTATTTTGTGGACATTGACAAACTAATTCTAAAAGTTTATACCGAGAGGCAAAAGACTCAGAACAGCCAATACAACCTTGAAGTTAAAGAACAAAATTGGAAGACTGACACTGCCCAAATTCAAGACTTATTATAAAGCTGTAATAATCAGACAATGTGATATTAGTGAAATGGACAAACAGATCAATGGTATAGAACAGGGAGCCTAGAATTAGACCTACATAATTATAGTCAACTGATCTTTGGCAAAGTAGCAAAGGCAATGAAATGGTAAAAAGATAGTCTTTTGACAAATGGTGCTGAGAACCAAAAAATGAGTCAAGACACAGACCTTGAACCCTTCACAAAATTAACTCCAAATGGATCACAGACCTACATCTAAACTTCAAAACTATACAACCTTTAGAAGATAACATAAGAGAAAATCTAGATGACCTTGGGTTTGACAATGACACATTGATTAGAATGGCCAAAATCCAGAATACTGACGACACCAAGTGTTGGTGAGGCTGTGGAGCAACAGGAACTCTAATCCATTGCTGGTAGGAATGCAAAATGATACTGCCACTTTGGAAGACACTTTGGTGGTTACTTACAAAACTAAACATACTCTTACTGTACAATCTAACTATCTTATTTCTTCATATTTATCCAAAGAAGTTGAAAACATTCCCACACAAAAATCTGCACATGGATGTCTATAGCAGCTTTATTCATAATTGCCAAAACTTAGAAGCTACCAAGATGTCCTTCAATAAGTGAAAAGATAAATAAACTGTGGTACATTGAAATAACGTAATATTATTCAGTGCTAAAAAGAAAAGCACTATCAAACCATGAAAGGACCTCCATGAAATGTAAATGCATATTATGAAGTGAAGGAAGCCAATCTGAAAAGGCTATACACTATATGAATTCAACTATAGGACATTTGGAAAAGCAAAACTATGGAGTCAGCAGTTGTTAGTGGGGGGAGAGGGTAAATAGGCACAGAGGATTTTTAGGGCAGTGATGTATGATTTTACAGTAGGGTATACATGTTACTATACATTTGTGCAAACTTCTAGTGTATACACACCAAAACTAAACCCAAATGCAAACTATGGACTTTAGGTGATAATGATGTATCAATGTAGGTTCATCAACTGTAACAAATATACCACTCTGGTGGGGGATATTAATAATGGGAGAGGCCATACATGTGTGGGGGTGGGGATATATGGGAAATCTTTCTATCTTCTTCTCAATTTTGCTGGGAACCCAAAACTTCTCTAAAAAAATGAAATCCATTAAAAAATAATAACATGTATGTATATTTTGTCTTATGATTTGTAAAAATTTATAATTAATTATATTAGATCCTACATCATTTTAAATAAGACTTGACTGCTTTTGGTGATCTTTCTTACAAAATGAATTCCATAATTTGTTTTTCAGTGCTTTTCGTAACAGTTTTTGAAGTACATATATGAAACTATGTACTTGAATTAAAAAATTAAGGCAGGCTTTTTCTAAGAGTGAGTAGACTTGACTTGGTTGATTGGCTTGTCAGTGAGAACAGGCACTAGAGTTCAACAGTGAACAAAACGCAGCTTTGTAACCACCGAAAGGGGTTGTGAAAATACATGAGATGATATATGCAAAAGCTTTGAGTTTCTAAAGAAAAAAATTCTATATGTGCTTGGAAACAAGGCACCTACTATTTCATTACGTGTCTGGCACATTGTATCCTAGACCCTTTATGTGTTTTGTCACATTGACTATAAACATGAAAGATGGATATTATCCCTAAACTATTATCATTTGCATTTTAAGGTAATAGGATCTTTATTTTACAGATGAGGAAACTGATCTGAGAGAGAAAGTTATCTAGTGTCCCAATAAGTGACGGAGCTGAAATTTAAATGCTTAAGCCCATTTTCTTTCCATCTTATCCATGATTTCCAATATAGACAGTAATGACACTCTGAAGATTCAGAACAGGAGAGAGTTTCAGATTTATATTCAGTGCTTTGCTTGTCATGCCCAAGAGAACACGTAAAATTTTCTTGTTAGTGCAACAACCATGAAACTTCTCTGCAACCATTTTTCATTTCCCATTTGTTGAAGCCTTTGGATCTATTATTTTTTCCAGGGTAGGGCACTTGCCTTAAAACTCAGACTGACTCTTTCCCACTGCCTTTCCTTCTATTCTCTCTCTGGGCTCAAGTGTTTACAAAACGGGTAGGAAGCAGCCAAAATATTGGGGAAGTAAGCAGCAAGGGTGCACCAGTGATGATGATAGAAGTCTTGGGGGCAGCTGTAAGGAAACCAGGAGGAAAGAGAAACAGTGTTAATGGCAAAAATTGGAACATAGCAATGTGTGAATTGGTTTTGGTGGGCACTGAAGGATGTATAAGTCTATAAAAAGGGTTTTTCTCTTGAACAGCTTCCCGTGACAACCATCTCCCCAACTCCCCCAAAATAATAATAACCAATTGAATCAGTTAGTTTTTGCCGTATAACAAAACACAAACATTTAGTGATATAAAATATCTGTCTATTCAGCTTAAAACTCTATGGAGTGGCTAATTCAGGTGAGATCCAGCTGAGTGACTGTTCAGGTCACCGATATAAGATGACTTCAACTGGAACTGCTGGTCTTGGCTCCAGGCAGTTTCTCATCCCGCAGCAGGCTGGCCTTCACGTGGCAGATGGCAATGGGGCAGGGTTCCAGGAGAGCAAGCGGCACTCCAGGCCTCTGGAGGGCTGGCACAGCACCAGTGCTGCCACATTCTGTTCGTGGAAACAAGGCACCAGGCCAGCCCAGATTTAAAGAGGAAACAGAGTCCACTTTTGATGTGAAGAACTGTGAAATCACATTGCAAAGAGTATGGCTATGAGACAGAGAATTGCATTTTTGCACCAAGCAATTAGGGCAGTTGAATCCAAAGAAAACATGTCTTATACAAAGAATTTTCAATTACCAAGGATTCCATTAGAACTTGGAAAATCAGGGCTCTGAACTTATTCTTTAACCTTAAATGTCCCTCTGTTCATTAAAACAGCAGCAGTAATTGCTTATTGAACACCCATAGTATGCCAGAGGCTTTACATTTAATCCTGTATGTACAATACTACAAGATACTGTTTATGATCTATAACAGATGGGAAAACTGAGGCCCTGGGCCACTAAATAATGAGTAGCAGGTCTTATTCCAAGTCCCATGCTTTTCCCTCTCCATCAAACTCTAAATTGCCATCTGAATAATCTTTGGAAGTTCATTTTGTGTCCTGTGTGTTATAACGTCTGCACCAAATGAGAAGAGCAGAAATTTAAATGCTGTAGTGGATATAGTGGATTGGTTTTAAATATCATTCCAGCCTCCGCCTAGCACACCTTCTTTTATTTACTACAGAGTCTGGAAAGTTAAAAATCTTTATTTCCCACAATCACTTGAATGTAGGATTCTAAAGGTGATTTAGCTGTTTGGTCTCTGGTGTGCTTGTGTTTTTTAATAGCAACTGTAAGATGTTATTTGGTTCATTTTTTAAATTTTATTTTAAAATAAAAATTGTATATATTAAAGGTGCACAACATGATTTGATATAGATATAGATACATAGTAAAACGATTACTGCAATCAACTAATTAGCATATCATCTCCTCACTTGCTTAACCACATGTGTGTGATGAGAGCACCTGAAATCTCCTCTCTTAGCCCATTTCCAGTACTGAATACAGTATTAACTCTAGTTATCATCTGAACAGTGGATCACTGGAATTACTCATCCTACGTAACTGCAACCTGCATCGTGGTACTGGTTCTTTTTATTTTCAACCTTTTTCTTTTAGATGATGAGTCCTTCCAGGGCTGGTGCCAGGTTTTTTTTTCTCCCATTCATTATTTATCACCTAGCACAGTACCTGGCAAATAGAATATGCTTAATAAAGGTATTTTTCATTGTGGTAAAAATATAGAACATGAGATCTCAACAACTTTTTAAGTATTGTTAAGAGAGTATAATGTCATACAGCAGATCTCTACAACTTTTTCATCTTGCATCACTGAAACTTTATAACCATTGAGCAGCAACTCCCCATTTTCGCCTCCCCCCAGGCCCTGGCAATCACCAATCTACTTTGTTTTTCAATGAGTTCAACTACTTTAGATACCTTATGTAAGTGGTACCTAAAGAAGCTGATCTTTTCAAGATCCTGATTTCAATTCTCTTAAATTACATATCTAGAAATGGAATTGCTGAATCATATTTTTAATTATTGTTAGTGTTTTGAGGAACCTCCATTCTATTTTCTGTAGCAGCTGCACCATTTTACATTCCCACCAAGAGTGCCCAAGTTTCCAACTTCTCCAGATCCTCACCAACACTAGCTATTTTCTGCGGGTTTTTGTTGGTTTGTTTCTTTGATGATGGCTGTCTCAACAGGTGTGAGGTGATATGTCATTGTGGTTTTGATCTGCATTTTCCTGATGATTAGTAATATTGAGCACTTTTTCATGTACCTGCAGGCTATTTGTATGTCTTTGAAGAAATACCTATTCAAGTCTTTTACCCATTTTTGAATTAGGTTAGTTGGTTTATTTGTTTACTTGCTTGCTTCTTACTGTTGAGTTGTAGGTGTTCCTTATATATTTTGGATTTTGACCCTTTACCATATATATATATAGTTGGAAAATATTTCTCTCACTCCATAGGTTGCCTTTTAACTCAGTTGATTATTTCCTTTGCTGTATGGAAGGTTTTGGTTTGATGTAATTCCGCTTGTTTATTTTGACTTCGTTGCCTGTGCTTTGGGTGATATATTGAAGAAATCACCACCAAGACCTGGAGGTGATTTCGTTTTGGAAATACGGCGAGCTTGCCTAAAATTTAAAGGTCGAAAGCAAGGAGCATGCTACTCTTCTTTCCTCCTCTGCTTTTGCTGTTGCTTCTGATTTTGCTGCCAACCAAGATTGTGGAGACATTTGTTATTTCATTGGCCCTGTTAGAAAAAGTCCCTGCGGTCAGTCACCGTGTTCATGAGGTGCATGTTCGGCATCTATTCGACAGGTAGAGGTACAGGTTGTAAGAGGTGGCGTGGTTTGGGCAGCTCTGGAACAGTAGCGACAGCTCCCTGGTTGTAGGTACCCTGGCTGCGGTGACGGTGATTTGGGCGGAAACCAATAGCTTCTTGATCACAGGAAAGGAAGCAGCATTTTTAAGGGCCCAATTTTGCATGTGGCTTTGGAATTCATTCCTGAGAGCTCAACATAGAATTTGTGGCTTCATCCCATCCAAAAATTCTGTAAACCACTTATACACTAAAATAAATACTTTCCTACATAAATTAGCTAAAGTAGATTATACACAGCTAGAGTATATTTTTTCACAGCCAAATGCTGAGCAATACAGCCATTAACATTGTTATGTGGATTGTAAATATGCTTTAGTTTTAATTTTTTACACTCAATAAAGGGCGGGGGCGGCTTCCTCTCTGGTCCATAAGAGTTCAAGTTGTATATGACCTTCACACCTCCACAGCATCTTTCTTGACTCTCCACTCCCACGTATACCATACACCAAATATACCTCTCCACAGGGTGTCCAGAGGCGACAGCTGGTAACAGGGCCTCGTGGAGACAAACCTACACTTAATAACTGAGAAGCTATGGAACAGATATGCTGACTATATTTAGACCTTACAAAGCACAGCAGGAGCATTTAAACTGAAGCTATGAAACCAAAATCGAAAGGCTATTAGTTCTAACTTAGTCATTTCATCCAGATACACCCCCCGCACGCACACAAGAGTTTCTTGTTCTGTTAAAGGACTTTGTGTGCAAGTTGTGTTTGTGAGGAGGGGGAGGGTATAGACCAGCAGCAAAGGGAATGGAGTCGGGGAAGAAGCGGGAGGCAGGAGGGGAGAGACCCGGCTACCTGGCCCTGCTGTGCCCCTCGTCTCCTCTCGGGATGCCCTTGTTCTCGTGCTTGTGTCTTGGGCCCAGCTGCCTCTCCCTTCCCCACTTCTCTCCTTTACATGCCCCCTTCCTGCAGACTGTACCTCAGCCCCCTGCTCTTTTCTCCCCCCTCCCACCGTCCTCTCTCTTTATATTCTTCTAGGGTGCAAGAAGAAAGCCAAACAGCCAAACAAGGATTTCCTGCAAAGGAAACAAGCTCCCACTCTGACACCTAATGTTTGATTCCCTTGGGCTACATTCAATAATTTTTATATCTAAAAAGTATCACAAAATGAAAGTAAAGGGAAAAGAGGAAATAAATAAGAAAAGGAGAATGTAGTACTTAAATGGTATTTACTACTTGCCTTTATAACTAGATAAGAACACTTTGATGATGGTGATGATGGTACTTAAGAGTCAGCCTGAGTCCAGGTGATTTTGAGTGTGTTTGTCAAACCTGGGGGCAGTGAAGCAAAGGATGGGCTTAGGGCAGAAGCAGCAACAGGAGAGAGCCGAGGCAGGGCTGCTGTGGCTCTCTGAGAAACTAAAGTCACAGCGACAGACATAAGCTCACTGGGAATGTAGGGAAAAGGGAGGCCCTGAAGATAGGTTTAGGGGGTGAGCCATGGACAAGCCGCACTGCCTGCTGCTCCCCTGGCTGCGAATCTCATGGGGACCCTCAGGCAAAGAGCAAAGATACAAGGTGTGGGCTCCCTCAAGCAAGGGCGTGCCATGTAGCCTTTGTCTTGAGGCTTTTCATCTCTCTTTGGCCAGCCAGAATCTCAGGACAGGTCTCAGGGGAGGGTCTCAACAGAATATTCATTAGCTTTTCAGGTATCTCCTTCAATCTGTTGATTCATCAAAATGTGTGCCTAAAAGGGCCAGGGTTCTTTCCTGGTAAGTTTTATTTTTTAAGGATGTTATTGAAGAGCGACCAGGACCAATGCCAGTCTGCCTCAGTGCATTCTGGAAGGTGTAAACCACTTGCTCCTAAGTGCCCTTGGTTAGGGAAGAGAAGACTGTCATTTATTAGCTGGCTGTAAATTGCTCCAATTCTCTAGCCTTGTCTAATTATTTTGTCTTAGTTTCCCTTATTCCACTGGTCAAGGAATATCCCTAGCTTCTTATTATCCTGTCCCTCTATAGGGGCACCTCTGGATAAAACTAGTAGAGTTAATCTGTTTAAGAACAAATTCATGCCCAGTCCTCTCTGGTTATAGTTTTCAACAGTAGGTCCAGGGTAATCCAGCAGAAGCAGAAGTAAACAAGGCTGAGACAAAAACATTCTGCTACGGGGTGACAGTTCTATGGAAGGCATGCTCTAGACAGAAGAAGACAGCACCAAGGTCTTTAGCAAATAGTTCCAGCCTTGCGGGAGCCACCCATCTAAGTATTCATCCCTGCCCTGCTACTTGTATTATTTTTGACATGGAGACTCAAGATCCTCCTTTCCTAAAATTTAACTGTGCCCAAACACCCAATCCTTTCTGCCTTAGCAGAATCTTTTGAGCTTCAACTTCTTTCCTATTTAGCTGATAAAAAGCACTGGTCTTTCCACCCAGTCTGTGTCACTTTGAACTTGCCCTCTTATTTGGGTATCCTAAACGTTGATCAGTCAAACCCTTTTTGGTCCTAGTTTCTCTGGCTGGTCTCAAACTGCCTGTACTCCCCCTGCTTATTTTAGGATGATTATGGTAGAAGCAATAAACAAGCTGGAGAAGGAAAACACACCGATTCTTGGAGGCCAGGTGGGAAATTGTGTTATTCACACGAGAGATAAGAGCTTGAACTAGAATGAAGGCAGCATGACCAGGAAGCTGCTGAAGACTTTTCAAAGGAACAATGGGGCCAACTGGCTAAAGGATAGAGGCGAGAAGGAAAATGAAGAATTTAGGGGTGAATTTCAGTTTCAAGTCAAGGTAACCTTGAGAATGTTACCACTGAAATGTTAGTTTGGAAGGATGGAAATGTAACTGTAAACATGGCTTTAATGTGGACATTGACCATTGAAATGCAGATGTCCACTAGGCAGTCAGGAATGGAGGACCAGAGGCCTGGAGAGAAATGAGAGCTAGCTATTGATTAGGCATTGTTTGCACAGTGAAGCTCAGAAAAGCAAGGAAAATGAAAGAGCTCTTCAAAGGAAAACATGTTTTATTTTGTAGATTCACTTTGTATGTGAGAAGATAAAATGTCAGGGCACACCAGGCCTCAATGTCCTCTTTATCTCAAGTGGTTTCTTTCTCTTTTGAGGTTCAGATGAGTGTGTGAGAAAAAACAAGATTGAGTTGACAGATAAAGAGTATAAAAAATACAATAATGTTTCCCCTAAAAATATTTCTTCCAGCCCAGCTGGGTGTGGCTCAGCGGTTGAGCATCAACCTAGGATCCAGGAGATCGTGGGTTCGATTCCCGGTCAGGGCACATGCCCGGGTTGTGGGCTCGATCCCCAGCAGGGGGAGTGCAGGAGGCAGCCGATCAATGACTCAACATTGATATTTCTATCTCTCTCCCTCTCCCTTCCTCTCTCTGAAATCAATAAAGCTATATTTTTTTAAAAAATTTCTCCAAAAATCCTCAATTATAAATCTTATTGAAGCACATTTTCACTTTGTTATAATAATGATAGTATGAAAAAGCTCTCATATTTTTAATCTTTTTATTTTCATAATAAACTTGGTTATATATTATGGTAATAAAAGGGGATGATCTAGTTCCACTATTCATTCCAAAGAGATATGGTATGTCCTAGATACATGGATTAATAATTTTTAAAGAACTATAAAATTTCTAACTCTTACTTCTAAGAAAATATAAGGCATACTGCTTAATTTCCTTTTGATAATTCAAAAGGTACATTGGCATTTTGAATTCCTTAGGGTTCTTACGGAGGCCATAAATTTTCATTGGTTTAAGAATGTGTCAAAGCATAGGATTCATTGTAGTTACTGATATAAAACATCCTAGGCATCACTAATTCTCCGAGCAACAGAGACAAACGAGTTTGGCCACAAGAATTTCCTGAGTAGGTACAATAATAAATCATCTAGCTATGAAATGCATTTAAATGTAGTTAGCTTCGTATCTGGATCTATTTAATATGATCATTAGAATCTATTACTTTGATTTCATCTTCTGGTAACCCATTAAACACAAAAACTCTTAGTAAAAGTCTATAGTTAATTTGATTGATTGGTTGATTGATGATGCATTATATTTTAAAACATCTCTTAAGTATGATTGACTACAATCGATACCATTTAAAATTTTATCTCAGGTATAAAAATAAAGATTTTAAAATTAGTTCTAGCATCTGAAGTTTTCTTTGATAAGAAGGATGATTAAATGGGCAAGCCTAAAGAAGTCTAAATGGGACTCCCTGCTACTAGTTGGACAGCTTTCTGCCATATACACCCTAGGAAAAAAGGTGGCATTTCTTAAAACTTAGAGAAATTCACTGTTTTTTTGTTTTCTTCATTTTTTTCGGGAACAGAATCCTTTTTCTAGTGCCTCCCAGGCAATAAAAGCACACTAAATCAACACATGGGAACAAGATATTTTAAATCTGTGCACAGAAGCCTCGGGTCATAAATAATAAATACACAACTGAAATAACGAAGTAATTTTCCCTACCCACTCACCACATAGGACTACGAGAAGGTTGGTCTTTGTCTAAGAAACCAAAACTTTTAAAGCACTACGGGCAATCAATCCTAGCTCAGTTAACCAAAAAAAAAAAATGTACAAAATAAGTGTACAATTACAATATGCACACGTTTGAGTAACACAGAGCTGTGCAAATCAAGAACTGCCTGTATTTCAGGGAGAGGCTGAGATATGAGCTCAGGGCTAGGGAAGGCTTACTTGCTCTATGTAATCAATGGATAAATTTGTTTCCATCTGATTTATTTCTCTTTTGCTCCTCGAAACACGAGGGGAGGGGAGGAGAGGGGAGGGGAGGGGAGGGGAGGGGAGGGGAGGGGAGGGGAGGGGAGGGGAGGGGAGGGGAGGGGAGAAAGAGAAACCAGTCAGATAGCAAGAGGCCAGGATATCCCACAGAATGCCAAGGCCTTTAAAATTCCTCAGGGAAAAGACTCTTGGAAATGAAAATATCTAACAATTAAATATAACTCATCCGACACTCTAGATTTGCATTGTCCAATATGGCAGCCATAGCTCCAGGTGGCCGTTAAGTACTTGAAATGTGACTAGGAAGAATTGAGAAGTCCTTTAAGTGTAAAATATACACTGGATTTTGAAGACTTTGTATAATTAAGAAGTGGGAAAAAAAATCACTAATTATATTTTATTGATCGCGATTGATTATATTGGTATTTTTGACATATTGGTTAAATGAAACATATATTAAAATGTTTACAATTTTAAAAATGTGACCACTATAAACTTAAAGTTATATATCTAGTTCACGTTATATTTCTGTTGGACAGTACTGCTCCTGTAAAGCCTGCTACATACTCAAAGACCTTGTGTGAGTGGATTTTGAGGAAAAACAAGAAAAAAGCATTAAATCGAGCGCAAGTGAGAAGGCATCACAAACTGAGTAATAATACGCACAAGGCACAGCTTTAAGAGTTCTATATAGATTGATATTTTTAGTCTTCATTACAATCCTATGAGGACTTCATTTTTGAGGCACAGAGAAATGAAGTAATTTGCCCAAGGACACACAGTTCGTGGTGGATGAAGATTCGAACCTAGGTAGTCTGACTTGAGTCCATGATCTTTTAGGACTGCTTTCATCAATTACTTCTTTAGCAGCAGCAAGAACTTAAAATCAAAGAGAATTATGAGAATGTAAATGTCCTGAGAAACTGCAGTAATGTACAGGGAGCAGTGAAAATTTCCACAAATCCTGTGACAGACATTTGCTCTAATCTCTCTAGACCTTAATGGTTTTCTCTGAGACAAGGATAGCATAGGTTTGTCCAGGACACGGATGGCATAGAAGTTGGGTATGCTATAGACCTTGCATAATTCAAGTAGCTTGAACACAAACTCATTCATATACTTTCTGTTTCACTTTCTTGCACTCAGAAGGCCTCACCTTTGGGCCCCACTCTTGGTGTAATCCTACTTTCTTATTGGTTTTCTCTGCTTTCAAGCCCAAATTTAGCTCTTTCTCAATAAGTCAGGTTTTCATAAAATTACAGCCCTTTCTTCTAAGCTCCAGATCCAGTACTTTAATTTAGATACACTGTTCCCTCACAGGCAAACGACCCACCGCTTAGCCCCGTGTTCTAGCCTCCAGCTCCTGAAATTCCCTGAATAGTCTTTCCTCACATTTACATTCACTGTGCCTCAGTCTCATCTGTTCCGCTTCAGTTTCTCTGATGTATAGCTCCCACTTGTATATCCACAGATCTTCTAAAAGCTCTTCATTTTTTAGAAAACTGACTGCCTCAAAGCATTACGGTCACGGTGCACAACTCTCATTCCCAAAGCAAAACATAAATAACCGCCAGGTAAAGGCAGGACACCAGAGAACCATGTCTACAGGAAATAAGAACCCAAGGACCAGGGAAGGACCAACGCTTATCAAATCTATTGGATACCCAAGCTTAGAGAGCTTCAAATATGCCCAGAATTCGTATTAACCAGGCACAACAGGGAGTTCCCGGTGAATAGAGAAAGATCTAGATATTGTTAAATAGGACCTGTTAATAGGCCTTTGTCCTTAAAACCCTGGAAGCGACTTCTTGGGTGGACCCTATTACGTAGACTTGGGCTGCCTTCCCAAGAATAAGCTTAAGTCTTTGGGAATGAGGCAACTTTCCTTAGAGTTACTTCAGGTACTAACAGAGGACGGCCTCATACTATATACTAAAGTAGGCAAGTATTTCGCCTTTGTGTTTATAAGGCATAGCCTTATAAATGTGGTATATCCCAAGAGAACTCTTGATCTGTCCACGAGGTAATTAGTTTTCCCTCATTTCAGTGAGTAACACCACCACTCACCATTACTAAGGTCAAAACCTAGGAGTCAGCTTTGATGGCTCCTTTTATCCACACCTCACCCCTAGTCATGAGCAAGTCCTGTCAGTTCTCCCTTCAAATATTCCCTAAACCTGACCATTTCCTAAATCAGACCAACACTCTCTTCTTGTCACTGCTGTCTGTCCCCCTTAGATCCCATGACCTATCCTTTAATTACTCATTTGCAAGTCATGGGCTCAAAAGCCAACCAACCACAACCTTCTCTGCGCCTGCACCAGACCGCTGACTGCCACTAGAGAAATCACACAGGCAGTCCAAATTAGCTATACTTTAAATTCATTTAAAACTCAAATATATTCTCAGCATAGCATCAGAACTTTATTATATTTCCCTAAAGTGTTCTTTTTCCCCAATTTTCACTCTCTCTTTAAGCCTTCCCCATCTGCTCCCCCAGCCACCTGTCTCAATAACCTCACCTCAAACTCCCTACAATGAGACTTCACAAGAGCCTGGATTTTGTATTGTTTGGTGCTATTGTTTAGGCTACACATGCACAATATAATGTCTGGCACACAGGAAGAACTTAATAGATATTTGCTAGAAGATTATTTCAAGGTGAATATTTTCCCACCATCACCTCTGCGAGACTGCCTGGATATGTGCCCATTTTTCTCTGCATTCCCTACTGTTTAATGGAAGAACTAACCCTGCTCTCATTTGTGTGTTCTGCAATTTAGGCCTTCCGCATTATTTTGAAATACTAATAGAAATTTGTTTTAATTTGAAAATCCATTCACATTATCCAAGATGTTCCAAGAATATCCAAGACATTCCAACATTACATTTGTCAGAGTGGTAACAGACAAGCCTTATAGAGAACATGTTATTGTGCTGATTATAATCATAATTAACAATTATTGACATTCCACATTTGCTAAGTACTGTTCCAAGGGTTCTTCATGTACCAACCCAGTTAAGCTTCACAACAACATGAGATGGGCACTACTTTTTTTTTGTTCCCACTCAACTGAAGTTCAGAGAGGCCAAGCAACCTGCCCACATTCTCACAGCCCACAAGAGTGGAGCATCAGTCACTCTTATCCACTGTGCGCCACGGCCTCCATTTAAAATAATTAAATTGAAAAGGTAAAAAAGTAGCACAAACTGCCATAGTGAGGTAAAGAATATTGCTGAAATGGGCAATGGAAAGCAGGTAAGAAGGAAGGGGGACCTCGATGCTTCTATTTCTAACTGTATCTCAAATGTGTCCCCTTCCTGTCCTCTGTATTGCCACAGTTCTAGTCCAAGCCACAGCCGTTTTCCAGCTGGGCTATTGCAACAGCCTCCTAACTGTTTATATAAAATCTACATCATGAAGTCTTGAAGTAAACAGGACCGTTATGGTCTGAGCATTTGTGTCTCCCTGCAGAATAATTTTTCAGTACACAAGAGTTCATCTCACATTTTAAATACATGAAAGTTAAATGATTACTCAGATTTTCTTTGGGGGTCATCAGATTCAGCTTACAGCTAACATGGTTTTACTTTGGCGAGAGCTGGTTATCATACAGTCATTTTCCCCCCCGTTATATTTCTGTTATATAGATTAAATTACTAAATTCTTTCATTTTTACCATCCATTCTGGTTTTTTTTTATTTTTAAATTATTACCATAGCTCCCTTTTAAGCTACTGAGTGCTACAGAGCTGGACAATACCAAAATCATCATGTCTATCCTTTCTATCCAATGACAATGTCTCCAGTAAAACTGAGACTCCAGGTTCAGTTCTTTTCTTTCTTGGTTCCTTTATAGACAATTGTTGGTTTGGGGGCAATAATCAGCATTGGGAACACTCTGTCACCCACTACCATGCTGAGTCAAAAGTACGTAAACTCTTTTTGCTAAAACAGGAGAATAAGAGAGAGAGAAGACAAATTTTCTTTTTGACTCTCACAGGCTAAATTTATCACTCTGCAAATTAAAAGAAAATGTCCGATGATACTGTAGCTTCTCTAAAACCAGAAAATTTGTGGCATGAAAGAATTCTCTGAGTTGGAAAACAGTTTCTTGCAGATCTGGGCTTTTGCTGCTGTGATTCTATTTTTGATAATCAGAGTATTCTAGGCAAAACAGCTTCCTCCTAGAAGGGTCAGAAAATTAATTAAACCACTTTATAAACAACACTGAGAACAGCAGCAAAAAGAAACCAGGAGAACAAGCCTAATGTGCAGTTGCTATTAACAGGTGGTTGGAGCAAAGGAGCCTCTGCTTAGTAGGAGGTCTAGTTAGTGTTCTAAGCTGGGATGGTCACCAGGACATGGCAGGAGGTGAAGGCAGCAGCCCACTTTTCAATAATGAGCTCAGACGGGGAAGCGGTTTGTACCCGTATCCTGCAGTGTGCACAGGAGGAGATTCAGGGGGTTGCTTTTAATCTGCAAAGCCTTAGCTACCTCTGGCTCGTTTTGCATGGCAACAGCAGTCAAAATTAATGGAGGATTTTTGTTTGCCAGCAGCAGTTCCAGGGATTTGAGCTTCTCAAAGATTGATTTGTGGCTCTAGATTACTTGGACTTCAGTTGCCAAAATATTTCCAGTCCATTCTCACGTTGCAAGATGAGACTCCAGTGGCACGAGATGAAACAAATACAAATGATTCCTTGACAAAATTTTTTTTTTTCCATTTATCTTTATTGTTGAAAGTATTACAGGTGTCCCATTTTTCCCCCCAATTGACCCCCTCCACCTCGCTCCCAGCCCCTCCCCAGGCCTTCGCCCTGTTATTGACAAAGTATTTCTGACAAAGTGTAAGAATCATATGCTTTCCTCCCATGTTCTTCTTCGGCACACCCCTCACTCATTCCTTCCCTTCCAAGCCAACAGTGAAGAAACAGTGGACCCCACTGATTAACTCCGCTTCCCTGCTTCCTTTTCATTCCATAATCCACTGATCATTTTCTGCTTTCGCCAACACTCTGAAACAGGCCTCACGTCACCAGTGACCAACACCCTTTTCATTCATTTTCTCACTAGGCGATTCCACTGCTTCTACTCACGTAGTTTTCTCCCTTTACTGAAACTCTCTGCTTCCTAGACTTCTGTCACATCCTGGGTTTCCTCCTACCTCTCTGTTTCTTCTTGGTGTTTACTAGCCCCCTATTTCTGTCTACTTTCTAAAATACTTCTGCTCTCATCCTAGTTTCTTTAATCAGCCATTCTAAACCATTTTTATTGCTTTAAACGCCATTTCCGCAGTAACAATTCACAAGTTGTATTTCTGGGTCTGCCCCTTTCTCTAAGCTCAGACTTGACTACCCAACTGTTTGTTGGATTTCTCTGTGTCTATCCCATAGACATCTCATCCTCTGCAAAAGAAAAATAAATTCATCATCATCTATCCTCCTTTACATCCAATTTCAATAAATGCCACCAGAAGTCATCCAAGCCAGAGGCCGTGGAAATTTGTTCAGGCTCCTTGCTCTCAGTCCTCAGACGCTCCATCCTCACAGCATAAACACCTCTAATGAAATGCAAACAAAACCACCAAGGCCCCCTGATTCAACCTGCAAAATAGTTCCACTCTCTACTCCATCTTTAGGGAAAAGACAATCAATAGATGCCAATGCAGAGGTAACGCAGAGGTTGGAAAACAGCTATTATAAAAATGCTCCAACAGGCAATCCATACTAAGTTTTTTTAAATCAATCAATTACCGAGAGATATGTTAAAATCTGCACTGATTGTAGACTTGCCAACACAAATAATTTCCAGGTGGATGAAAGACTTTAATAAAAGGCACTGTAAAACTAAACTCTACGACAGTTCTTCAATCTTTCATTGTTTATGATGACCAGAACACTTTTGAGGAATACTGATCAGTTGTTTTGTACAATATTCTTTATGTTTTCTGATGTTTTCTCATGATTAGATGGAGGTGGTACATGTTTGGCAATGTCACAGAACTGGTGCACCATTATTTTTCTCTTTGTAATTAATATCTTGGGGGGATACTTTGAAACTGTGGAAATATCCTGTATCTCCTTGAACATGATGCCACAAATTTTAGGACTGGTTAATGGCTCTTGCCTACAGTTATGACTGTGATTTCCCATGGTGACTTTCTATTCTCATTCCTTCAACATTTATTGATTAGAAATCTTCTGTAAGAAAGAGCTTTTCCTTCTCCCTCATTTATTTATTAACGTATTTTATCACCCTGAACTCATGTATTTTTATTTTATTCTTTGAATTATAAACTAATAGTATTATTGTTTTGTTGTTGCTAAATTGTTCCAGCTTTGGCCATTGGGAAGTCTTTCAGACTGGCTCCAATGTTTTTCAGTACAATTCTCCCCCCATTCTTCATTGAGTATACCTTTCTGGCACCATAAAATGCTCTGGGTTATCTTGTATTTTCAATGTCTCAGTGCTGGAATCAAACACTTCTCCCAGGAGCCCTGGTTACTTATATTGGAGAGACACAGATAGAAACCAAGGCCTGGTTGCTAGGTGTAACCCTTATTACTGGGGTGTCATTGGTCCTAGGTCCTGTTGGCAGACAGAACTTAGTTACACACACACACACACACACACACACACACACACACACACATCCCATGGGTACACACAGGACAAATTATTTCTATATTTACCTATTTGAATACATACATTAAAAAACAATAACTTCATACCAATGCCTCAGATGTCAAAATACTTATTCAAGCCTTCTCCCTTTCCTTATCTGTAACTTCTCCAACAGTGAGAAATCTGGCTCTCACTAGATAAAACATATTTACTTACTTATTGAACCTTACTATATACATAAAGAGTTAGAATCACCAATTTATAGCCCATGAAAAACATTTACTAAATGAAATATTGGATTCGTACGCAATTCTTTTTGTCTTCATTCAGTCAAATACTGTTTTGCAAAGTAATTTAGGTTAGCTTTTTTACCTTTCCACCTCTCTTAGTGTGGTTATGTTAATTGCAATTCAGTTAGGTTTATTTGTTAAAGCTCCTATTTTCTTTTCAGTTACTCTCCCATTCTGGTGGTTTTTTGTTTGTTTGTTGTAGTTTACATACAGTAACATGCACTCTTGGTACAGTTTTTGGATTCCGACAATACATAGACTTTTGAGTTCACCACCACAATAATGGTATAAAACATTTTATCACCCCTCCCAAAACCTCATAAGGAAGCATTTTAACCAGCAGGAAAAAAAATTTTTTAAAGGCTAGCCATAAATAAGACAATTGAAAAATTTAACTCCATAAACATGTTTCAAGTTGCTGAATTTTTTTGTTAGGTTATTGCATCTTAATATTGTGTTCCTCAACTATCATATTTGGTCTTATAGTTTTATAAGCCTTTACTGGGATATGTTTTAAATTAATTTTATTGAGGTATAATTTATAAAAAATAAGCTGTACCTATTTAAAGTATAAAATTCTATAAGGAAAGGGCAGAAGCGATAAGGCAAAAAGGGAGGTTAGACATTTTCCCTTTCTGTAGGTTGTGATTTTATTCTGTTGATTATTTCTTTTGTTGTGCAGAACAGATGTTGAATTTCTCAAATTCTTTTTCTGTATCTATTGAGCTGATCACATAATTTCTTCTATTCTATTCATGTGATGTAGCACATTTATAAATTTGCATATGCTGAACCATCCTTGCATCCCAAGGATAAGTCCCACTTGATCATGGTGAATGATCCTTTTAATTTGCTGCTGAATTTGATTTGCAGTATTTTATTGAGAATTTTGCACCTATATTCATCAGGGATATTGGTCTGTAATTTTCTTTTCTTGTATTGGCCTTTTCTGGCTTCCATATCAGGGTAATGCTAGCCTTGCAAAATGAGTTTGGAAGAGCTCCCTCCTCTTTGATTTTTTTGGAAGAGCTTGAGAAGAATTAATTCTTCTTTAAATGTCTGGTAGTATTTACCATGAAGTCACCTGGCCCTGGGCTTTTCTTCTTTGGGAGATTTTAAATTACTGATTCAATTTCCTTAGTAGTAATTGGTCTGTTCAGATTTTCTGTCTTCCTGATTCAGTCTTGGTAGGCTGCATGTTTTTATGAACTTTTCCATGTCTTCTAGGTTGTCCAGTTTGATCCCATGTAGTTGTTCGTAGTAGCCTCTTATGGTTCCTTTCACTTCTGTGGTATCAGTTGTAATGTCTCCTTTTTCATGTATAATTTTGTTGATTTGGGTCCTTTCTTTTCCTCGAGTAGTCTAGCTAAAGGTCTGTCCATTTTTTTATCTTTTCAAAGAATCAACTCTTAGTTTTGTTAATCTTTTCTATTGTTTTTCTGTTCTTTATTTTATTCCTGCTCGAGTGTCTATTATTTCCTTCTTTATGCTAACTTTGGGCTCAATTTGTTATTTTTCCTTGAGGCATAGAGTTAGATTATTTGACCTTTCTTGCTTCTTAATATAGGCATCTGTCACTATGACCTTGCCTTTTAGAACTGCTTTCGCTGCACCCGGTAAGTTTCGGTATGCTGTATTTCCATTTTTGTTTGTCCCAAGATACTTTTCTATTTCCGCTCCCAGCTTTCTGGTCAGGCAGGAGGGGAGTGGCTATGAATTAGCTCCCCAGCGGGGGTAGAGCTGGGGCGCAGCCCCCAGCAGCCTCCCAGGGATTCCCATTGGCCTTTCTTGTTGGGAGGGGCTGGAGCTGTACTCACTTGAAGGTGGGGCTGTTAATTAGCTCCCTGCCCGTGTGGAAGGTGAGGGTCCGCTCCAAGCATCCTGACCGATGTTTCCAATCAGGCTTTCTGGTCAGGTGGGGCAAGACCTCTAGTCAGAAGTGGGTGGTGCTATAAATTAGCTATAAATTAGCTCCCCAGCTCTGGCTGAGTGCTAGAAATTGATTCCAAGCTGGGAAAGGCTCTTTGTGGTCTTGACTCACGCTGACCTGTTCCTTAAGTCCCCTGGCTGAAAGGTGCCACTGGCTTTGCTCTGGGGACAACCAGCTCTGCCTCCTGAACTCTCTACTTGAGCCTTGCAAGCTTCCAGAAGTTCCTACCAGGCTTTCTGGCCAGGCAGGCTGAGCGCTGCCCTCGGCAATGGGCCAGCTCTGGCCGTGCAGCTACATTCAGCAGTGGGACCAGGTCTAGGACTCTGCTCCCTGCCCAGGCGGGAGCGTACCAGGCTCCAGGCTCATCAAGGCTCTTGGCCTGAGGACCCAAATCCGGCAGACTGGCACCCTCCAAGTTCCCTGCACCACCGTCTTGGCTCTGTAGATAAAACTGCTGTTTGGGACTCCTGCTTGGACACTGCAGGTAGGAGCTCAATCTACCAATATCCCACTGCTGGTTGTTGCAAACGCCTTCCCCCTTCTGGTCACAATTAGATTCCCAGTGGTCAAGTGCCACCGATTCCCCCACAAGCCCCCAGAGTGGGGGTTCCCAAGAAGTGACCAGCAATGCTTGGGGAGCCGGATGTCCACCCTGGACTGTCTTTTGTCACTGGAGGAAACACAGGCTCAGGGAGGCTTCCTGTGTGGTGCTGCGTGGGCCTGGGGGAGCGGCCATGTGGTCAGTGCGTGGATGGCGCTCCTCTCATCCTTCTGATGCGGTCAGTCTGTCTTGGTCTCCGAGCGCAGGGACTTCAGCCTCACCCTGCGTTCTAGGATTTTCTCAGTGGTGTGTTATTTATGAATAATTGCTTTTCTTGTGAGGGGGAACAAAGTCAGGGACACCCTATGTCACCATTCTGGTGACATCACCCTCCTGGGCTAGAAAATTCTTTGCTGTGGGGGCTCCCAATGCTGGGAAGAGCAGGAGAACCCCACGTTAGAGAAGGTTTAGCAGGATCCCTGGTCCGTACCACTAGAGGCCAATAACATTCTCCACCCCAGTGCCACAACCAAAAATGTCTCCAGACTTTGCCACTGTCTCTTGAGGAGCAAAACCACCCCATTGGGAAACATTGTGCTACAGGGAGACTGGAAAAAGGGACAAATGGAGGACATCTGCATTTTGTTCCCTTTCCTGTCAGCGTTGCCTCAATGGGAGCAGTTATTCTTGTTTCCAGCTCCTTAGGGCACTACCAGAATCAACCTCCTCCTGGTCCCTCTGAGACACTAACAGCTGTCACACTGGGTGGTGTCCCTCTTCAGAGTTCTGATCATCAGCTTCTCATGGCTTCTGCTCTGAGCTGGAAGGTGACCCCAACTCTACCCAATGTCCCCCAGGTCTAGGGAGCAATGGTGGTGTGGTTTCTTCCTGGAGACATTACCTGTGGCTCGCCTGGGAACCCACTTGCTGTGCTTTCACCTGCCGTCACTCCTGTAATGACGTAGGTGTCTATTTCCCTGTATCAAATCCCCTGTATCTGAAATACCTGATACGGGTTCTGTTTTCTGAAATGGCCTTTGACTAATAAAATCACAATGACTATAACTTTGACATAGGCCAAGCAGCAGAACTGGCAGGAGCCTAGGATACTTGTCTTCATTCAACGTACATTTATTGAACACCTATGAGTAGACAGGCGCTGTGCTGGGCTTTGAGAATAAAAGGTGAGCAATGTGCAGTCCTATCTGGGCAGTAAAGAAAAGGTCTGTCAAGAGCCAACTGCAGATGGATTAAGTAGCTGCAAAATTGTTCTTTAATCCAGTGCCGCCCTAATTTGGCAACCCACAGATCTGTGTCAAGAGGTGTGTTGTATTATCTTTGTCTTTGCTGGTTTAATTGTTTGGGGCACATGTCCTGTTTCTTTAGTTTGGCTTTGAAACGGAAAATAATACTCATCCTGACACACTTTTATCCGTCCCCAAAGTGCAAGTGATTAAAATATTGTACAGTTGCCAGACCATGCAAAAGTGAAAAGAGGTTAGAAAAATTTGTGTCCTCTGTCCAAACATCTTAGTTACAACTTTGGGAAACAGGCCAGGTTTATTTAGAGAAATGGATGGAGAGTGAGGGAAAAACAGAAGCTAGGTACCAGTCGTGGAAACTGTTTACAATTTCACAAAATCCTTCCAAGGTTGATCTGGGACTTCATATGTTGAGTTGTGGAGAATTTGAAAAACATTTTTAAGTCTCTTGGTTTTATAAAAATGAGCATTTGAAGTAAAATTCCAAATTTTCTCCTCTGCCTGAATATGCCTGGTGGGGCAAGAAAGGACCTTCTTTTTTCACTGTCTTAAATTCTGGTCTTGTGTGTTTTAAGGACCAGATGGCCTCTTTTTTCTTCTTCTCGGATGGGGTGGCCGTGCCAGTGCCTTAGGTAGAGCACATACTAGCAGGTGCCAGCAGCTGAACTCAAGCTGGCAAAAGCAAACAGCAGAATGCATTATGAGGATGTTGGGCGTCTCACCAACATGTTGGGTTTCAGGAATATTGGAACCAGGGTCTTGAGTTTCATTAGGACCCAATATTTTCTCTCCTTCCTGCACATCTGTCATTTTTCTCTCCTTATAGGTCAGCTAAGAAAACTTCCAAGTTTTATAGGGTCCAGCCTTAGCCACCAGAAACTGATGCGTTCTGCTCCCAAGTCCAAAACTATGAGGGATGAATCTCAACTTTTAACCCAACTTGTGACCCAAATGGAGATTGTCATTTAAGAATAATTACAGAGCTCGATTAATAGAGACAGCAATTATGCCTAGGGCATAATAAAATGCTATTGGAGTAGTCTCCAGATTCTAGCCTGAGACAGTGATTAAAGGGCTATTGTAGTAGTCTCCAGATTCTAGTCTAAGACAGTGATTCTTAACTGGGGGCAATTCTGTCCCCCAAGAGGACATTGAGCAATATCTGGGGACATTTTTGATTAGCATGCTTGGGGAGTGCTACTGGCATCCAGTGGGTAGAGGTCAGGGCTGCTGCTAAACATCCTACAATGCACAGGACAACCTCCCCCGCCCCCCACCCCAACAAAGAATTATCCAGGTTAGGATGTTCGTAGTGCTGAGGCTGAGAAACACTGGTCTGAGATCATGACGGTGGGGACTGAGAAGCTTTTGTAGAGATGCTCTGAAAGTGCATTAGGTGTGGGAATAAGAGGCTGAGAAGTGTCCACAGTGGCCGAGGTAGGTGTCTCAGGAGGTTGGTGGTCAACGATGCTGTCAACTGATAAGAGAAACTGGGTTCGGGGGGATGATCAGGAAGCATTTTGATAAGTTCCCAGCCCACTGCTGTGATGTTCCTGCCAGCAAAGTAAAGGCAAATAGACAACGGGGAGGGTGGGTGCAATGTGATTATAGTGTATCATCTCTTGCTCCAGTGATATAAGAAGACAGAAACTGTTCGTTCTTTACCTTCTACCTCATGTTCCTCGTAAGGAATGAAGCCCACAGACTATTGGTCATTACTAGGCCAAATGAAATACTCTTAAATGTTCCATCCAGGAAGGTGATATTTAATGCCACTAAGATATATTAAAATTAATAGTGTTATGTTGTTTCTACTCATCTGGTTATTATTCCTGGGTTCCAAGACACTTTAAAGGTATACCAAGCAGGAATCAACATTTCATTAACATGCTACCACAGCCTTTATAATATTCATGCATATTAATTGACTAATGAAATACGTTTAGATATTGACAGAGACTCCCCTTGGCTAAACCTTAGGCTCCTCTGAGCCCTCTAGGCTTTGCCCTTGGCATCTTTGTCAGACCTGCATCACCCAGTTATACCTGGAATCTTGCTACGTCAGTTTGGAGAGAACACCCTTCCCACCCCATTCTCCAACTCTGGTCACCTTCGGTATCTGATTAGATTCATCTCCCACCCTTGATATCGGATCATCCCAGCCTGCCTTCAGCAAGAATTCTGTTAATTCAGTTTAATCAGAATCCCCTTTACCCCTGATGTTTCCTTGTAATAATTTTCCGTCCTCTGACCCTCGCTCCACTCCTTGGCGATAAATCCCTGCTTGTGCAGGGTATATTTGGAACTGAGCCCAGTTCTATACTGAGGTCTCTTTCTGCCTCCTGCAATAGTTCCTGAATACGACCTGTCCATCGCTGGTTTTCTTTAACAATATTGTCGAGTATGGATTTTAGTAATCTCTGAAAATCCAAACAAGTACCTCCCAGGCACCATTACTATGCTAAGTGGTTAGAGCCTTAGGGACTAACCAGAAAACAGAGCCCCTTGAACATTTAAAACAGACTTAATTCAATGCAGGGAACTGGTTACATTGGTGATAGAAGAGCTGAGAAGCCAAACAGGGTACACGTAGGCAAGGCAGAGGTTGGTACAGCAGGAACTTCATTTCAAAATCCCAGAGGCCAGGATCACAGGGCAGAAGCTGACACCATGGAGCACCTGACCAGCAGGAACTGGGGCCACAAAGGAAACAAACTGGAGCCAGATACATCACCCAAGACAGAGATGACAGAGGGGGAAATACATTGGCTTCTCCCCCTCCCACTCTAATCCCAAACAGAATAACTCATTTGGTTGAGTCCAGGTAGAAGCTGGGAACCTGGGGAATGCAGTCTGCAAGGCTCCACCCATTTGTGACACAGAGCAGGGGAAAGGGCTGTTAAACTCAAATTAAACGGCCAAAGTGAGCAGCAACAAGTGTTTATATGACATCCAAAGGAATAGCTATTCGGGAGCACTGACTCAGGCAGGAACCCAAATAGTGACCCGATTAGGGGATGACAGCAAGGGGTCTTTATGAAAAGAGAAGGAAAGTGATTACATAAATAGAAGGATTTTTTATTGGTGCTAATAAGCTAAGGAAGGAATTTCTATAGGTGTAAATAAGCCAAGTTATTCTTTAGCTATATATATGGCGGTGCCAATTCTAAAGAATGTCTTTAATTTTTAGTCCTGTAGTGAGGATGTCTGCTTTCTTGTTAGCCTTAAGAACAGTTGTTTGAAATACAATGTTCGTTTGGCCCAGCCCAGAGTTATTTTGCCTGGTTGAAACATTCCAGCGGTTTGAGGAGAAAGGCGTGCAAAGCAGTCCCTCTGGAATGGCTGTCCTAGCTCTATTTTAAAATGGCTGCACTTATGTCAACTTTTTATAGGCCAGAAGTGGATCAGAGGCCGGAGACAGCCTGGCAGAGTGGTTCTTTCAGTATTTAATTTGTGCAATGCTCAGTAAGGTATTATTACTTACTTTTACAGCTTAAGAAACGTAAGCTCATTAAGTGACTTGTCCAAAGTCACGAGGCCCATAACGAGCAGATCTGGCAGTTTTACGGAGGTCTGTCCTGACCCCAAATCCCTGCTGTTTTCTCAGCAGAGGCTCGAGCATCACAGCTGGGCTTTCCAGGCTGTAAATGCTAGAGAACAGTTTCATGGAGGACTGATATCCTCCTGGGAAAAGAACTCCGGAGGTTGTCTAAGTCACAGAGAGACACGCTTCTAATACAAGACTATAGACCTCAGAACCTAGCTGCAGACCTGAGCTTTTGTATTGAACAAAACAAAGATCCTCGCCTAACTTTCTACATAAATCATTATTGTTCCGCTTAATGGGGCTGCCATAAACCTAATAACCTGAAGGATTTGCAAGCATTTTAATGAAAAGTACACTGGCATTTTAGAGGAAAGTAACTGGGCCCAGGGGGATGCAGTTTGGATACAGGGAGATTTATTCTGGCAGTCAATAAGCTTGGTTACCTGGGCGATGTAACACATTAGCACAGATGAGTCTATGTGATAAGCTGCTGCCAGCAAAGAGCAGAACCCGAAGACAAGCAGAAAGGCACCGGAGAAGTGGTTTGTGTGGAGGGTGACAGGCGTGGGGGGGGGGGGAAGATGAGCGGTCTTGTAGAGAGATGAAGGCAACCTCAAGAACAATGAATTGCTAGGAAAGTTGACTGAGTCTGTCATATTTCTTCGTTTGTTTAGAAAATCTCCTGTGCACTTGTTACACGTGTGTTGTGGGACCCCGTGGCTGTCAGTCTATATTAGAAAGCTGCCTCGTATGGGTTTATAAGGTGGGTAACGCTGCCAGTCACAGTACAGCAGACGGAGAGATCCAAGGAGCAGCAGGAGAGAATGCAGCTCAGGAGAGGACCAGAGGGCCTGTGTGTCAATGGTGTTTAAAGGCTCAGGTCCCAGGCAGCCGCTGGTTCATGCAGCTCGGGCCCTTCCAACAAGTCCTGTCGCTTGCAGCCAAAGTCCTTGCTCAGTATAGTTTGTGATGTTTAAGTTGTAAACAGTAATAATGCTGGTGGTTCACATGAGTGAAATGTCCTAAACCCCCCTTGAGAACCCATCACCTGGAAATCAAAGCTGCACGCCACCCTGCCACTCCAGGGGTGGGGACCCAGCATCCTCGCATATTACCTGGCAAAGGTAAACACCACGAACAAAGCAACAACACAACAGCCTCTTCTGTGAACACCAACATCACACAGGTGAGTTTAGGAGGCTGTACTGAAGGTTTGGGGAGGCTGCTCTGAGGCACAGGCACGTCACACACCTCAAGGCCTCTCAACAGCTCCTAGTTCTCTCCTATCTCCTACCTCTTCCTCTCTCTTTGCCTATTTATTCTCTTATTTATTAAAAAGCAACATCTCTGACCCAATCCACCGTATCTGGTGCTTGATGACCACAGACAGACTGTAGTTTCTAATTTCACATCAGTTTAAAAAGTTGCCATTCTGGCAGTCAGACTTCTGTCAGACTTAGGATCAGTATTTGTTATCACCAAAGTGAGAACACTTGCTAAGGGACAGATGGCTTGCGCCACAATTTTCTTTAACCCTCTACAGTGAACCAGTTCTATGAATCATCATTCTAGAGCCCTACCAGGAATGTGTGGAAACCACTAGCTATATCCCTACCAGAGAAGTTCGCTCATCTCAAAAATCTGTCACTACAACTGGCCCACAGTGGGCAGACTTGGCAAATAGGTCAACAGTCTTTCCTGCTTTAATGACTCATGGACACTGGGTAGATCAGGGAGATTAGCCGGCTGCTATCTTTGTAAAACAAGGTCTTTGGGTAAGTAAACACAGGACTCAACACAGGTTGAAATGATACCTTGAGAACTCAAACACATCAAAGGGAAGTTCAAAAAGGGGGCTGGGGCAAAACTGGCGGAAAAGGGAGTCCCAAAGCTATCAAGAAAGCACTGTGAGATGGCGGGTTGTTCAGAAACAGCTGGATAGCAGTTTCTTCTCACTGTACCAACCTATATAACCCCTTAGACGTAATTAGGAATTATCATATAGCTGGGGCTGGTCCCCCATCAGATCACTGGGGAAACCATTATTCATAAAGTGTACATTTGGAAGGAATTCAAAATCAGTGCAATGGAAATCACAGTGGAATTTTCTAGACCCACCTCACCAAGCACGGGGTAAAATCATGAGTTTCTAAATTCATAAATCAAGCTTTCCCATGGATTTGAATATTTTTAACCATTCACTTTCCCAAAGCCTCTGTCTCTGAAGATACGGAACACTGACAACTTCAAGAAAAGTTAACTAAGCAGCAAAAGAAAAGCAATGATTGAGAAACACAATTGTGCCCCAGAGTCCATCTGCGTAAAATCCTAGACCTGGGACGGATGTGATTTAGGCTCTGCCACTTCCTGGCTCTTTAACTAATGCATCACTCAGGCAGGTTACTTCCCCTCTCTGTGTCCCAGTTTTCTCTTCCGTAAAACAGTAACGGCGTTGTTAGAAGGAAAGTTATGTAGAGTGGCTGGTATGTAGTAGGGCCTATATATTATTAGTTTTAATTGTTAGTGCCTTCAAGAAATAGAATTTTTAAATACCTGTGGCTCCTCTGCTCCTGTGAAATCTTTAAGGTGAAGATTTCAACCTCTCATTTAGATAAGTAGGTAAATTTAAGATAGACTAACCAGTATTATCTCAAATTTACACTATCTTCTATTCCAAGATTCCCAAGAGGTGTTGTTTTTTGTTTTGGAAAGTAGAATTCTCTCTGTCAACTTGTAGAAAATTTTCAAAGAAATTTAAGAGACAACCTTTCAGCACAGGGTGTCCCGAACTAAAGACAGTATATTTCTTCTACGACTTGCTCCTAGTCCTGACTGTGCGATAAAAGAAAGATGTGTACTATTTCTTCTGCCCTTGTCCTTGTTCCTCTAACACTGTCTATCTGTCCCCCTCCTTGACTGCCACTGTCATTACTCCAGCTCAGTGTCTCAAGAGCTTTTGCAAGGACTATTATAACGGTCCTCTTGCTGGTCTCATGTCTCCGATTTTTCCATTGTCTACATACTTTTACAGATGAACCCTTTTAAGCACTGCTTTAATCTTACTACTCCCCAGCGCAAAACCTCTTATAGTTCCCTGTTGTTTTCAAAATAAACCCCAAGATCTTTAATCTGACATTTAAGGATTTACCAATCTGGCCTCAACTTTATATTCCACCCTCCTTTCTTTTTATAATTGATATATGCATGATACTAGTTTCAGGTGTACATCATAATTCAGTATTAGTATGTACTGCAAAATGACTGCCATAGTAAGTCTAGTTAACATCCGTCACCATACATAGTTAAATTTTTTTTTTCTTGTGATGAGAACTTTTTGGATCTCTTTCAAATACTTTCAAGTATGCAATACAGTACTACAGACACCATGCCGTTCATTACATTCCCCAGGACTTATTTTATAACTGGAAGGTTGTACCTGTTGACCCCCCTCCCTCATCCTCTGCTGCTGGCAACCACCGCTGGGTTATGGATTAGCTCCGTTTCTGTTTTTAGATTCCACACATAAGCAAAATCAAGACTGGTTTCTTTGTCGAACTTCACTTAGCCTAATGCCCTCAAGGTCCATCCATTTTGTTGCAAATGGCACAATCTCCTCCTTTTTATGGCTGATAATCCATTTTATATATATAATTTCTTTATCCATTCATCCACTGATGAACACTTAGGTTGGTTCCATACCCTGGCTATGTAAATAATGTTGCAATAAATATGAGGGAGCAGATATCTGAGTTAGTGGTTTTATTTTCTTCAAGATAAATACCCAGGGGTCCAGTTGCTCGACCCTATAGTAGCTCTATTTCTTATGTTTTGAGGAACGCCAAATTTTTCTCTAGCATCCCAATACATCTCTCTAGGAAATTAAAGTCTGACAGTGTTTAGAACATGCATGTCATCCCGTTCCCTCCTTTCCTCTCTCTCCAACGTATTTCTCCTCCTTTCAGTAAAACGCTGGTCAGCCAAGCGCTCGCAGATAGGCAAGAGATACACTAGGAACAAGTATTTTCTACCTTACATCTCTTTTCTTCATTTTCTGCCTCTTATATTGAGGTCTCAACTCCCCTAAAGAAATATAAAATTAAACTTTAGGTTTACTTAAGCAGATCTAAAAATGGTATAAAAAGTATGCAATTTTTTGGGAAATCACATCAAAAGAAATCCAAAGAAATAATGTAAGCAGCTAAAATTCATGGCAAAAAAAATTTAATGTATAAACAAAATTCTTTTTTTCATAACTGTAGAAATATAAGAACTATAAGGACAAATTACAATTTGTGTGGCAGACTGTTCTATTAATGGCCCCCAATGAATCATACCTCCTGCTACCTGCATCCTATGCATTCCCTTTCACACTGACTCTAGACTTGGCCCTGTCACTTGCTTTGTCCACTGGAAGATGACCGAATATGATGGAAGTTTAGGCTTGGTAAGGCCTGTACGTCAGGGCTTGCCCTCTTGGAATGTTTTCTCTCTCACAGGAAGAAGCACAGTGTAGCCTACTGAGGATGAGAGGCCATGTAGAACAGAACAGTCAAGTCACTGAATCCTGAGAAATCGTAAAACTTTCTTGTTGTAAACCACAGAGTTTTGGGGTGGTTTTTACGCAGTAATGGATAAGGGCTACTTTCTGTAGAACCTTATCATCTCTCTGTCTGTGTCTATGAAAGAGCAAATGGATAAAAATTAAATAAACAATATTTAATTTGAAAACACACTTAAGGTCTCTCAGCAAACTTTAATAATATGAGACCTGCTGTAGTCCTGTTGTATTTTCCCCTTTTCCCCTCTAGCTCAGCTATTTAGTTAAAATTTAATTATTTACAAGAATCACCATTTTAACTATTATGCTATACATTCTATAGGTACAGAATGTAGATCTATATCAATGAACAAAGAGTACACGATAAATATTTTTATTTTTAAACACTGAATTGTACATTTTTTTCATATAAAAGATTCTAGCCTGTTTTTAAAAAATAATTACACTGCTAATAGTATCTTTATGTTTTTTACAGAAGCCAATTTTCTCTAAATTTTCAGCTTCACTCCATAGCTTTTATAGAATCATAATCTCTTGACTATATTTCCAATGTCCTTTAAAAAATAAAAATTCATACAAGATAATTTTATTTAACACATTAAAACTTAACAGGTTACAGTATAACTGCCCAGCCTTCCAGCTACCACTGGCACTTTCCCCAGCAGAGAGAAGCCAACATGTTGGAGTAACTAATTCTCTGTTTTTACCTTTATTAAAAAGAGGTTTCTGGTAGTCAGAACAAATAATCTCTCATTTGTTGCTTGAAAGCCTAAAATAGGATCACTGGTTTCTAGGCTTGCTACTTGCTGCTTAGCAACCTGCCCTACTTGCCGGCCTTCCTTTCTGTTGTAAAGTACAGTGGACATGGGAGTGGGCTGGCGATAGATAAATACCCGACGAAGGCACTCACAAAGGGCTGCATACGAGTAATTTGGAGCACAGGCAAAAAATTTTTTGTCTCTCTTTGATGCTTGGACGTAGCCTGCCAAGAAATAAGACAAACAAAAGAAAAACTGTAAGTTAAACAGAAGGAGAAAAGTTGTGATTCATTACTAATTAAAATGCCTAAATTAAAGCTATACCATAAATACTCAACAGTGAACCACTAATGATTAGCAACAACCAACCTCTCCCAATTGGTACAAAAATACAGTTTTGATACCTAAAGAACAAAACAGACATGGCTTCATCTCTTCAAGAAAGGAACTACATAGCACCATGTAATGTCCATGAATAGTTAAAACACTAACATCTAAACATTTAAATGCTGAAAACATGCCAAAATATCTTTAAATGCCAACTTAATAATTAGGTTCATCAATCACAGATGAGTCATTATACCACCTTTTTTCTTTTTTCTGAACAAATATGAAATGTTTAGAGGACACCATTGTAAGTTACATCAGGAGTGTGTTCATAATACAGGCCCCATTCCTGAAGGTACCAATTGCACAATATGTTTTCATTATTTCTATGCTAGTGCTTTTACCTACCAGTGCCAACACTGTAACAGAATTTTGTTGTATTTCAGCTCCCGGAAGTAGAGCCTTGAGGCTACATCAAGCTTGAAATAAAATTCACATATCTAATTTTAAAGACTTCATTAGGAAATCCCTTGAAAACTACTTAAACTTTGAAAAAAACAGTATTAATCTTTTTAACAATTATCTTTACAAATTAAAAAAGCTGAAATATAAATTAGGATTTTCAGCTATAACATGTAATAAAGACTGTAACACTAATGTAAATTAAGTTCACCAAACAATGAATGAGCAAAGGAAGCTCTGAGCGCAGGCAGATAAAATACTGGTGTTTTAATATTAAGCAGAGTTTGAGAAGGAAAAATGGGATGTAGATTCCTATTTGAGTGGCTTAGAATTAGTTCTCTGGGTAACCCTGACAAGATTAATACTGTATATAATATCTTCAGACTACATATCTACTATAAAGTTGATTTAACTTAAACTCAAGCACAACACAATTCTGTACTAGGGGATCTGGGGATACAAATGGAGGATCTGAGCATGTAAAAATTATGATAAGAGTTTCCTCTTACTAAAAAAGGGGATAGAGAATAAAAAAATAGGAATTATAGTGGAAAGGCTAGAAATACGCAGTTAAATTATTTAATCAAACTTTATTTCAGGTCATAAAAATCCATTTGGAGTCTCAGTTAACCAGTTTAGCAGCTATATTATTAACTCTAAGGGACCGTGACAAATCTACTCTAGTTTGGGTTGTGCACACACAGCAATCAAAATGTGCGATTTTACTTACCTTTCAGTAAAGCAGTAACTGTGGCTAGTACACGTGAAAAATTTCTCCCACACAATACTAATGTATTTTGATATAAAATCAATTATTGCGTAAGTCTACAATTATGTAGTTTAAAATTTTCCCAGCTCTAGTTTTAAGACTGGCATTTTCCCTTTTAGTGGAATAAATTTTATTTCTGCTTATCCTCATTTTCCCTAAGTGTCCTCATTTAGAATTGCTCTCTGCACACGTACATCCCAGGAAAGATGCCTCCTGACGTGCGTTACCTTAGAGCAATTGTGTAGTTTTGAAGATTACTCTGAAGACCGTGAATACAAGTTCCATGGAGGGTACAGTCAAATTCCTGGTTCAGATTCTAATACGTATAGCTTAATTGGAATAAACAGATGACTGATTACCACATTTCAATTGTTTGGATAACCACTTTGATTTCTATTCTGCATTGATTTTCTGTACAAGCATGAAGACAGATGAGTCCTACTGTTCCAAAAGTACTGACATTCATCAACTATAGTCAAGCACCGCATTATAGCAGAAATCAATCCCAATGTAATTAGGACAGCTCAAATTTTTTAAAGGGGAAAAGAGCTTACTGTATACCTAAAGCATTGAAAGTGGCGATGTGCTCCCACATTTCGTCTTGTTTGCTGGAGTGTGGTTGCCAGAGTAAGGCATCCACATCATGGCGCAAACAGAAGCAGGGCATTTCTTTAGGATCCACTATGACAGAGAAGAGGTACTGGTTGCTTCCAAGATTCACCTAAAATAAAAAGTAACAAAAATGATATCTTACTCAACAAATTATTTAAAATGATGATGGCAAAAATACTTTATGTCAGCATCTATTCTAGACTTTTTATATACTTAATTGATTAACTCTTCATAATGCCCTGGGAGAAATGTGGTATTGCTTCCTACATTTTCAAGCTGAGAAAAGTGATGCCTGGGGCACTCAGGTAACTTCCCAAGAATAGCCTGGTAATAAGCCGTGAAGCTGAGATTTGAACCCAGAGTTTATGGTCTTAACCACTATGATAAACTACCTCTTAACTGTGAATTACTAGTTTAAAACGTGATATAAAACACCAATTTATAAACAGAATACTTTTTGAACCACAGTATACGAATACAAAGTTTACAAATGCTAGCTTGTAATAATAATTACCAAGAATAATGATAGCTACTAGGATTCACGAGCACATTCTATATGTCAGATATATTATAATTTCAACAACCCACAAGGTTATTATCTTCATTTAATAGATGAAAGGACATATGTGGATAGCTTTAGTAACTTGTTCTAGGCTACACAGAAAAATCCTAATGCTGACATTCAAACTCAGGTCTGTCTGTTTACAAATTACTTACTTTGGTATAATGTTTAATTACAGTATCAATGTCAAGAATGTTTACTATGTTAATAAGCTTTATTGCAATATTGAGGCCTAAAGAAATTCATTTTAATACAAAATAATCAAGTTGAGACTCAACCGGATTCCATCTACAGGAATACTTCTATTAAAGGAAACAGTTTGCACTGATAGTCTTTATTAGAAATGTTATCAGTTTAAAATGTCTAAAGGCCAACAAAATCACGTCCAATGCAGAAAACATGAAATATGCATAGTACCTGATAAATACTGAATTGCTTCCACCAGTTTTAGAGCAGAAAGGAGAGTAAATGGTTAACATTAGCCACAGAGCCCTGACCAGTATTCACTAGGGGAAGCGTTGGTGGGGTTGGGGGCTCTCCAGCAAGAGGATTTCCTGGTACAGCTGTGTCAGCACACAGTACTGGCTGAGTCAGCTTTATTTTCAAAATCACCAACTAACTGGCCTTCTTTTATAGTAAGCTTGATGGACCTGATACTGCTACAGCCCCCTTCCCTGCAACAACGGCCCCCCCTCACCCCGCTAGCTATTCTCACTTGTTTACCAATGGCTTTCACAGAAGAATAACTGAAATACAAATATGGGTTGAAATAATATTTTCATAAAAATGCATTTACTTTCATAAGCCAAGTGCCTTAAGGATGTGCTGAGCACTAACAATGAAAAGGGCTGTTGTCTAATCCTCTCATGCCTGAATGCACGACAGAACAGAGGGCCCTGAACCACCAAGTTAAAGGAGAACCACTGAGAGCTCACTACTGAAAATAAGAGGATGGCGGTGCTGGTCTCTTGTGATGGACCCCTCACTCAGACTTAGATATTATCTCCCACTCCCACATACATACCTTATATATACCTCCAACAGAGTAGAGTCAAAGTACTATTAATTACAAAAACAGCAATCTCACATCACGTGATTTACTTCTGCCATACCTTTGACACAGCGTTCTACCTCCTAGATAGAATGTCACACTGATGCCATTTAACATCAAAAAAAAAAAGTACTTTCTCTTCATAACGCTCTACGTAAGATTTTGGGCAAATAATAAGTTTTAGTAAGATGCCATGAAAAAGACTTTAAATATAGTTTTCACAATTAAAAGAATTAATTTACATTAGACAATTTACTTAGTTGGAAAACTCATTCTTTGTTAATGCCAAATAAATGTCTTATTGCCTTAGGAAAAACTGCTTCAATCTATAAACCCATTAGCCAATAAAACATAACTCCGTATTTCTTCTATTCTCATGTTTATGGTAGAAAAGGTTATATTTACTTTTGAAGTACCAGTGAAGACTACAATTGAATAAAATATTCTCAGAGAAAAATTTGAAACATGAATTTCAAGTAGTAAATTGTCTTTTTCTTTTCTTCGTAGAACATTTAGCAATTAAAGACTTCTGAAGATTAAATGTCAAAGTGAAGACATTTAAACAACCCTTAATCACTGCTATTACCAAATTAAATTAAAAAGTAGTATTAAGAGAAAGGTTTTATCTATTCAGAAACAAAGTATTTGTTAGGAGACCAGATTGAAAAATTAATGACATGACACTTTAATACAAAATTCATATTCTTTATGTCAATAAATTGCTAAGTTTTACTCTATTCTTACTGTGCATGAAATACTGAGTTGATCTGTATCTTACTACTTTGTAAGTAAAAACACTCCCTGCAGTTACTTTCACTACCACCACTCAAAACACTTCTGAAACCAGATGTGTGGGTTTTCCACATATCAAACTATTCTTCAACACCAGCTGGATGTCCTACAGTTCAATTCAGTTCTGAAAGAGTCTACTTGGAGATAGCATCAGATTCCACATGTTAAGGGATCGGTCCCACAAAACTCCCTGCTCCATCCCACTTCAGATGCCAATGGCATGTCCCAGGCTGTCACCTGTACTACTGACTGATTGGTTATGAATCAGGGTTCCAATGACTCCCTCCTTGGGTTTGATAATTTGCTAAAATGCCTCACAGAACTCAGGGAAACACTTCACTTATGTTTACCAGTTTATTACAAAAGGATATGATAAAGATGAACACCCAAGTGGAAGAGATGCATAGTGAGAGCTATAGAGGATGCACACCAAGCTTCCATTCCCTCACCAAGCTCACCACCCTCCCAGTACCTCTATGTGTTCAGCAACACAGAAGCTTTATGAACCCCGTACTTGGAGGATTTTTATGGAGGTTTAACCACATAGGAATGATCAATCATTAATTCAGTCAGGCCCTCTCCCCTTCCTGGAGGATGAGAGGTGGAGCTGAAAGTTCCAAGCTACTAATCACGGCCTGGTTCTTCGAGTGACCAGACCCAATCTTGAAGTGATCTAGGAGCCCACCATGAGTTGCTCCATCAGAACAAAAGACACTCCTTTCATCTAGGATTGAATTCTAGGGGACTTAGGGGTTCTGTGTCAGGAGCCAGATCAAAGACCAAATATTAGAACAAAAGATGCTCCTAGTGCTCTTCTCAGGAAATTACAAGGGTTTTAGGAGCACAGTGCCAGGAACTGGGGAAAGAGACCAATATACACATATTTTCTATATATACATATTTCACAACTACTTTATTTAATCTTCACTTCCTGAGAATAAGGAATATAATCCTGATTTATAGAAGAGGAGACTAAACCTCAAGAGGTTAAAAGATTTAAGTTAAGATGCTAATGAGTGGTAGTTAGGATTTAAGTTCAATGTAGTTCCAAACCCATGTTCTTAATCACTATCACTGCATGCTCTTCCAAAGCCCATTTTACAGTAGTTACCAAATAACCACCAGAGTATTTCCCTGGCTAGGCACTATTTCAGATATGGTAATCCACATACTATAAAATATGTGTATATTCTGCTTGGTCAGTTAAAGTCAGTTGTGAAGTTGTGCATGTGTGGCATGTTTAAAGTTGGTGTTTATAAACAATGGCACAGAAGTCTTATCAAATCCTGAGTTGCAACTTTGAACACCCATTCACACCCCAGTAACCACATCTTACTACTTTCCTTCTTCAGTTCCGATACTTAATATTTCTATTTTAGTGTGCTGCTGCATATATTTATTTAACATTTTACTTCCCAAATGCCAAATTCTAACCAAAATACACTTCTTTCAGGAAATTTTATATTTTGAGAAATCTGTCATTTACAATATAGAGTTCTGACCATTTGTTACAGTATTTTTTCCTAAAACTATAAGAACATATACTGACTTTTCCACATACAGGTAATTTTAAATTATCTAAAGTCATGACAAGTGAAATCAAGGAAAGAGAACTTGCAACAAACATTGCAGAAAGAAGTACAAACTGTCGATAAAGTACTACAGGATTCCTAAAGTGGATGTGCCACTGACATTCCAAAATATTGCAGTCTCCTTCAGTGACAAGCCAACTCATATCCTCTTTTTCTTTTTTATCATTTTTTTATTTTAAATTACAGTTGACACACCCTCTTGAGTACACCAAGAAACTACATTTGACCAGGTAGATCTTTGCTTTCATACAATACACTTATCTGCCTTTAGAAAGAAGATGGACTTAGTACTTATTATTGGAGCTGTTCAATTTAGAGATAGCTATTCCACTTATACCCAAATAGCAATAGTTATGTAATTTTACTTCACTGAATCTTTGCCTATATTTATAAAAAAATGACAAATAATAGAAAAATGAGGTTTTTTTGTTGTAAAAAACCAACTCTGGTCTCAAATATAATCCAACTGAACCAAAAATAAGACTCTTTAGAAGGTTCCAGTTCCAAATGGAGAAGAAGAAGATCCTGAACTCACCACCTCATGTGAACACACCAAATCTACAGCTATATATGGATCCATTTCCTCTGGGAAAACAATAACAACAAAAAATCCAAAACTAGCTGAGCAACTCCTACATATCAAGCAAACTACAAAATCCCACCCACTCCTGGCGTGGTGACCCATAATCAGAAAGGAACTCGAAACCCCGAGCTTCATTCACCCTGAAGAGCAGCGAATTTGAACCCAACACATCAGGTACTATAACTTTTAATACCTACATCTGAGAGACGAGGCTCTAAAACACCTAGCTTTAAAAGCCAATGGGCTTGTATCCATGAGACCTCCAAGGTTATAATGAACTGAGAAACGGTTCTTAAAAGCCCCGTGCAGACTGAAAACTGCTCAGACTTTTCTGTGAAAGGCTTACGTGCTTACCTTAAAGCATTGGCATGGGATGCAAGCATCTAATTTACTACACATCTAGGGGCCTAAGGAAACACTTTCCAGACAAGCAAAAGCTGAAGGAGTTCATCACCACCAGACCAGCTTACAAGAAATGTACACAAATTCCTTCAAGTTGAAATGAAAGAGCACCAAGTATAAATCTCACTAATAAAGATAAATATGTAGTAACTTTCAGAATCATCCAACATTGTAAAGGTGGTGGGTTAATCACTTATAAAGCTAGTATAAAAATTCTTTAAAAAGCAGTAAAAATAACTATAACTACAATAATGTGTTAAAGGATACACAAGATAAAAAGATGTAAATTGTGATATCAAAACAAAAGTGGTGGGAAAGAGAGAAGGGCAGATGTAGAAGTTGTAAGAGTGAGTATTTAATTTTGGTACTGCTTTAGTGGCACGTCTGCCTCGCCACTGGTCTGCTGTTCTACCTCATTTGTCTATATAGGTATATAATCTGAAAGTGCTCATTTTTATACATCCTTTGAGTACTGTAATAACTAGCGATTAGGTAAAGAAAGTTAAGTATCCAAAAAAGATGAGGAAAGGTTAGTGAATCAAATCCCCATGACACTTATGACTGGTTCCCTAAATTTTTGCTAGAATATACTTTCCCCTCAACTTCTACAAGACAAAGAAACACACTAGGCCAAACTTGGCAGAAATTTTCAAGAATTTTCTTGGCCTATATCAAAGACTGAGAGGTCTAAAAACAAAATAACCAAAGAACAAATTGTTCTCTCTTTTCTATTGCTTTTGCTTGGCCTGAGACTCCCAATGCCCAACACTTATGGTTTTAGTAATAAGACTAAATTAATTTCTACATGCAAAACTCTAAATTAGCCACTGATTTACTATGAAGACACTTCTCACATCAATAACTCTATGAAACATGCCCTTGATTATGTAGTATTATGTAATGGTTAGTGACTCCTCTAAGCAAATATATCTAATAAAGTTCTAAATTAAAAAAAAAAATCTACATCTGCAAAGGTGAGGAACACACCCCGGAACACAGGAATTACCACAAGCCAGTCCAGGCAGCATTCTTCAGTACCTTGAGGCACACCTCTCAAAGCTTTTGAACAGAACGCAAATTTTAGGGGGAGAAAAATTAACCAATTTATATATTTATAACATACCAGAAAGAGAGGTTTAAAAATCCCAAGTGAATTAAGGAGTCAAATAAAAATTCCAAAACAGAGGGAAAAACAAAACAAAACAAAACAGGAAAAAGTTAAATCACTTGATATAGAAGGGTTTCCTACATTTATAACAGTCAAAGCAGTAAGAAATACTAGAACAAAAAAATAAAATTCTTCACAAAAAAATAGTCAAAAGTAATATACGAAAAAGTCAACAGTAAAAAAAAAAAAGACTAAAACAAGATTCTATATCTTGTACACCAATTAGTAAAATCCAACAAAAAAATTGAAGAGGAAGGTAAAAATGCAGCAAAACAGGCAATAACTACAAACACTGCTAATGAGACTATGAAGTGGAAATCAGTTTATCAAGACTTAGTCTGTGACTTATTAATTTGATTTCTGTAATTCTTTATTAGATGAATACCCCTAAATACAGAAAATGTTTCATGCAAAAAGAGGATTTAAAAATATAGCAACGCCCTGACCAGTGTGGCTCAGCTGGATGGGTGTCGTTCCTTGCACGGAGGGGTTGCCAGTTCAATTCCTGGTCAGGGCACCTGCCCAGGTTGTGGGCTCAATCCCCAGTAGGGGGTATGCAGGAGGCAGCCAATTGACTCCCTCTCATCACTGATGTTCCTATCTCTCTCTCCCTCTCCCTTCCTCTCTCTGAAATCAATAAAAACATATTTTTTAAAAAAGCCAATTGAAAAATATCAAATATACAATAGTACCAAAGCAATACATTTTTTAATTGGGGGTGTGTGATGAAAAGCTGTCACTTTATGGAGTGATGATATTTATAACACAGCCAGTAATTGCTAATCAAGTCATCTTTGCAAAATATATATACATATATACTTGTTCAGTCAATTATCATTCATCTGAGTAACTTCTATCTCTTCACAAATTTTTAGAAAAATCATTATCAAGAACTTACCACATGAGTAGTTTTTAATGTATTACCATCAAATCTGCATAAACTGGAACTCTCTTCAAAGAAAATATCACATTCTTCTAACTCTTGAGCATTACAAGGAGGTTTTTCTTTATCTGGATTTGGATTCTTAAGACCAGAAAATAAAATAAGTATTGAAACAAACAATAAGAGAATGGATTTCTTCACACTTTAAAATGTTAACATTACGCTCAAAATTAAAAACTAAATTTCAGATGCATGAGCAGTAAAAATTTAATCAACAGACAGAAATGATGGAATCAGCAAAAGGTATATTGAAACAGCTATTATAAACAGGTTCTATATATTCGAAGATGTAAAATAAACATGTTGAGATATATAAGATATAAAATGGAACTAAATTTACCTTCTAGATATGAAAATATAATATCTAAAATGGAAAACAAAATAGAATTGACAGCTGATAAAGTATTGCAGAAGAAAAGAACAGTGAGCTTGAAACATAATAATAGTCTTATCTAAACTGAAACACAGAGAAGACAAAAAGATAAAAACACAGAACCCTGGTGACCTGTGGAACAATATCAAATGGTCTAATTCATATATGAGTAATTGGAAGGGGTCAGGAATAATGGAAAAAATGTTAAAGCAATAATGGCCCCCAATTTTTTAATTTGATGAAAACTTGGAGGTCAAAGCTGGGATGTGGAGTACCTAGTTACAGTTGTGTGCTCCAGCCTAGATGTCAATGGAAACAATTCTGGTGGTTGTGGCTCACTGAGAAGGCAATTTGCTGGGGCCTTTATTAACAGTGACTCAAGAAGATACGTATGTCCAGTGGAATAAAGAAAGAACCTGCCAGACTCCTTCCTCCCTTCCCCTTTCAATTACCCATATGTTAGCGATAGGAAGGCAAAAATGAAAACTTCAGGACTATCCAGGCAGCCAGTTAACAGGACAAGATTACAGAGAAAAGGGAATATCAGAAAAGAGAAGCCAATACTCTTTGCTGCTTTCCTGGAGCCATTTACTGATTTCCAAACTGAACTGAAAAACACAGGTGGAAGCAGCAGATAAGGGACTAAAGAGCTGAGTTTTGATATCATCAAAGTGCTTGGGAGAGAAAAATGAGAGATTATGGCCCACAGAGAAGCGCTACTAAACAACCCAGACTTTCAGTTGAGATTCATGAAAGTTTTTGCCGCCCGACGAGTAAGAATCAACAAGGAATAAATATCAACCATGTAGAAAACTGAAATCCAGCCTCAAGTCAGATCAGTCCCTAACGGGATTAAGAAGACCGCTGAGAGTTTGGGGGACACAGCTCAAGTAGTGTTTACAAGGATGGGTACAGCATTCAATCCTTCAGGCCAGAAAAGAAAGGTCAAAAGCCAATCACCCAAGCTTTTACTTCAAACAAACAACAAAAGGAGCAAAATAGATCCAAAGTAAGCAAAAGGGAGAAAAAGATACATGTAATAATAAAAATGAATAATATTGGAAACTGAGAAAAAAAATCAGTGGAAATAGATGCCCAAAATAATCCTGTATCTATTAAAGAAATTAAATTCATGGCTTTTTAAAAACCTTCCAAAAAAGAAAACTCTAGTCCAGACAGTTTCACTGGAAATTCTATCAAACATTTAAAGGGAAATTATACCAATTCTACACAATTTCTTCCAGAAATAGGACACGAGGGAAACATATTGTTACTCATTTTATGAAGTCAGCATTACCCAGATACCAAAGCTGGATTTTTTTTTAAAAAAAGAGAAAGGAAAAAAACACAGTAAAAAGGTAAAAACAAACTACAGACAACTTTCCTCAAAATACAGATGCAAAACCCTTCAATAATGTAAAAAGGATAATGTCATAACCAAGTGGGGTTTATCCCACAAATAAAGAGAATGCATTTGATAACATTCTACAGCTTTTCATGACAAAAATTCTCAATATACTAGGAAATGAGAAAATTTACTCAATCTGATGAAAATAATCATCATACTTAATGGTGAAATATTCAATTCTTTCCCCCCAAGATCACGAATAAGGCATGAATGCCTACTTTCATTATTTACCATTTCTATTTCACAGTGGATTAGCGGTTCTAACCAATGCAGTTAGGCAAGAAAAAGTATAAAGATCTGAAAAATACAAAACTGACTTCAGTTGCAGATGACAAGATTCTATGTTCTTTATTTTTTTTCAAAATGTAAAAAACACACTGGGATTCAGGCATAAATAACCTTCCTCATATGTAACAATATTCATTTGAAAGCATCAAGTGTGAAGAGGCAGCAACAATTATCTACAACCTCAAAACAAGCCTTCACTAGAATCACTATTGTGTCCTCAGAGCCCTATCACAAAAAATACTTGCTGAATGAATGAACGAGGGCAATCAGTCTGCATGGCTTCTTTATTGTAACAGGTCTATGAAATCAAAGTTTTATAGTCTTATTTATGAATTCTAGTGATTTCAGAAATTTTTAATTACTGCTAGCAAACATGAAACTTAGTTTCTCCATTTTGGCTATGTTTTCTTTTGACAGAGACATTTACTTCAAATGTTCTAATTAATTTTTCCTTTTTACCTTAGGATGTAACTAACCATCTAGTATAAATACTTCATACAGTTTTCTTCACCACTACAATTTCAGATGGTAATATGTCAGTTTACGTATGCTGATATAATTTTCAGTGAATGAACATATATAACTGAAATTCTGGTGTATTGCTGCTATACAATATTTGTTCAAGTTCTCAACATTATCTTAAAAAGTTATCAGAATGGAAATATAGTCACCAAAATCCCACAGATGAATAAGTAGTGTATTGTCATCATTACAGTGAATTACTTCGTCAATCAAAACCAACTGTACTGTATGTGATATATATATATACCCCTTGTGATATTCTAAGATCACCTAGAAAATTTCAATGATGATAAGTAGGTTATTAGCAAGGTAGACAATGAAATCATGATTTTTGTTCCTGTCAGCACTGGTCAGTCTATTCTTCTAAAGGAGACTGTCTATAAACAGTCGTGTGTTGCATATGACGTTTCAGTCAATAACGGACTGCATATACAATGGTGGTCCCATTAAATTATAATGGAGCTGAAAAATTCCTATTGCATAGTGATGTCATAGCCATCGTAAGGTTGCAATGGAATGCATTCCTCATGTGTGTGTGGTGATACTGGGGTAAACAAACCTACTGCACTGCCGGACGTATAAAAGTATAGCACATACAATTAAGTACAGAACTTAATACTTAATAATAATAATAAATGACTATGTTTCTGGTTTTTGAGTTTACTATACTATACTTTTAATTACTTTAGACTGTAATCTTTCTACTTACTAAAAGGTTGCTATAAAACAGTATGCCATGCTACGCCAGCAGCTGCCTCACACATCTCATGCTTACTGCATCTCTTGATTGCATCAGTATCTCTTGTGCTTGATTTAATCTTGTGTTGACGTGTATAGTGATATGCTGTACAGACGTGCAGCCTAGGAGCAGTAGGCTATACTATCTAGCCTTGGTGTGCAGTAGGCTGTCCCATCTAGGCTTGTGTAAGTGCACGCTGTGATGTTTGCACAATGACACAATCACCTAACGTGGCATTTCTCAGAACATATCAGTCGTTAAGCATGCGTGTGTAGGTAAAGAGATGCAGACATACATGCATATCCATCCTACAAACATGCCCCCCACATATATGTATTCAAACAGTGTACAGAATGGGTACTGGAATTTTAAGCCATATTCCAACATCAGGCAGCAATGCTTAATGTCTGTCTTTTACCCTAGAAGAGCAAAGCAATGTTTGAAAACATGACATAATCCTCACATTTCCGATCCTTACAAAGTCAAACTATTCTTGCAATTGCTCACCAGTTCTTCAGAGGTCAAATGCATCAAACGTTCAGCTATTGCAGCACACTGGGCTGAGTCTCTTATAAACTCCCCTTGTTTATCACCAACTACGAGCTCTGGCCAAGTCAGTCCTTCATTCTTCTTAATCAAGGAAATCTCCAAGCTAGAAGTTTAAATGAGAAAAGTAATGTTATATTAAGCAACTGTGCAAAAATATGACCAATACCAAATGGAAGAATCTCCCATAGAAATTACCCCTCTGGTGTCCAGAAGATGTTTTATCAAATTTTGTGTTCATTTTAGTTTTGCATATGATAAAAAATAAATCTATAATCCAAGGGTAATTTAGATTTAAAAAACAAGAAAGTACCATTGGAAATAGTACGTCAAATGGCTTGATGAGAGCAGTAATTGGAAAGAGTAAAACAATCCAGAAAGTACTGTTGTAGTCCAGCTGTGCAGCGTTACCAAACTTAAATAACAGAAATGCAAGTAACACATATGAGATATTTCACTGGGGAATGGTGGGGTGGGTACATAAAGTTAATTAGAAAAATCCTATAACTAAAGGCAACTCTGTGTGTGGGGACCCGATTAACTTTATTTTCACAAACTAGTAGCCATAATATATGATTATTAATCTAAAGATCAGGCAGGTTAAATCAATACAAATGTTAATTTTTAAAATACAGATTTTAAAGAATTGAAAAGAAATGTAGGAATTAGAAAAGTAATAACTGGTAAAACAGGAAAAAGAGTTAATATGATTTCTATCAATTTAAAATCTAATTCTGTACATTTAAGCCATTATATACAAATTCCAAATGCAATAAAAAGGGCCTATCAAGGAATCCTGAGATGGAGGTCTTTTGCAGCAGTAAAGGGAGAGAGCACTGAGTCAGGGCAAACAGTGGACATAGGAGGATAGGGAGTTGCCTATGTGCCTCCTGAGTAGGAAAGGAAATCTAAGTAAGATGCTTTGGGAGCAGCCGTAGCTGTAATACAGAGAAAAGTGGGGGAGTGGGAGGGTAGTAGCTGTTCCAGAGCAAAGCGACCTTTTCCATGCGCCATACTAACCCATGCCCTGGAACACAAGTGCAAGCAAACAATCGCAAGAACACAATAATAACTATTATCGTAATTATCAAATAGGACATGCAAACTTATCAACTATTCTTTTTCAAGGCTGTTATTATCACCACCTCATGAATTACAACACTTTAGAATGTTCTGAAATTAGTTATTTTTAAGAGACTATACAAAATATCTTATGTAACATGAGTTCCTATCATTAGCATTAAAATTATCACCACAAACAATAATGACCAAGTTTAGTTATATTTTCTAAAGAGAAAGCTAATCTTGATAATGATGTTGATGATGAAGGTAATGATAATAATAAAAATAATGACAGCAGCTTATACTGACCAGGTGTTTACCATATTCCAGGTGCCGTCTTGAGCACTTTACATGTTTTAACTCATTTACTGCTCACCACAACCAAATAAAATAAGGACTGTTAACATCTCCATTATACAAGTAAGAAGAAAAAGCACTGAGAGGTTAAGAAATTGCCATGGTCACAAGTTAGTAAGCAGTCTGGCTCCAAGTCCAACTTCTTCTCTACTGCACTATTCTGCCTCTTTGCAAAAATATATGTAAATAACTACTAAAGAACTTTATCCAGTGACCAGAATGTATAAATACTGTTCTTAGTTGCTACCTAAAGAGGTTAGAAAGAGTTCATACAATCTCAGTTGTAAAAAAATTATGATCTATCATTAAATTTGCACAACTGCATTTCGATATTTTAATACTAGTATCAAATCCTGCCAAACAAGCCCAAAGGAACATAAAACCCCATACATAGTAAGAAGGAACATTATTTGAAAATGAGATATGAATAATTTAATCAAGTACATAAAATCATGTTTGTAAACCAATGATCCCACCTACACATCATTGTTAATTACCTTTTATAAAATAAAGTAGTAATCAAGCACATCAAATTTAATGGAAAAACAATACTGGTCTATGTTCATGTATGTTGAAACCATCTGCATGAGGTACAGCTATTCTCGTAGACCTTTGGTGGGTTACCGCTTAGTGACTTATATTTAAGAATATATTCTATCTGGTTTGCCATGTTATAATGCTACCCTCAAATATCTCTCTCACACACAAAATATGTTTAAATATAACATGTGGAAGTATAAAATATTTTTTAAAGAATTGTTCAGATAACAGAGTTTTATTTTTTTTAAATATATCTTTATTGATTTCAGAGAGAGGACAGGAGAAGGAGAGAGAGAGATAGAAACATCAATGATGAGAGAGTCATTGATCGAGCCCACAACCCGGGCATGTGCCCTGAACCACGAATCGAACCTTGATCACCTGGATCCTAGGTCAACGCTCAACGGCTGAGCCACACCTGGCCAGGCAAATAACAGAGTTTTTGAAATAATATATTAAAAAGTGTAACCAAGTCATCAAATTTCCCCATTAATAAAATGAATTCAGGATATCTGCTTTTAAAGCTTAAAAAATTTTTAATCTAAATATATATTTCTTATACTCCCAGGATTTAGACTCATATCAAAGGCTCACATAGGTCATATATTACTAATCAAGAATTATATATTATGGTAAAAATATCTAACTTACACCCACTTCTGAACAAATGTGACCATTTAAAAAATTAAGCTCCTAATACTGCTTATTAATCCACCACTGAATTCAATAATTACTAGGACTTGATATATAATGAAAGAGAATAATTTTATTAATCCAAATGATTGGGGCAGAAGTACCTGGGGCAATATATTTGCAAACAGGCATAGTAGTGGGGTTAGATGATTAGTTTTATAAAACCCTTAATGTTTGTTTACCCTTTTTTAATACTCCTTTTATGGAGGTATAATTTATAGACAAAATTCATAGGTTTTAAGAGTAAAATTCATTGAGTTTGACAAATGCATACAACTTTATAACACAAGGAAGATACTAAACCATTCAGAAAGTTCCCTTGTGTTCCCTTTCCAGTCAATCCTCTGACACCTCAGAGGTAACCACTGTTCTGATCTGAATCACCACAGATTAGTTTTGCCAGTTCTAGAACACAATATATGTGGAATCAAACAGTATGTACTCTTTTGTCTCTGGCTTCTTTCACTCCACCTTTCTGAGATTCATTCATATTCTTGTGTTTATCAGTAGTTCATTCTTTTTTAATTGCATAGTAGCATTCAATTGTATGAATATACCACTTATTTATTCACCTTTTCATGAACATTGAGCTGTTTTCAATTTTTGGCTTTTATGAATATAGTTTTGGCTTTTATGAATATAAATTTTACAAATTTAAGGAGGGGTTGTTTTACTTTTTAACATGCATTTAATTTCTCTTGAGTAAATATCTAGTAGTAGATTTTCTGGGTTACAAACTATATATTTAACGTGATAAGAAACTGCTAAACATTTTGTCAAAATCATTGTATCATTTCCACTCCCACCAGCAATGTGCAAGTTGCTGGTGCTCCGAACATCTGATACTGTCGGTCTCTTTAGTTTTAGCCATGTGATGGTGTCCCATCTGGCTCTGATTTGTATTCCCCTGACTAATAATAATTTTTCCATGTGCTAACTAGGCATTCATGTATCTTCTACTGTGACATGTCTCTTTAATTCATTTGACCATTTAAAAAATTGGGTTGTCTTTTATTATGCATTTGTGGTAAGGTTTTCTTTATATATTAAGAACATAAGTCCTATGTTTGATATGAGTACTGGGAATACCATTTCCCAGTCTATGGTTTGTGTCTTTGTTCTCTTAATGGTGTCTTTACAAGAGAAGAAATTCTCAGTTTTGATGTACAGGAAAGTTTTATTTGGATGAAGATGAATTTATCATTTATTTTTTTGTGTATAAGTCCTGAACACACAATTCACAAAAGAAATATAAATGGCTAATTTACATTAAAAAAATATTTATTATCCACAATTTCCAAAGAAATATGAACCATTCCACTTGTAGGTATTTATTCTCTATGTATATTCCCACACATGAAATCTTATACCGGGTGTCCCCAAAAATGTATATTCTTTGAATAATTATTAATTCCAATGGGTTAAATCTGAAAAGAAACATTGGAATTAATAATTATTCAAAGTGTGTATACATTTTTGGGGACACTCTGTATATACAGTTATCACCACAGAAGAAGACTGGAATCAATGTAAAAGTCCAACATCAGAGGACAAATTTTTAAAAATGATTATGCAGTTGACAGAGTAGAATTCTATGAAGCCATAAAATAGAGTAAAAAGTAATTATGAATTCTTTATAAAAAGCTCTCCAAGATTATGTCAACAAAAGTAAGCTGCATAACTGTGTGTTGTATGTGTTGAAAACCTTTTTGTTAAAAAAGAAAATAATATATATGCTAATTGAATATGTATAATAATAGTGTTGTGGGGAATTAGGGATGGGTGACTGAGAGCCTGGGTTGGAGGGAGACTTAACCCCGCATACCCTTTTACAGACCTTAAATTTTAAAGAATGGGAATGTATTATGTAGTCAACAAATTAAAGGTTGAAGAAAAAATTATTTCCATTAAAAAGTTTAAAAAGTACAAATTAAAATAACCATTTTCACCTATTATTCTTGTTGTTACTATTATTATATCCGAAGCTGGTAATGAAAAGCATTACCGTGTAAAGTAACCAATAACTATAACTAGTTATTTACATAAATGTAAGCAATAACTATAATTCACATAAATGTAATGTAAGCAGTAACTATAACTAGTATCTTTAATCTTAACTACAACTATGTTCTTTGACATGGTAATTCCAATTTTAATCTACCTGAAAAATAATCAGCAGTAGAGACAGACCAATTATAGTATTCACCTCTGAGCTAACTACTGTGGAAATATAAAGATAATAAAAAATAAAATTTTAAATATAAATAAAACTGTAAAAAATACCTATTATTCTCTTTAATTATCCATGTACTGCTTTCATGATCAACAGATGAATAGAGGTTTCCTTCCCAAAACCTCTGACCCTTCAGCACAATGCTAACACAATCAGGCAAAAACTGTACTTGAATGTCCGCCTTGGTAGTGTCTTCTGGAAGCCGCATCATGACTGTCAAATCATCTTCAGTCTGCTGCCAGTAATACAGAGGCTCTATTGGAAAAACAAAAATGCATTACGTAATAAAAAGTAAGCATTTTTTTCGCCAGTTCTAAAGACTTATATAAAATTAGAGACTAGAAGACACGAAAGAATACCTATCTAAAAGAAACTGAGCATATTTCCTAGTGATCTTCTCACAGGGTCCTAGCTTCTAGGCAAAATGGTTCCCAGGATTAAGGCATTCTTGCCTTTCTTCACAATTGCTCACCTAAGGAGTTAAGTTCTAAAGGCCATGTGGTCTAGAAATATAAAAGACTGTTCTGGCTAAGTTCTAAGAGAGTTTAACATTAGAATTAAGACAGAACTGTAGAATTTACTCCGAAAGGGATCTTAGAAGTAATCTAACAAAAACATATCACATATGAGGAATCCAAGTTGTTAAGATGCTAACTAAAAGGGACCAAGCACAGCTGTTGTATTCAGAAGTGATATTTATAAGCCTGAGGAAAACAATTTTCAAATATTATTGATTTACTATTTTCAAATACTTTTCCAAAAATTCATTTTTAGAAAGCTATAAATATTTAAAAAATAGAAAAACTAATTTTTATTTAAATAAGTAACAAAAAAGGTAGAGTCAAAGAGTAATACATGTATTGGTTGAATACTGTGAAAATCTGTTAAAAATATGCTATTCTCTGGCTATAAACATCAGAAATATGAACAGTGATGATGACAGAAAGGGTATTTTTATATTGATATATATATTTAAATATCTCGTGAATATTTTAAAAGAATATATATTCTTTGCATACAAATGTAAACAACTTCTGAAAGACTTCGTTCCTCTTTTCATTCTAAAAACATTACAAACCTTCACTCAGTCTCCACAGAAAACAGTCAGTGATTATGCCCTCAAGGAACTTCCTTTCAGTTTAGTAGAAAAGGTAAAAATATGTACATTAGTATACACTTAAAATGAACAAGAGTTAAGCTTATTTTAAAAGATTAATATCCTTAATACTAATATGACAGCTCTTTTGCCAACAACAAATAGGCATTATTTATTTATTCTCTCGCCAAGTATTGATTAAACATCTAATCAGATAAGCTAATATATATATTTTAAACATTTTTGGTAATTATGAAATTATTAAATTGAACTAGTTTCCATTATTTAGGTGGTATATTTTACAAAGATTATTCTGAAAAATATAGAAAAATATTAAAAAATAATTAGGCACCTATCTTGACCTGGTAAAACATAACTGGGCAGAGAAACCAGACAAATTCATACACATAAAAATACACGTGAACTCGATGAAGATGAAAAATAAAATTACCTTTGACTTTATCGGACATGTCTTCATCTTTACTTTCTTCAATATCTTGACCAACGGGAACAAACGTGAAGGACTTGTAGGAGACGATCATTAGGCCATTCCCATCGGGTTCGATAGCAGCATAATGGGGCACTGACTTCCCACGGAGAATATCACGCTTAATAATTTCATATTTTTTATTATCTGAAAGAAGATCAAGTATTTTTGAACAAAAATAATAAAAAGCTGTATTATAAAAATATTCTGAAAATATCTGTACGTTACTTGCATTCAAATTAAATATTTTAAATGTACTATTAAAAGGCATACTACTGGTTGTCTTTATAGATAAAAAGGAATTAAAAAATTGACCACCTAACATTCTGTAAATAGATCCCTATTTTAAAATACTAGGTTTGTTAAAAATTGTTCTAGATTGTGCTATCCAATGTGGTAGCCACTGGTCACAAGTGGCTATTTAATTAAAATTAAGTGACATTGGAAATTCATTTCCTTAATCACACTAGCCACATTTCAAGTGCTCAACAGCCACACAGGGTAGCCACTATCACACTAAGAAAAATAACAGTCACAGAAACAAGCTCCTTAGTGCTCAACTACAGGAAAAACCACATGATGAGTCAGTAAGAGCTAAGCACTGGCAAAGGGCAAGGCCACGCCATTAAAGGAATTCTAATTAATAAATGAAAAAGTCATTTTTAATGTCCCAGTTAGAAGTCTGACAGTTCCAAACAGGCGAAAAGTTAGGACTTTCCTACACATGGAAGCACTCTGGGCAACAAAAACTTAAGAGTTTTCCTGAGGATGGAAACAGATGGCAAAGTTCAATTAGACTAGATAGAAAGCACAATTTTGATCTAATAACTAAAGGTATTCATTTCCATCTAAGCAGTTATATTTAATTTATATTTCAATTACACTGTGATTTATAATTAATTTACAGTTAAGTTTTATATTCAGGGTAAGGCAGAAGTAGGTTTCCAGTTGTATGTGAAACAGTTTATTCTTGTATTATTACTTTTTAACTACTGTATTATTTTCCATATGAATAACTGTAAACCTACTTTTGTCCCCACCCTGTATATGTAAATTCTTTTGCAAATATGTGTATGTGTACGTATACAGATAGATATATTCTTGTATATATTAAAAATATACACTTTGAATTCTTCAAAAATTATGAAATAATCTCTCCTTTTATACAAAAAGTCATAATTGACTGGGGAAGCACATTATTATTTTTATAACTATCTACCGATATTCCATTCCACTGGATGGCAGGTCCTAGAATCATAACCCAATACCCAAGAAAAAGCAAACAGCGTTTACAGTCACAGCTTTGCACACTATGGAGAGATTCAGGATATGTTAGGTTTTACCTTTATTTTTCTTACTGATAGTGACCCACTCCAAGGAAACAAAGAAGCCACTTCCTTTCATGTCCAATTCTTCTTTCTCTATTCGAAGAAGTAGGGTAGCTACTGAATGTTCTTCAGCTTTCAGCAATGAGATACTGTGAATTATGATAAAAGGATTCCCTAGCTCTTCATTAAACATAATCTAGAAAAGAAAAAAAAGATGACACACACAAAATGTATATATTACATTAATGCAGCTAGCAGAGGGAATACATAGAATCCTGACAACACAACAATTAATCTTACACATAATCTAAAAGACTTACATTTTTATTAAATACTAAATAGAAGTTTTTAAAGACTGATTTCTAAAACATTTTCAAATGAAAAAATAAATAGTTGAAAAAAACACCTAACTAAAAAATGCAAATTAGCTCCTTTTATTTTTTTTAAGCCTATGTCTGGAATCCCCTCGTGTCTGCTCCTACTTGAAAGCCTTATAAAGAAAAGTGTGCTTTAATGTTATCAATTTCCCTATGTGTGTGAGCCACTCTGTCCAAATTATTCAAATAGGAGACCTTTGGAATCCATTCTAAAGTCTTCCATAAGCAGAAAAATAACAACAAAAACTCAAATACTCAAAACAGAATAAAGACAGGTTTTTAGTTGGTTGCCGGGGTTTTGCTTTTATTTGAGGGACTAGGGGAGACAAAAGGGAAGAAGGAAAAATAGTAAGTTTTGCCAGGTACAAGGAGAGCTAGTTTATAGTTTGCTCCTGTTTCTCTCTCATGTGCAGGAAAGGTATTGGAATGAGACCAGATGGGTAGATGTCTGGGCTATAAATTGTCAGGTTCAAGTTTCCATTCTGAACAAGCTCAGCAACTCAACTGTGATATTGTTGATATGCACCCATCATATTAGAGTCCACACACCTGGAAAGCAGGCAGCATTCCTGCCCGATTTCTATCTACACCTCAGTCATCACCATCAGTCTTGCTTGGCCCCTTAAGCCTTACGACACCCCCAACCACTCCTACCTTAAGCTTCCTCTCTGTTACACCAAATCCCCCAAAGTCCTAAACCTCTCCTAAACTGTTTCTTAAACTGACCTGTATTCCATAGTATTCTTCCCACTCAGTAATGCCCAAGTCCCATCTCTTCCCACCTACCCTCAACCCCCAGTTAAAACTAATAACTGAAACATCTCAGAGAGTCCTCGTTTCATTACAGCAATGTACACTGAAGACAAACTCCGTTCAAGTTTTTAATTGATTTTTAAAACATTATTGAAGGCCTAATATGTGCCAAGGGGATATACACAGCAGAAACCAAATGAATTATAAACCCATATGAATTCCCTTTCTAGCTAAATATGCAGTGTTACTTTAATTGGAAGGTGTTTCTCTTCCTGCTCAAGACCAACAGAATCAATACAGCTTTATAGCAGATGAATTCTCATTCATATATTTCCTGCCCATCATTCTCCAAATGCCTTCCAACTGTGTCAGGCAGTTGTGTTATATACATCACCTTAGTAAGAAAAAGGGGAAAACCCACCATTATTACTGGAGGCCAGAGCAGAAAATGTCACGATGTCCAATGAATATTTGAAGCTGACCACAAAGGCCTGCAAAGGCCCCTCGCTAACAGGATATTATTGTTCTGGTCATGTATTGTGTGTTTTGTTTAGGTTTTTGAACATAATACAACTTGGTATTATATCATTTAGTATAACCTAGTAAGAAAAGTGAGCCATTTTGTTCTAAAGCCTTCTTTATTTTTCTCAAATAATTAAAGCCTTGATAAGTATCTGTTGGTCTGATAATAAAATTTTGTAAGATATAAATATTTTAAGTACGTATCTCTTTATCTCCCCAGAACTAAAGACCACCTGCCGAAATTCAGACAGCCGCAATACTCTTTTTAGTATAACGCAGTGTCCATCTTTCCTCTTTTAAAAACTGAGGCTCTAAAGAAATTAGCTCCTTATTTATTTCTATTAAAATACTAATGTGCTCCTCAAATTTGAATCTGTTACATTGTGTGAAGAAAACTGAAGTAAAAATGGCATCTTAGCGATTGGCCCATTACTGTGTTTATGTTGTAGTGTGTTTTTCTAAGTAGGGGACACTCTGGTAAACATACCACACAGCTAGCGGAGTGGTGCGACGGACGCGTGCTAGCACGTACCAGCAGATTAACAGGAGTGGAGGAGAAACGACAGGCTAATGTAATTTTCTGGCCAACTCTTCTTCAAGAAGGCAATGTCAATGTTTAGTGTACTGTTTTACATATATAAAATACTCAGTATTTGCTGAAAAAGTGAATGCAGTTCTTGACAATTGTATTGACCCCAGATCAAAATAGGAATGGTTAACATATCAGTTTTGTAATAAGACATACACTTTATCATTTAATTAAAGAGATATTCAAAACATTATATATAATAAAAACCAAGAAGTCACACATAAACTATCCCTAAAAAGTATTATTTCAAAGTCATTAAGGTCCTTTATATATATACTCCAGGCTTTGCATTAAAAAACAAAAACCCTCACCTCCCATTTTTCAGAAGCACTATTTCCACGTTCACCTGTTCCAATGAGATATAATCTTCCAGTTCCATCTGACAGGGTAACCCAGGTAGAAGATGTGAAATGGATAGATGCACAAAGGCGATTGTCGTATGCTGCCAAATCTGCAGGGAGTCGAAATACCTCTCGTGGTTTTCCTAAGGCAGTGTCCTAAAAAGAAGCCAAATATTATAAATGAATCCCTCCCTCTCCTTGGTCTACACACACAGAGAATAAATATCTGCAGTGTAGTAGTTACTCTCCTCCTCAAGAGAAGGAATTTAATTGTCCTCCCTTAGAGTATGAGTTGCACTACCAACACACTTCTAATAAAATATGGCAGAAGTGATGGTTATGTGACTTCTCAGATTAGGTCATAGAAAACTTTACATCTACCTTGCTTTCTCTCTTGGACAGCACATGGTAGACCCACACAGGGAAGAATTGAGGGCTCTGTGAGTGAATCATCTTAGGAGTGCATCCACTGGCCCTAGTCAAGCCTTTGGATCACTCAGTCTAGGCTGACATCTTTCGTGACTACAATTCCATGAAAAACCTTGAGATGAAACAAGCTAAGCCACTCTCTAATTCCTGACCCAGAGAAACTGTGAGATGATAAATGTTTATTGTCTCAAATCACTAATGTTTTTATTAAAATATAGTTAACATATATTAATTACAGATGTACAGCATAGTTCTTCAACATTTATATATACCTAATGACATGATCGTGATAAGTCACCAAAGAAAGTTGTTTCATAGAAATACATAAATAACTAACACAATGCAGTAATCTAGTCTTTTTTAAAAAAAAAAAAAAAATCTTTATTGTTTTCAGAGAGAGGAAAGCAGAGGGAGAGAGAGAGATAGAAACATCAATGATGAGAGAGTCATTGATAGAGCCCACAATTCCCGGGCATGTGCCCTGACCGGGAATCGAACCCTGATCGCCTGGATCCCAGGTCGACGCTCAACCGTTGAGCCACACCCGGCCAGGCAGTAATCTAGTCTTTAGTGTTAAATTTAGAGTTAATGATCAGCATTTTTAACTAATTAGAAATACCATATCATGCTATAAGTGCCTATGAAAACACCACGTTTAGACTATTAGGCTTTTGTTAACACATTTTTTTGTGTCATGTCCTCATCATTTAAAGCTGTAAGATGGATTACATCATTAAAATGTTTTACAAGAAAAAAATATAAAAGGGCCTACAATTCAGAAAATAAACTTCCTCTCATACACTGTACTCAATTAATTTTTTGTTGTTTTATTTTACAGTGAACAATTTTTCTATAGACAAAAATAATCCTTGATTCATACAGTTCATTCCCTGGCTCCTAGAACTGTTTAGATGGGAGTACATAAGATTTAAGTAAACTATATTCAATATCCTTATTAGCTCAAGGTTTTTAGTTACCCATTGTTTCTAAAGCATACAATTTAGTTTTTGTTTAAACAGCACCTTTCCTTCTTTTCGTACTCGTATTTTAGTGATTTACATACCACTGAATTAAGTAACTCAGTAACAAAGACAGCCAGCATACAGTGTTTAGAACAACCAAATCTTCCCCTCAAGTCACCTATGACAAGCCCAATCTTTTAATAAGCCCTTTCTAACATTGTCTAACTCAGACTGTGGTTCCCCTGGGTGTGCAGTCTCCTCTGAGGCAAAAAGTAATAAATCCAAGTAAGTGTTAAGTATACCAAAGTGGATTTATATACTGACATAAAAAGATCTGCAAGACAATAACTGAAAAAAAGAGATGAAGAATATGTGCAGTACAAATGCAAATATGCTGAAATAAACAAATGTTTCGATTGACAGCACTGAGTAAGATATAGACATGTGCCAGTCTCTTAATAGTGTTTACCATTAGAAAGAAAAATAAGGTTGGATTGAGACTGGTGGTACGGGAAAATGGGGGTAAGGGGAAAGTTTCCTTTTTTGTTTCAAATAACTGCTTTACTATTTATTTCCATGGAGCAATTTAAGTGTTATATACATAATTTAAAGATATTAATAAAATAAAATGGGACTTCTTTGAAACAGCTGTTTCAAAGTTAAGCTTTCTAGTCATCTCCACACACGCCTTTCATGCATCCAACCGAGTGAGCCCTTTCTAGGAAGAAGGAGGGCTAAACTCATTAGCTCACTAGTCTTCATTTCATACTTAATTACTTAAGATTTTAAACCATTTTATTTTAAATACAAGGTCACACATGAATGAGGTTGCTAGAAGTCTAACAGATAAATTAGTGCAATATTCAACAGAAAGATTTAAGAGAGTCAAGAATGGCCCTCGCTGGTTTCGCTCAGTGGTTAGAGCGTCGGCCTGCAGAGTGAAGGGTCTCAGGTTCGATTCCCTGTCAAGTGCACATACCTTGGTTGCAGGCTCCATCTCGGCCCCGAGTGCAGGAGGCAACCAAGCCATGTGTGTTTCTCACATAAACGTTTCTCTCTCTCTGTCTCTCCCCCTCTCTTTCACTCTCTAAAAAATGAATGAAAAAAATATCCTCGAGTGAGGATTAACAACAACAACAAAAAGAGAGTCAAGGGTGTAAACATGAAGCCAAATTACATTAAAATACAAGAGAAAACACAGCATCTCTCTTATTTAAATGATAGTTTAAGTGAAAGCAATCTGAATATTCCTCATTTTTGAAACCTATTTCTCAAAGGGTACATTTTGATTTTTAAAATGGACTGTATGAAATAAAATATTTCCTTCTGTAAATCTTAAATTACAGCATTAAATTATTTTTTAATAACCTCCATTGACAGTTTTAAAAAGTGTTCTCATAATAACACCTTTTGTAATTGTCATTTATAATGTCCTGGTCCCACCTCATCATTTTCTTCCTCTAGACAAAAAAAATGTTAATGTACTATATGTTCAAGGCTGCTGAAAATCATTCTGAGAAAACATTTCACAGCTGAATTGCAAAAGAATTAAAATGTCATTGACAAATAAAACATAGAATGACTATAATGTAAAAGCATTGTATTAAATAAGTGCTTTGACTTTTTACCATCTTATTTGTTAGCCAACCTGATGAAGCTGAAATTATTACCCCCATTATAAAAAGATAAGGAGCTCTTTTTCAAAAGATTAAATAATATGCCTTGGTCTCCACTCCTAGAAAATGGCAGGGCCAAGATTCAAATCCTGATCCACTCCACTCCAAAGGCTGATGGTCTTTCCTGCGTTCCATTTTCTTAAAATAAACTACTTCCCAAGTTCTTCTTAACAAATGATGCCTCAGAGCTCACTGCAATTTCTAGAATACTCCCCTTCCAAAAAACCCCACTATGAATACAACTACTATATTCAGTTTTTCTTCACGCTAATATTTTATACAGTATTTTTATTAGATTTGAGTCAATAAATCATAATAAAAATTACAAGGTCAACACATTGTATATAAATGACCCTATAAATAAATAGTAAATAAATATTAATGCTGTATAAACCCTATATGTTTATTTAAAAAAATCTCTAAATAGGAGTTTAGGGGACTCTTAATTTCATCTACAAGGAGAAAAGCTTTGAACAGAACATTTTTCTAACATTTATAGAAAGGGTTACTCAAGTTTAAAAAAAAATGGTCAAGCAAAATTAAATAAGAATACCATTTACTAGTATTATTAGACACTGACATTTAAAATTCTGCCCTTTTAAAAGGAAGTGATCTTTTTCTGGAGAAAGGCTTTTATCACTAATAATTTTTAACTTTATTTGAAAAAAATCTTATTTTTATTTTTTTTGCTAAAGCTTTATGAAAAGATATTTTTAATTAATTGCTGTTCGGCAGAGTGATGTCTCTACATAATATAAGCAGACAGTTCCAAGAACTTACTCCTCCTTTTATTTTTTTAACTAGGAAAATGAATGGCTCCATATTAATAAACTCGGGCACAGAAAATAAGCTGAGATTCAGGTCTAGAGAGGAACATACTGGTACACATTTGACATGTAGTTGCAACCTGTCACCTGGCGCAGCCTCACAAATGCATGCTTACAAATGGAATCTAGTACCTCTCCCTGAATATTTAAGTGCAATTTAAAGATGCACCACAAGATGATGCTCTTCTTAGTAGCAGAAACTAGTTTTTCAGGTAAATGGAAAACAAAATTATGACAGAAATAATTTCCTAAATATTAAGAAAATTAATACAATACTTTAAAATAAGCCATAATACCATAATAAAATGAAATAACTAAATTTTAAACACACTTCTTTTGCTTTCCTAAGGCATCTTCTACTTTCTAAGCATACTTCCTCCCAATTGACATTTCTCTAAAATTGTAAACCCACAAATTAAACTGACTTAAAAGTATAATGCCTCCATAAATCCATGTGTTGAACTACCGCCACCTGCTGGCTCCTGACAAACTCTAAAGTCCAAACAATGTGTGAATTTACTTTCTGGGGTCCAACAGCCTTCACTTTGACCACAATGATGTTTTGCCTAGGCCCTAGACTTAACAAGGGTGGTCCTTTGTACACCAGCTACAGGAAAAGAGCCTCTCTGGGATTTGAGCATGTGTGACTTTAACAACAAAAAAAACCCCACAAAATGAGTACTAGAACTGTTTTCTGCTATAAAAAAAGCCAATGTGGCCTGGCCGGTGTGGCTCAGTGGTTGAGCGTCCACCCATGAACCAAGAGGTCGCCGTTCAATTCCCAGTCAGGGCACATGCCCGGGTTGGTTGCAGGAGCAATCCCCAGTAGGGGGCGTGCAGGAGGCAGCCTATCGATGTTTCTCTCGTCTGTGCTTCTAGCTCTCTACCCCTCTCCATTTCCTCTCTGTCTAAAAATCAAAACATATCTTAAACATAAATAAATAAAAATAAAATTCAGCAGCTATTCTTAATAAAAAAATATTAAATAGAAACAGAAAATGAAGAAAACAACCTTAAAACAACAAACGCTTTTTACAAAACCAACAGAAAGTATTTTCCAAAGTAAATTTGAAATCCACTACAATTAAAAGCAAGAGCTAAGCAGGAATACTTGCAATCCCCATTATTATTCAGTAGTCTCGAGGTTGTCAGCTGTATTTGATTTACTGTGGAAACTTTCCAATAGAAAAGGAAAAATATACTAACCAGTCCACACTGCTTATCGATAATATTTCAAATGCAATCATTAGACTTTCATTCCAGATTTCTAGTCTTAAATCTTGTGATTTAAGTTGGAACTAGCATCCCCAATTGTGATTATTAATGGGTGAACTGATAAAACAAAGCTTTTGGCCCTGAACTATGACCCTACTCCCACCCCTCTTCCAGCCAAGCATACTACTAAACTGTTTCCTTCTCCACACTACTTCTGCATCTTATCCCTACTTCCACTGCTACATGTTATCAATTTATAACAAAACAAAATACATGACAAAAATAGCTCAAAGGTGGAAAGAGAGACACAAAGGAACAAAGAACAGATGAAACAAACTGAAAAGATGGTAATATAAACCCAACTGTATCAGTAATTACATTAATTATAAATGCAGTACTAAGCCCTCCAATTAAAAGACAGAGATTCTCATATTGGATAAAAAACAAGACCCTACTAAATGTTCTTCACAAGAGATACACTTTAAAAATAAGAACAATGATAAGCTGAAGTTAAAAGGATAAAAAAGATAAATACTTATTAAAAAAGCCAGCATGACTATATTAATATAAGAAGACTTTGAGACAAAATTATTCCCAGAGCCTAGAAATAAAGGACATTTCATAATCCTAGAAAGACCAATCCATAGCAGGCAGGCAAAACAATCCTAAATGTTTGCAGCCAATTAACATTGTTAAAAAACATAAAGCAAAAATTAGCTAAAAGAAAAAATAGATCCCCTACCATAGTTGGGGATAACACACCTCACATAAAAGGAGAAATGAACAGTTACATCAACATTGATAAACTCATTAGAGTAGCTGCCATTGGTAGGAGTGGAGGGGAATGAACATGTGTAGGAGGAATAGAACAAAGGAAAAATTAAAATTGAATTAAACAGAAATGGAGCCTTATAGATGACAAGATTCCTTATATTAAAGATATTGTACATCAATTCCCTGGATATAGGATTCAAAGTGAAAATTAAGGATCACGTTTATTAGAAAATCCTAATTATGTATTTTTTCCTTACCAACACCACTGTTAAATTCATAATTCTTCCAAGGTTATCAATGTAGTAGACACTATCTTGATACCATGAGTCACAGTGTAGGTAATTATACATTCCAAAAGCATGCATGTGTTCCAGTGTGTATTGATCATCTCGAAGTTTTACTTCTGCCACAGCTGAAATATAAAAAAAAATAAACATAGACATCAAAAGTTTTGCCTCAGATTGTTCCTTTCTCCACAATGCCTACGTGGCAAAGAAATCACTGAAGGCTAATCACAGAGGCTGTCAGGGCAACTCTTGGTGCTATTCACTCAAAAACAATTTCTGGGCACCTACTAGAAACTGTGTGCAGAGGACCAACCGTGAGTAGAACTGAAATGGTCCTGCCCTTACAGAACTTAGAATATGGTGGCCAAAGGCAGGAGATAGGGTTTCTCATGCCATATCCCTTTCTTTTATGCACCTCTTCCTGGTAATTATGAATAAGAACAGAGAAATTCTAAAACTGAAGGATTTCCTATCTCCTGGGCAAATATTAAATCCAGTTCATAAAGTGTTTTTATACTTTTTAAAATGCTTTTACCTCTATTATATCTCAATGATTTTTACCACACATTAAGAAATAGAGTGTTTTTATTACCTCATTACATCACTGTAACTTTATGATAGATTTGACAGAGGCTGAGAAAACTGTTACTCAAGGAAGTGTTTCCTTTATAAGGAACAGTTAGAAATAAATATTCCACTGATTAGGAGGGGAACAAATATCAATTCTTGGTTTTCCAGCACCACTGTGTGGATGAAACTCGATACTGCAGGAAATGTGCATGGTACCACAATGGCCCAAACAGTAATATTAGACAATGTGATGACAAAAACATTTTCTTCAGAACTATCCTGTTAATGCAGAGAAAAAGGCTGCCTCTGGCCCCACATGGGAAAGAAAAATACCATGTTAATCATGCTGAGCATACAGGGGAGGCAGAGCAGCTGAAAGGAGAAAAGCATGAGAACATGAGGCCGGCAGAGCAATTTTAGAGCCTCCTAAGAGAAGGAGCAGAGGGAGGGAGTCTCAGGTGGCTGTTGGGATCTCTGAAATGGTTGAGGAAGAGGAAGATCTTTGTTTGACAGGGGGCTCAGAGGCCAGCAGAGTGAATATCTTATTATTTAACGTTATCTTGCATAGGGAATAAAAGAGCTTTGGGGGAAAATCCTCCCAGTCTTTTAAAAAGAACTTTGGGCCTAACACAAAGGTAATCTTCCCTAATCTTTACCGAAGTTCCTTACAAAACATACATGTAACCTCAAAAACCTAGTTTTTCACTCACAAATCATTTATTGAATGACTACTATGTGCCAGATACTGTGCATTGGGCAGACACTGGTAATAAAACAGACATGAGCCCTGTTAATGGTGCTAACAATGGGTCCAATTACTGCTTCTTGTCTGTAATATACCATTATGTTAAGCCACATGAAACTGCCAATATTCAACTCTGACACCAGCTAAATATGATTCCATCTGATACTTATATAAGCACAGTATTTTTTTTTTTAATGGAGGGCAGAGGCAAAGAATATTAAAACACTAACAAAGGTCACTTCTTAGACCATTTATCTTCTAATCGTACCCAATGAGTCTTCTTTTTGCCTAGTTACTGAATTTATTTGTATATAAAGATGGAAAAAGTAGAGCGCGTCTGTATTACAAGTTCTGAGGCAAGATTTATGGAATAAGGTGGGGCTAGCAATAGGAGCGTTGCTCTCGCTGAACTATGTTATACAGCGCTTCTGCACATTAACATGTTCGCCTGCCTGCCTTCCTCATATGTCCCTCCAGGAAAGCAGATACGAACTTTACAGTAAAGAGAACATAAATACAATGGGCACATGGCTCTTCTCTTCCTTTACTCCAACTACAGACATAATCTTCGCCACCATTTATTGTCCCTGCCCAAAGATACAGCCAAGAGAGACCACAAAAAACATTAGACACAGCCCTGGCAGGGGAACTCAGCTGGCTGGAGCAGCATCCCAATGAGCCAGGGTTTCGGGTTGGATCCCCGGTCAGGGCACATACGGGAATCAATCAATCAATCAAAACAGCGTGAGCTCTGGGTATAGCTTTCCCACTGACAAGCAACCCGGTGAAGTTATCTAACCTTTCTACCCTGTCTCACCTGTAATAAAGGTTAGTAGTATTTGTCCTATAATATTCTTGACAAACTTAACCTTAAAACACATACAAAGTGTTTGCTACCTGGCACATAAGAAGTGATGATTTCCCTGTTTCTCTTCTCCCTTCCAAGATAAATTCTCACAAAGTGGCTTGCAGTTTCATTCTCTCCTCCCTGTTTTAGGCCCTTCAGCTGGCAGTTATCTCCTCTCTCAGTCCCTTCTCCTCCACTTAAATATGTTGAAAACTTCCCTCAAACAAATGAAAAAGTTTTCCTCCTCTCTGTCCTGCACTCAAAGGAGAGCTCTTTCCGATCTGTACTCAAACTTCTCTAAAAAGAGCCTGCACTCCCATTTTTCATTATCCTTATTAATCCATTTCAATTTTGTTTGTACTCTATTCTACAGAAACCATTTTTTCACTTAAAGGTAAATATCGAACAATTTTTTCTTGTAGCCAAGATGAAGTAATAAGTGACCAAATCTATCTTTCCATCAGAAAGAGCCAATAAGATAAAATTAAATCAACCAGACAAAATTACATGAAATAGTTTTCAAGACACTAGACATCAGGCAACAAAGGATAGTTATCCCTAAGAAATCAAAAACAAAGGAGGTGCGCCCTACCAACTGTCCCAGCTTACTACTGCCTTGAATCAGTTTCCAGACCATGGCACGAAGAGGGAAAAGTAAGGTAGCACCTGAGAGACCCCCTCTTGTTGTGGAAACTGAGTGAAAGTCTGGGGAGATGACCAAGGTAGCTATATAATTCATTGGACAAAGTACCAGAGAAAAGAGCCAAACAGAGAGAGAAATATCCAGAGAGTCTCTCTCAAATAATGGCACATGTCTGAGGAAACTACCCCAGGCCAGGGAAGAACCATCTGAAAGGATTAGAGACTGATTTTCGGCACTCAACACAAGGCTGTGAGCTGTGACTGTTCCCACCAGGTGGAATGGAGAAAACTCAGAATTCATGGCACAATGGATGGAGTACACAGAAAAGTCTTCTCTCACATAATTAGCCCAAGACTGAGCACTGCTCCAAACCAGTCTAATGAATCATAAAAGCAACACCCAATTAATCTGTTTCCAAGTAACTCAACTGTATCCCAGAACAAAGTTCAAGTAGCTTTACACAAATATAAATATATTCTGCAGCCAACAAGTTAAAATTCACAATTTCTGGCACCCGGTCAAGTATTACCAGGCATGCAAAGAGGAAAGGAAACAACTCATAATAAAAAGAATAAACAATCGACAGAAGTTCATGACATAACTGACACAGAAGTTATAATTAGAAGAGAACATTAAAAATTATTAAAGCCAGTTCCATATGATCAAAATGACACAGACATTTTTACATGAAAGATACATAAGTTATTTAAATCAAACTTCTAGAGATGAAAACTACAATGCCTAAGATGAAAATACACTGGGTGGCATTAATGACAGATTAGACACTAAAAAAAAAAAAATTAGTGAAATTAAAGGCATGAAACTAGACCAGATGAAGTCCAAAAGACAAACAATGCCCTCAGCTATCTTTCTAAGTCCTGGTCTCACTTTCCCAGGAGAGTTTTTCCTCCTCTCCTTCATTCAGTCAATTTATGGAGCACCTACTATGCTCAGAGCAACGACAGAGTAGTGAGTAAAGGAGAAACACATCAGTGTCTTCACAGAGCTCACAGTCTAGTTGCAGAAATATATCAAATAAATACAGAATTAAAAACTATAATTGTACTGCTTTACAGAGAATGGAATGAAGCAGCCCCAAAGTGAAGACAGGAAGGGTAATCAGGACACTACTATCGTTCAGGTAAGAGATAACTGTGATTTGGACAAGGGTAGAGGCATGAAGAAGCCAAAATCTTGAGTCGACTGGATTTGTTGACAGACTGAATAGAGGGGTTTAAAGAAGAAATAACTCCAGGACTTCAGCATAAGCAGCTATATAGACCTGCACTAAGACTATTAGTCCCAATTTTTTTTTAATTGACCTGAGATAACCACATTTTTTATTTTTATTTCATTTTTTAAAAATATATCTTTATTGATTTCAGAGAGAGGAAGGGAGAGGGAGAGAGTTGAAACATCAATGATGAGAGTCATTGATCGGCTGCCTCCAGCACACCCCTGACTGGGGATCGAGCCCGCAACCCCGGGCATGTGCCCTGACCAGGAATGGAACTACGGTCTCCTGGATCTTAGGTCAATGCTCAACCACTGAGCCACACCCAGCCGGGCAGTCCCAATTTTTTATGCCTCCCTGGACCTATGCCATTTGGTATGAGGTTGCTATAATTACTCTAGGTGTGATTATATGATTTGCTTAGGCCAATGGGATAACAGCAAACTTATTCCAAGCAGTAGCTTGAAAAAGTGTTTGTGTACTGCTACTTGTGTCTTGGAATAAGCCTGGACAACCCAGCTAAAGAATGAGAGACCACGTGTAGAGCTAGTGGGGACCATCTGAAATAATCTTATAGCCAGTATATAGCCAGAGGACCCCTAAACATATGAGGAAGTCCAGCCAAGATGAGCAGACACCTAGCAGATCCATAACTAAACAAAAATGCACAAATGAGCCCAAGCCAGCCTAGAACCACCTACCTGAACCATAGACTTGTGAGCAACAATATCAGATTACTGATTTGAGCTAAGTTTTGGGGTGATTTTTAAATTTTATTTTGTATTTACCTTTATTGTTGAAAGAGATTGGGTTGTTTTTTTTAATGCCTGAACTAACTAAACATGGTGGTACCATTACTGATATGTAGTGGGACAGGGGATGGAAAGGAATGGGAAAGAAAAAAACCAAGCTCACTTTATTGTACCCTGGTCAACTCTTAACTACCCTCCAAAGCTCAACTTAGATATTGATTCCTCCAGGAAGCTTTCCCAGGTCCCCCAGGCTGGTTTGGAAAGATACTGAAGTACTACCATTATGTTTTGTGCAAATCCCAATCACCGCCTCACCACGCTGCTTTAGGACTGTCCGCTTACTTTTCTTCACTAGATAATTGCACCTTTACGTTACAGAAGTCATACTCATCTTGATATTAGCATGTACCATAAAACAGGGTCCCAAAAGATGTTTCTGATTTTTACAAGTTAAACACTTATTACTTAAAATGCCATTCGTGACCTTGTTTTTTGTTGTTTTTGTTTGTTTTAAAAAGGATGAATATCTGGCCAGCTACAGATAAACAAAACAAGTAGTGAGAAGTATAGGTACGAAAATCAACTTTTCCTCAAAAGCCTCTAGAGATGTTCTCTACAACACAGTCCTTAGTGTGGTATCATCGCTCTGAACCACAAACTGAGTTTCTCTTTTTTAAGAAGCGGGTGGGCCTCAGCCAGAGGACACAGGAGCTGGGGTCCTCCGGGGAGGTGTGGCTTCTCCGCACACACGCTCACGGAGGATGCTCCGGGGAAAAGCAAGTTCTGAGCTCCCTCCGCGGCGGGGACCGAGCCGGGACGCGGGCGGCCTGAGCCCACGCGGCGCCCGCGGGCTGCACCTCGGGGCCCCGGGGCAGGGCCGGGCGTCCCGCTACGGAAGAGCCGCGGGAAGGTGGCTCCGCGGGGTTCCGGGGCGGGCGTCCTTCTCCAGAATCCGCCACCCCGCGTCCACCCCAGCCGGACGGGCCGTGAGGCAGGCCCCGATCGCCCCGCCTGCCCGAGGCGGAGAGGAAGAAGATGCGGGAAGGGTCTGGCCCTCGGCATCCGAAGGGGACCAGGCAAAGAATGCGAGGGGCCGCCGCCGCTTCCCACCTGCGTCAAGCTCCAGCTGGTAACAGGGCAGCGGCTCGAGCGAGAGTTTGTAACCCTCGAACCGGGGATCCAACAGCGGTCTCTTCACCCGCAGGGAGCAATTAGCGGCCACCTCCATCGCCTCCCGGGATCCTAGCGTGAGAATTAATAAAGCTCTTGTTGAAAGGTCCGCGCTTCACTCGTAGCGCGGAGGCTGGAAAGCTGCGTGGGTCCCATCCCAGAAAACACTGCGGGGCGGCATGCCTTCTGGGAAGCGTAGTGCCCGTGAGAAAGTTGACTGTTGCATTCTGGGCTATGTAGTTTACAGCGGACGCACCTCCGGCACGGCCGTAAGAGAGTGGACTCTCTTACCCAGAAGGCTGAGCGACCGGGAGGCGGCCCGCGCTGGTTAAATTCTCACATTATAGGCAGGCTGGCGAGGCCCCGCCCCGGAAATGCGTGTTCTAGCTTTCTGTGTGCTTAGGCGCCCGAGCTACTGAGGGTCTAAGTCCGGGCAGCCGAAGAGTGTGGTAGGTAACGGTCGTCAGCGCAAGGGTCATTTCGTCGCTGGGAAGGGACGGCCCTCGCCCGCGGTGATGGTGGTGAGCTATGCCCGTGGTCCTCCGGGCCGGGACCCGGGCCCAGCCCAGGCTCCTTTCGATGTGCTGTCTTTCGTTCGCTTCCCCGACCCGCGCTCGCGGGCCTGTAGGGCTCTCCGACAGGGCGTGCTACCGGAGTTGGCCTGGAGCCAGTCCTCGCTTTGTTTTCTGGCTCCTCCCCTCCCGCCTCTCCTGCTGTCTCCGCCCTGTTCTGTTTTCCCCAAGAATGACTGAACCGGGAGGGATCCCCTAGCGCCCTTGTTTTACCAGTGAGAAAACTGAGGTCTTTAAGAATTGACTTGTCCAAGGTCACACTCCCCGTCTTCTGGGGGCCAGGGCGCGATTAAGTTCGATATTCTGGGGACGGTCCTGCCTAGACCTTCGAATTGGTTTGAAAATGTTAGCCTCCAACTGCAAAAGCAAACATTTCCCAGCCCCTTCTCAACCCCCTCCTTTTCCCTGTTGCACTGGTGGGGAAAAAAAAAAAGAAATTTCAGCTCTGAAGGCTCCCTGCCAGCCTGAGTTTTCCCACAGGCCAGACGGCAGGCGACGCAAGTAGCCCGAAGTTAGGGACAGTAATAAGGGTAGCTCGCCCGCAGGTTTACAGCCTCACCGCCCTCTGCTTTCTGCACCATTTTGGTTGCGGTTGTCTGTCTTTACTGAAAGTTGAGAGCTCCCCAAGTTAGGGATTAGTTGGGGATTCCTTTTCCCCTCCTCTCACCAGCAAGCTCCCCTGAAGAGCAGACACGGATGTGCTTTCAGCTGGCTTCCGAGTCGTGATTCTGGGTGAATCCTAGTGAAAAGTGAAGCACTTAAAACCCTGTCTTGGAGATTTCATTTTCACCCACAGTGCTTACTCATTTACTGACACTTAAGCCTACATTATGACTTCCCCAAAATTTTGACCGCGGTTAAGGCGCAGGAAAGATCAGCAGTCAGTGACGATGAGCTGCCCAGAGTGTTTGGCGAGGAGGGTTCTGGGGTCAAAGCACCTGAGTTCAAAACCTGCTTTCGCCACTTTCTCAGTGCCTCAGTTTCCTCATCTGTAAAATACAAATGACATTAATGATACTTACATAAAAGAATAAGTTCTGGGAGTTGAATGAGATTGAGAAAACCAATGTGTTAGCCCCGGACGGGGCACATAAGTGTTTAGTAAGGGTTACAGTAATTACCATTTAAAGTCTCATGTTAATAAAGGGTATATGGGGGAAGGAGACTGTTAAGTGAGTTTATCAGTATGACTTCTTGGGATGCAGTAAATATTAAGAGTAATGACATTGTTAACACATTGTTGACATTTATCACCCCTTCAGTTGATAGGGTGTTAAAGGTGTTGAGATGCTTGCCTGGAGGATTTAGGAGAAAATGCTTTTTTTAAGTGTCTCTATCTGAAAATACGTGTTGATGTTCAGGTTAGCAAGATGAACAAAGATGCGCAGATGAGAGCAGCGATTAACCAAAAGTTGATAGAAACTGGAGAAAGAGAACGGTAAGTAATAGACTGTGTTAATAAATTACATTTAACACCTTTAAATTATAGTTACATTATATATAAGAATCTAAATATGAAGGAACAAAACTGATGTCAGTGGAAAGAATTACAGAAAAGTAAAGATTGTCAAAAGCTTCAGTTCCTAACATCTATAAAAAATAGGTTTGTTCAGTATTTCAAGACTTAGAGGGACATGGCTGTAGTAGGAAGATGAAGAAGAAATGGCTCTCAGAGGTGGTATAATAGCGAAAAAAATTCCCAAATAACTACAATTGGAGATATAAAGTTACCTAGTTTTTAACAGGGAGATAGCGTAATAGAACCAGTTGTTGTTACCACGCTTTCTCTCTCTTTTTTTTCGATCCTCACCTGAGGATATGTTTTTATTGATTTGAGAGAGAGGAGGGAGAGGGAGAAACGTGGATCAGTCCCCTCCCACACCCGCCCACCCGTACGGGATTGAACCGGAGCCCTTTGGGTGGGTGGGACAATGCTCAAACCAACAGCCCCAATAGCCAGGGCAGTGTCAAGCTCTTTAACCTCAGAGTAGCATATACTATTCCTACTTTTTGAAACATTCCTCTTTTTTCTCCTAATCTTTACTTCTAGCTCATCTTTCAAGTCTTAATTTAAATATCTCTTCTGAGTATGTTAACTCCCCAAATACCTTGTCTGTAAGAGCATTTAACCTTGTATTGTGGCCACCTACTTTGCTAGTTTGTATCCTTCAATATAATCTAATTTACTTGACAGCAGAAATACCATTTTATACCCAGTATCATGCCTAGCTCTTAATTGGCCAAGTAATTATTTGAAAAATGAACAGAAAGAGTTTGAAAGTACAAAGGAGAGGCTGAGGAATCAAGAAAGGCTTCCAGAAGCAGGGTGATAAATTGTGAGAAAAACATATATAGGGAACAGGAGGGATCTTTCAACTCCACCCTTGGGTTAAGGTGATCAGTTAAGGTCTCATAGAATAGCAAAAGAGGTACTTCAGCTGGGGGAGAAGGGTTAGCAGTTCTCCAAGCCAATAAAGTAGAGAAGACAATTTAGGCAGATGGAACAGTGTGCAAAATCACAGAGCTTTGTCGCAACATGGTGATGTTCTGGGGAAGTGTAGAATTAAAGCTAGGAGGGGGTAAAGGGTAAAAGCTGTGTGGTTAGAACAGTGGACAGGAGGAGTAGATTTTGTATAAGTCAGAATTTTTTTAGTTGAAAATGATAGAAACAACTCAGAAACTGGCTTAACCATTGGAAATATATAAGCTCTTCTAACTAAAAAATCTAGGGCTTGAAATTGCTTCAGGCACCACTGGGCCCAGGCACTCAAAAGTTATTGTCAACAGTATATCTTTCTTTTCCTCTCTCAGCTCTGCTTTCCTCTTTGTTGGCTTTTTCTCAGATAGGCTCTACCCATAGAGACTAGTCATTCGAAATGTGTATCCCTCTGACTCAGACCACCTTCCTCCTGGTAGTTCCTCCTAGCTTGATTGCCTCATAACTTGCTTAGGTAATTAGGCCAGTTATGATCACCTTCACCTAGGTCACATCACTAGAACCCTACCCAGATTTCCTACACTGAAATGGTAGAGGTTTATTTTTTTTCCTCCTCCTGTTAAAAAAAAAAGGGCAAGAAAATGGGTGTTGGGCTTGATTTTATCCTTGGATGGTGGGAGTCGTTAAAAGATTTTTTTTAAGTGGATGACTAGATCACATTTGCACTTTAGGAATGTTATTCTGGCAGTGTGGCGGTTAGACTGGAAGTGTTAGAAATAGAGTGCAGAAGAATGTGTTTAGAAGGTTATATTGGGTTAAAAATGAAAAGCAGTAAAATGGAAAGGAGAACGTAGGTTTTTGTGGGGGGTTTTTTGTTTGTTTTTTTAAGTAAAATCAGAAACGAGGAAGCAGGTGGAAACTAGAAAGGTGCCTTGGGAAACTGAGAGGATAGTATTGCGGTAATGAGTATAGCGGATTATGTTGTTCTTTTTTATTTGTTTTAATTCATGCAGTTTAGTTAAATTAAGTCTGTCCTTTCATGGAGCTTACATTCTAATGGGAGAAAACAGACAAGAAATGTCTAATGTGTCAGGTAATGATGAGTTCTAGAGGAAAAACGGAGCAGAGAATAATGAGTATGTTATTTTGGATAGAAAAAAAACAAGGCTTCACTGATGAGATCAGAGCGATGTGAGGGAGATGAGACTCTGAGAGCCAAGGTCCCGAGATAGGAGCTTTTTGGCATTTTGAGGAGCACATGGAAGCTAATGAGACTGAATAAATTGGGAGAGGGAAAGAAGAGAGAAAGGGCATAGCTGGGGAGGGGGCAGATCACGGTGGGTCATTTAGGCCGTAGTAAGACTTGAAGTTTATTCTAAGTAAATTCGGAAGCCACTGGAGAGTTCTGAGCAGTGGGAGGAGAATAGAAGTGTACGAGGGGGGAAAGCAGGGGAATAAGTTAAAGGCTTTGGTAACAATCCAGTCAAGACAAGGTGGTAGCTTGCAGAAGGGTGTAATGGCAGAGAGGATGGAATACATCTGGGTTACAGGTACATATTTTAAAACTGAAACCAGTGGGGTTTGCTCATGGGCTGGATGTGTCATGTTAACAAACTTGCAGTGAAGGACTCTGCCAAGGTTTCTAGCCTGAGGAACTGGAAGAATAGAGCTGCCGTTGTGACAAGGAGAACAGGTTGAGGTGGAGAGGGGCATGAGTTGGTTTTGGGCCCTATTAAGATTGAAAGACCTGATTAAATATTGAGATGGAAATGTCACATGGTAGAGGTATAGGAATATTGAAAGAGAAGCGGTTTGGTTTGGGATGTCACGTGTTTAAGCTGAGAAAGTAGATGATTTAGGTTGGAGACTGAGGATTTTTTACAGTGGGTATGGAGAAGGGTCAGAAAGTACTGATAAAATATTTTATTACATCCATAGTGCAGTTAGTTACAATATACACCTTTTTTTAAACCAGTAAAAAACAAGAAAACCTGCCAACAAAATTATGATAGGGCCCTCGCCAGGTAGCTCTGTTGGTTGGAGCATCATCCAATAAGCCAAGATTGTGGGTTTGATCCCAGGTCTGAGAACATACAAGAGTCAACCAATGAATGCATAGAATCAGTGGAACAACAAATCGTTCTCTCTGTCTCTCAAAATCAATGAGTAAAAAATGTTAAAAATTATGATAGGCATGCCAATTACTGAATTGTCAAAATCTGGGGGGGAAAGTGTTAGATTCATAAAATACATAGTTGATGTATAATTTAGAAGGTTAATGGAAAAGGGTAGGGAGAAGTCTTTGAGGTTAGAGAGAGAAATAATGGGAAACTAAGGGAGTTGAAGAGTAAGAATTTGTAGTCAAAAAAGGGATTTTGGAGTTTGAAGATTTTAGGGATGCAGCTGCCCCAAGCTCAACTAATACCCACCAGAAGTTGTACAGCCCCACAATATTACTGTTGGTGGAGGGAAGTAGACAGGATGTAAGAAGGCCGGAGTAGAATTTCTTGAGATGTATTGTGCCCCATCCCCTCCATTTTATTTTACTGATAATGAAAACGAGGCCATGACTTGCATAAGATCAAAGAACTAAACTATTTCTTGGTAGAACCAGGATTAGGGCATGGTTAAAGCTTTGTGACTGGAAGGCAGGGAATTTTTAATTGAAGAATTGAACCTTTGGTTCAAACATTCCTATCTAAGACACTGTAAACTGTTGTAGTTTAATTTGAAAACACTTTTTTTTTTACAGCCTCAAAGAATTGCTGAGAGCTAAATTAATTGAATGTGGCTGGAAGGATCAATTGAAGGCACACTGTAAAGGTAATCAGCTTCATTTAGAAGATAGCTAAACTGTGCTTATCTTCTGTTGCTCTCAACTGTGTTGGTTTGGGGTTCGCTAGAAAAATTAGTATTTTAAAGGTATATTAAGTGCTCAGACATACTTTTAAACAAATGGAAAATTGACTCTTATAGTAATGATTTCCTCCTCTCTGTGATACTATTTAGGCCTAATTCCTAAATTTTTAGAAATTTTTTTGTATTTCTCTTAAAACAAGTGAGGCAAGATTTTCTCTGGCTTCAAAATGTGGAATCTCACCTTTTTCAGTGTGCCTTTTCAAAGTGAAGCATTACTTATTCCTAATAGGTTTTAATTTAACAAATTGAGCACTTTATGGTTGTTGGACATATAGGAAATGTATCTCTTGTCTTTAATAATGTTATTTTGAAAAATTCATTTTAAAAGCTCTTAGAGAATTATACTTATTTTTTTAAATGTAAAATAGGAGCTTGTTAAATTGCTTAATATTGATGATGATACCATAAGATTACACATGTCACTAAGACGAGACTCCTTTCTGGCTCAGCTTTTAGTATAATAGCATTTTGGTTATTTTTAATGATTTTCCATTCTATTATAGTGGTTTCTACCAGTAGTAATGATAATGGCTACTGTGTATAACATTAACCCTGAGAAGGCAGTGTAGAAAATTAGTAAAAGCATAGACTTGGAGATCATATAGATCTTCACTGGCAAAAGACTGGAGCTGTATTTCAACTCATGTTTGGACGAGTTATTTAATCTTTACGCCTCAGTTGCCTCACCTGTGAAGTGGGAAGAATGCCCAGCCTGTTACATTATTGTCAGTATTAAATGATGTAAAGCATCCAGCACATAATAGGAGTTCAGTAAACATTAACTACTTTCCCCCTTGGTTTTTTTTTTTGGCCCAATCTAGAGAAGAGAAAGGAGCAAAGGAGTTCGATATTTTCATTTTGGGCTTTGAAATTTTAAGTTGGGCGTAATTAATAGCCTTTTCCCCTCTACACATTTAAGAGCTAGTATGATTACACTGAAATAAGATCTGTGCATTTATAAGTTCCTAGCTTTTTACAAATGTTCACTTTGACCTACAGTTCAGATTCATTCTGTGTTATAATTGTTAAGTTACAGGTTCTTTAGCTGAGCGATGAACAGGCTTTTACGATTTTACCTGGTGAATACTTAATGTGTTTGAAAGTTAATTAGATATTCATTAAAGAAGTGTCCTCTTTTTTTTTATTAAAGACCAATCTGCACTCTAAAAACATGATCTTAACCCTTCCTCTATGAAAATCTTTCTTACAGATAATGATTTTAAATGATATGATTTGTTTTTTGCTTTTGCATAAGAGGTAATTAAAGAAAAAGGACTAGAGCACGTCACCGTTGATGACTTGGTGGCTGAAATCACACCCAAAGGCAGAGGTAAGGGGAGGCGCGTCTCATGCTGGCGGAGCTCTTCTTTCTACAAGGAGAAGCAGCCCTCCAGAATTATTTGGGTATTTGGTGCTTCTATTGGGAACAGTTACAGTTCCCGACCTGCCTCCTGAGCTGGGCTTTGAGTAACAGACGAGACGAGGGATGTAAAGTGCTTCTGCGCCCTGAAACAGGGTGCAGATAGGTTCATGGGATCGTTAAGAGAGATACTTTTTAAATATGGGATCTTGTAGAGGCAAATGTTACGTGAAGCTAAGATTTATAAACTTTATTAGATATGGTCTGACTTGACTTAAATATTTTAATAATTCAGTTTTACTCCTGTCCCTGAGTCATTCCTCTGCTCTCTCTTTGCTTATTAAAAATAAACAAAGCTCTGTCTTCTTGAATGTCTAATTAAGAATTTGGTAGCGCCACTACTTCAGGTTCAGGGTAATTCATATTTAAGATTGACACTACAGCTACCTTCATTTCTCCCTTTAATTCTTGTTTTAAGACGGCAAAGAAAGAAAATATATTAACATCAATGCTATGTAATATTGTCAGAAACTACACTGTATTTTATCTTAGGTGGAACTATCTTTTTTTTTTTTCATTTATTTTGAGAAAGTTTGTTTAAGTGGATCTAGGTAAATTAGATGACCTATTGTTTTCTCACACAAAAATAGTAAAAACAACTTAAGTGTAAAAAGTAAAATAGGATTGAAAATTATTATTGGAGACTATTAGTTCCCTGAACTGCCTACCTGCTGGGAAGGAGCTAGGGAATCCCATGATCCTTTCCACTATATCTTTTGACCTATTTACAGCTACAAAAACCTGACCTTTTCTTTACACATATCTCAGGGAAAGAAAAATAAAACCAATAGTATTTATTGTTCCCCCCATGAATTTATATTTTAAAGTAATTTTCCCTAATTTTGTTTTAGATTTTCCTTCAGTAATTTATGCTTAATCTATTAACATTGTTTAGGAACTGGTTATACAGGGTAGAAATTATCCTTTGCTCCTCCTTCAACACTGGTTATCTTGGACATATCAGTTCCTTGTAACTCCCCTGCCAGAGAAGCAGTAAACAAAGAAAAGGGAAGTGAAAATAAATCTGTTCTTTCATGCTCTTCGTCTTCTTTATTGTTAGGAGTAGAAGCATTTTATTTTTAAAAATATACAGTAAAATTGACATTTTTTACTGTGCAGTTCTGTGAATTTTATACACGTGTGATTTCATATAACCCCCGCTCCCATAAAACTCCTTCAAGCTATCCCTCTGTATTCACATTCACACCCTGTCCCTGACCCCAAGGCAACTGATCTATTCTCCATCACCATAATTTTGACTAAAAGTATGTTTAATATACATATTGATCACATTTCCAGTGGACTTGAATTAATTATGTAGTCTTTATTTCTAGGCAGGATAAGACAAGACAATTTATAGAGAGGAGTATCTGTCTTATTTGATTTGTGTACTTATTTCTAGAATTCTTTATGGAATTATTGAACTATGTCTGAAGCCTTCCATTTTCTCTGGATACAAGCAAGTAACATTAGAAGTATTAGTTAATTCTCTATTGCCCTTATTTACTAGTAGCCAGAAAAGGAACAACAATAATGTAGGTTTGTTTATTGACATTTAATATTAAAATTTCAAAGAGCAGGGTTTTGTTTTTTTTCATTTTCAGTTTAATACTCCAAACAGATAATACAGTCACATGGTTCAAATTCAAAAAGTTGAAAATGCAGGAAATATAACCACTGTTGTGATTTTTGCATCTTTGCTGAGTCAGAGTATGTGCATTTATTTCTATAAAGTATTGCCAAATTACCTTCCCAAAAATGTTGTGCCGATTTATACTCCCACCAGCTAATAGGAGAGTGCTAGTTTTTCCCTCAGTCTTGCCAACACAGTATATTACTGACCTTTGGTTTTAGCCAATCTGATTGGTAAAACATGTTATCTGAATGTGGTTTAATTTTCATTCCTCTTGTAAGGCTTATCCCCTCTTGTGTTCAAGAGCTGCGTGTGTCCTGTTCTCCATCTCCTGTGCGCATTTCCTGTTCGCTTGCTCATCTTTTCCTATCAAACGGAAGAAATTGTAGAGATCAGCCCATTTCTGCCAAAGCGCTTTCCCAGTTTTTGTCTTTTGCCTTTGTTTACAGTGATTTTTCAGATGTTTACCTTTTTTTAATTAAAGCTCATGAGGGTTATTTATAAATAAATTATAAATAAATGTATGGGTCGGTCATCCTGAATAAAACATCAGATATCAAGTTGACATATTAATTGGAATCTTCTTACTCTTACGTTTTTATTTTTACATTTCAGCCCTGGTACCTGACAGTGTAAAGAAGGAGCTTCTACAAAGAATAAGAACATTCCTTGCTCAGCATGCCAGCCTTTAAGATTGAATTAGATTGTGTTGTTTTGTGGTCTTATTTCTGAAAGTAAAACTTGCCATAAATTAGGAATCGCTTTCCCAAAATAAAATCCTTTTTTGTATGATGGTATACAGTTTTCGGTAATGATGTATACATTGTATTGATTTTTTTCCCTAAATGTGTTATTTTAATAAATATCTCATGAATGAGTTTGAAGTTTCCTTGGATCTTGGAGTAAATGGGACTTTTCAACAATCCAACAGATTGTTGAGAGAAAAAGTCAGCAAGTAATATAAAGTATGTGCATATTTCTATGCTAACAGCTGAGGAGAAGTAAGCAGCCTCTTCTGATTGTCTCAATTTGGTGTATTTCTCTTTTGAATCCCTATAGTATTTTGTAATACATGGCCCATCTTGTACTACAGTTGTCTTATTTGTCACAAACTCAGAGTTAGGACTGGGTCCTACGCATCTTGATGTGCCTGCCTCATTCCTCAAAGAATTTACCATCCTTTTGGAAGAGAGAACGTTTGCAAGCTGGCTCCATACCAAGCTCCTCTCACATATCTGCTCATCTGAACTCTGAAAGCAGAAACACTAGATTACATCCCCTCATGTAAGGTCAAGAAAGAACTTAATGGGAAATAATCCACCCATAGCTTTACTCTGACATCAAGATTGCCAAATCCAATGGACTGTTGTCTGTCCTTACATGACCTCTGCTGGAAACTGAGAATGTTGAGCGTCCTGCCACTGGAACTCTCCTCCCACTCCTCACACTGTTTATTCCTACCACTGGAAGTTCCTTCTGTTTCTCGTGGAGTACCTTTTGCTGTATGGGACTTGAAACAATGGTGTTTCTTAGGGCTTGCTCCTGGGCCCTCTGCCTGACGAATGATATGCTTTTCCTGGGAAAAGCCCAGGAAACGTGTTGGACCATGACTTCAAATACTAACAGGTTAATAAATGGTAAATTGCATCACCAAACCAGACTTCAACCCAGCCTCCATACCCGTATATCCATCTGCTATGGATCAGCTTCCTTGGATGTTCCATGAACACCTCAAACTGACCACACCTAAGATAGTGACTTTTTCCCCCTCTAGTAACTACCCCTACTGTATTCCTTATCAACGTGAGTAGTACCTCCCAGACATACATATTACCTGAGGAACCTGTTGAAATACTGATTCAGAAGGTAAGAGTTGTTGCACAAGTCCATGCTTACGGCTGCTGACAAACCCAGTCAATGCTTATGCTGCTGATCGAGGACCACTGAGTCTGGCAAGGTTCTCAGTTGTCTACTCCTTGCCCTTTAACTGCCTTAGTTCAGGCCCAGATTAGTGCAGTAGGCCCCTACGTTCTCATTGCTTCATGCATCCTCCAGTATCTCTTCCATACACTTGCCTAAGTGACCTTACTAAGATTCAAGCTTGGTCAGATATTTCCCTTTTTGAAACTTCTCAGTGGCTCTTCCTGGTTTGCAGGGTAAAATTCACACTCAGCCATAGCACCTACGCCTTGATCTGATATTTCTCTAGTTAGAGTTCCCAAAAGTATCTAATTGTTTATCCCTGAATATCTGAAAGTCATCATGCTAGATACTTTTACTTATGTCTTGGCCTTCAAAATTCTGCCTGAGCTGTTAAAGCATTCCGGCATTTCTGTTTGATTTAGATTTTCCCCTACTATTTTTGTATCAGAAGTACCTGTGCATAATTTCTCAACACAATAATTCTAGAACTTTTGCATGCATCCCCCGTAGGGGAGGGAACTTTTTTTTTCCCCTCTGTATGATACTTATTTGTGAATGAGTGGACAGAATAAATGAATGAACCAGTGAATGATCATAGAAGCACAAAACGAGGTGAAAATATGAAAATACAGTTGGATGTGTTTGAGGAAAGGCTTTACAGTAATTTTTGGTTCACATTCCAGAGATTCAATTTTACTTTCTGATGAATTTATATTTTAAGTGTAGTCTTGGAACCTACTGGGCTTAATTATGTAAAATGTTGAACCTAGGACACGTGCATGCACAATCACAAAACCTACCCCAGAGTTTTTTTGTTTCATTTCATCTCTTACAAAACAATGATCTAAAGTTAAATGATAGTTATATTCATCATTCTGCTACCCATTATAAAAAAGGAAATGGTACAGAGGAAATGTTAAAAACAATGGGTACTTATTTCATAGTATTGTATATAAAAGCAAACCAAAAATTGCTCATAGAGATACTATTTTAATAGTTTGAAACAAAACAGAAAAGGAAATGAAAGTATTTTGAGATGGAACAAAAAATAATTGAATTTAAAATATAGCCATTGAAAACACTAAAGCACATAGCTTTAAAATGATAGTGCAGAGAACTCCCCCACCATCTCTAGATTTTCTTAACATCTTCGAAATGCCTTGTAGTTTGCATCTAGAACCATTGGTAACTTTCAAATAAACCAACTTTGTGAACATCTTGACTCACATCATTGATTCATGTTAACCAGGAATATATTCTTTAAAACTTGCGCTTTCATTCTCAGTGTTGGAAATTCAGTAGGAGATTACTGTTACATGACAGTAACAGTAATGTTGGGTGAGTAAAATACTAACGGGTTACTATAAGCTGCTTTTATATAGGATTAAAGAAGACCCAACTAAATTATTTAGGTAATCACTTTGCTTTGGCATTACATGTGTATCATTTGGTTGAGCAGTGCCAAGCTAGGGCCTGGGCGATGCTGGGGACTGGTAATTGGATATGGGACTTTTCATAACTTGATAAAAGTCTCCATCCAACTCAAGAGAATTGTGACAGCTGTTCAGTAGCTGATGTTGGAAGTGATCCAATGTGTGTGTTTGTGTTTTAACCCTTCTTGTAAATTGCTATCTCATGTTACTCAGTGACTTCATAAAACCCCACATATTTACCATTGGAAACCACACAAAGTCATTGGATGATTCCACCAAGAAGACTAACAGGCGCAATCAAACAATTTGAGTTCTAGTCTCACCTATGACATTGAATTACCAGGTAAGACTGCTGCTTCTGCTTCACTTTCCACATCTACATTATAGATCTGCTAATGCTGACCTGGTAAGAATTAAAATAAAAACTATAAACGCTATTTATAGGATAATCATAAATGTAATACTGATATTCATAAAAAGCAATATAGATTCATTTTACTCCTAGGAAGAACTCTAAAAATACATATTTACTATGTGTTTTCTAGATTTATGTAGATGTATAAATTACATATATGTGGAAAATACTTTTATTTTTCAGGAATTTGTAGATAATATTAGTTACCATGAGAATTACTACAAAAAATAAAGATGACCAACATTACTTGATTGGAACAGAATAAATACCGCTAGAATAGCACTTAGCAGGGAGAATTGAAATTAGTCATTTTCACTCACATTCTGCTATAAACAGTCCATGTCAGAGGAGTTTATCTTTCGATCCTATTTATCTTTGTGATACATTTGTCTTTGATCCTAAGTGCATAACAGTTCATTCTTGATTAATTCTTTTAAATGAATGAATGAATGAATGAATGAATGAATGAATGAATGAATGAATGAAACCAGGGCAAGAAATTTAGCCTGTGTCTGTCTATTCCAGACTTCAAATTATACATGCTTGGTTATCCTGCTTGTCAGCCGCCAGGGGGCACTTGAAGCCTATATTTCCGATCCTCCCTGGGCTCTCAGTTAATGAAATGTGTCATCTCAGGACCAGTTCCTGCTCAGGCCAGGCAGCATATTCAAGATGAAAGTGTTATTGAATTAAAACTTAATTGTGAGGACCTCAGAACGTGCTGCTCTTATAAATTAAGATGAAGTTACAGTGAGATGCAGATGATGTTTTATTGGGATCATTTTCCGAAGCCAACTCACTAATGCAGGAAGTACGTTGATTTAAATAGCGAACACCATGACTGAAATATTTCTGTTTCGGTTACTTTATCGAAAAGAGAAACAGAGTAAATTCTTTTTAATTTTTTTTCAAAATATTACAGATGTCCCTTTTTCTCCCCATTGACCCCTTCCACCCCACCCCACCCCACCCCCCTCCCCAGTCCCTCACCACACCATTGTCTGTGTCCTTGGGTTATGCATGTATGCATATAAATTCTTTGGTTAATCTCTCCCCCTCCACCCATCTGCCCCCTCCATCCCTCTGAGATTCGTCAGTATGATGCATGCTTCCAGGTCATCAAATCATTCCTGTCGATCAGTTTATTAAGTTCTTTATATGTGAGATCATGTGATGTTTGTCTTTCTAAGCAGAGTAAATTCTTAATGAAAAGTGAAAGAAAATAATTTCTAGTGCCCATTTCCCTGTAATTATGCTCCTCTTTCATAGAAGGCACTCTTAAAGGAATAATACTCATATTTTTCCTTTTTCATACATACTATGTCACTTAGTTTTTTTAAAAAGTATACAGAATTACACAGTGCTCAAACCGTGTGGACATTCAGTGAATGTTGGCTTATGATGACAATGGTGAAGACAAGCAATAAATGAAAGTAGACAGAATCTCTACTCATGGTCTAATGTTGCTCATGAAATAGTCTTGAGTACTAAGGCTGGTGCCAGTACCTACCACACCCATAACTGCTTTGGCTTTGTGCCTGGGATCACCAGAATGAAGGAAAGATAAGTGGCTTTCAGTTACTGTATACGTGCTCATTCCTACATTATTTGTTGAGGGCACACCTTTGAGAATGTATCCTTCCTAGACAGCTACTTACATCAGGTTCGACAGGGTAATAGGCACGAAGAAGAGTAATTGAAATAGAGGTGTCCCTGAAACCACCCCCAGCCCATCTGATATGCAGGTGTTTAGGCAGAACTGTATATTGTGTTATTTGAGGAGACTTCAATCTGGCTAAAGTAAAAAAAAAAATTTTTTTTAAATAAAACAAAATAAAATAACAACTACGACATTCTGAAAAACAATTGGCATAAATTTACCAAAAATGTTTAAGTCATGAAAGACTAAAAACAAAAAGAAAAGAAAAAAGGGTTTGGCTGAGAACTGTCTGGATTAAAAAAGAATAAAGAGACATTAGTTTTAAAACGATGTGCCATTCTTAATAAATAAAACAACTATTAAGAACATTATTTTTTATGGTTTATTTATTTATTTATCCTTATTGTTGAAAGTATTACAGATGTCCCCTTTTTTTCCCCCCACTGGGCCCCTCCAGCCTGCTCCAGCCCCCTCCCCAGGCCTTCACTATTGTCTGTGTCCATGGGTCATGCATATGTGCATGTAAGTTCTCTCTCACATTGATGTTTCTCTCTCCCTTCCTCTCTCTCTAAAATCAATAAAAACATATCCACAGGTGAGGATTAAAAAAATTTTTTTTTTTAAAAAAAAGTAATGGTCGCAGGTCTCAAGTGAACACTTTTCATGGTCTAGGAACTCTCCTACACTTTCCGAGTGTACACACTTTCTCCCTCCCCAAATGCCTGCTTCACCCTCCCTTCCCACACTAACCCCTCTTCATGCTTTATCAAGGAGCAGCAGGATCAGACAGGATCCCAGCATCGACCCATCACCAAGCCCGAGAGCCTTCCTGAACCTGGATCCAGACTTCAAGTCCTTCCTCCACTTGTGCTCTGGATCCCAGTGCCTCTCTCTTCCTCAGTGATTCCCCTCCTGCGGTTGTGCCTCTTACTCTTCCATCAGAAGGTTCCCCCTCTGGTGCCTCAGCCCTAGCAACACAGTGCCTTTTCCTGGTTGTAAAAACCATGCCTTGATTGCAGATCTCCCTTGAGGAACAGCCCCATTTCTCTGTCCCAGTCAGAGCCTGGAAGGCTGCTTAGTCGAGCTGTCCGTAGGCACTGTCTCCACTTCTCCACCTCCCGCTCACTCACTCTTGTTGCGCTTATGGAAATTACACTCCACTGAAGCTATTCACATCAAGGTCAAGAGGAGTTACCACCTTAACTTAATGGCAGCGTTGGTGACAACTGGCCACCTTCCTTCCTCAGACATGGTCTTCTCTGGATTTGCATGCTACGAAGCTGCCCTACAGCCCCCTAACTCATGGGTGCTGTCTCTCAGGCCTCTTGGCTGGCTTCTCTTCTGCTGTACCTCTACCTGCTGGGTTCCTCAAATCCTAATCACAGGACCTAGTTTCTTCTCTATCTAATCCAGAGGCTCTCAAGTTTTTGTGTTACTCTGGCAATCAAGAGAAGCCTATGAATTCCTTCTCAGAATGACATATTTAAATGCACAGAATGAAGTTCTTAGAATTACACAGGAAACTATATTAAAATATAATTATAAAAATATTTCAAAATAAGTGCATAATATCTTTATTAACACAAAAATAAAGCAGTGCATCTCAAATATAGGTAAGCTTCAAATCATATCTTATTTTAAAATATCAGTGTAAAGGCTTATTCAAGTTATTTCTAAACTTGCATAAGAACATTAAATTGTAGAGTGGTGTTTGTTCAACAGGACAACATATGTCATATACACGATATGTTGGAAATTCCATGAATTTCAGATTTTTATTTTGATGGTTATAAGTACTGAAATCTTGATTAGTTATGATATATAAAAATGGATAAATCATTTTTATTCAAGGTGTCTCAAACTTGGAATTTCTTTTCTTTTGGAAAAATTAAAGCAACTGCTTTAATTCAACAAGCACTTAAGTCTTGTTCTCTGGAAAAGCCAGGAAACCATTTGCTACAGATGTACTTCATATTTGTGCCCTCTTTCTGGACAACTGTTTAAATGCAGTGATCCAGAGGATTTATCAGAGGATAACGGCAATGACCTTTATGGCTGTTGGCAAAGCTTTCTCCCGGGATTGTAAAAACAGTCGTAATTCCCAGTGCATGTCTGTGTAAAAAGCAAAACAACAAAAAGCGACATCATGAGGTGCTTCCTTTTCCGTTAAGGTAGTAATACTGGATCTGTTACCAAGTACTGCTGGGACTGGTTTTGTAAGGAGTACAATGCTTTTGGGAAAATAATTTTTTTTAAAAAAACAGAGCCAAAGAACAACTTTTTACCATATCCAATATGTCAACAACCTTGGTAGTTTCCAAAAGAGGCTCACATACTAGGAATTCTTCCAGGCACATACTCAAGGGGAATGGTGAGGCTGTCAATTTCTCCATTGCTTGTTTCAAAATGTTAAGATATTTTGATACTTCCATGATATATCAGAACATGTGACATGAAAACCTCCACAAATTTCTGTTGGGTCACAACCTTGGGAGTTTCCCCGGTGAAATCTGAAACTGGCCCCCCATACACTCCAGATTGATGGGTAGGTGGCAGGTTTAATGAGCAAGGAAATTTACCAGAGGAGGCCTGTCTTGGGTGACTGCAAGGCGAGCAGATTTCCATACCTACCTGCCAGAATCTTAAAAATTTCTAGAGAGTCCTTCACTGGGTTCAGTCACATATTCAGTGCAACAAAACAGCAGCTGGGGGTCTCTCTGAAAACATTAAGTTGGACCAGCACATTTCAGCTCAGTATTGTGTGTGCAGTAGATTCTCATCTCCCTCTGCCCCGTCTCCCATTACCTCTCTGTCCTCATATCTTCCATCACCCTGCTTGTTGTCGTCACTGTGGCCACTCTGGCTCCCCTGCTCCTTACCCACCAGGCACACTTCCTCCTCCCGGCATTGGCATTTGTTTTTCCAGATGCGAGAATGCACTTCTCCCAGATGTATGCATGGCTAAAAACTCATTTTAGACCTTCAGATCTTTACTCATAATTCATCTCCACGACAACTTCCTGGTCATCCTATCTAAAACTTCATCACACTCCACACACACACACACACGCGTGCGTTATAGTCTTCTCTGCTTTATTATTATTTTTCTTTCTAACACGTATGGCTTTCTTTTTCTGGCATATTCTTATCAGGTCAGTCTATATCTGTGATTATCTATATATGGCCATTCTTTTCTTACTTCAGCAGTAACATGGGAAAGGATTGTGTGACTGGGGACCAGGGTTCCAATCCAAGGTCTGATTTCATTGTCCTGTTTTTATCTTGGGGCAGCCACCCTCTTCAGCTGATAAGGCCTTATGTTTATTATTATTTCTTTTTACTTTCTGACATACTATATATTTTATTCTTTGTCTTGTTTATTGTCTGTCTCCACTAAGAATATAAGTTCCATGAGAACAGGGATTCGTTTTTTTTTTAAATCGCTGTCATATTCTTAATGCCTAGGGTACCGAATATTTGTAGAAGGCAAACTATTGTCTTGTGGACACTTCATTTGTTTACCATCTCTCTTGCAAGTAGGCCTAGATTCAAAACCAGGCTCCAGCACACAGCTCATTTTCTAAGTTAAGCGAATTCCTTATTCCTTCTAGTTCTGCAGGCGTTCCTGATTCCTTATCGCTTTCTTCCTGCTGTTAAATTGAGGGGTTGATGAGTTCAAAATCTGTCTCTTTTTTCACCATAAAAGCAGGTAGGACCAGCTACTGGATTGTGAGATCCCAAGCAAGATGAAATTGGGGATTCCCTCATTCAAAAAGCATTAAGAATTTCAAGACGGTGACAGCAGCCCAGTAAAACAAGCACAGGGTCCTGGGGGACTGCCTGGGTCACATGCCCCAGAAGCTATTGGCCCTACAGCTAAGTTTTTGTGAGAGCTAGGTTTTTTAAAAAACTTACAAAAGAAACACGGGGTTTAGTGATTCTCCCTTCACGTTTCCCCATGTCCATGTTCCATGATGAGTCTGAATTTTAAAGGCTTCACGATTCTAAGGGTCAGTACAATTTAAATCATTAGTTACGTAAACTACATAGCCACTTTTTCTGGTTCCAAGCTGACCTTTTGGTTATGTAAATTTCCATTGAGTTATAATTGTTAATTTGCATAGTGTCCCATACACTTCTGTTAATAACTCAAGATTAAAAATCTCACTGGTGTGATCTCTTCCAGGAGATTGATATATTGTATAAATAAGCACTATTTAGAGAGAGATGCTCATTCATTCCTCAAGAGTTGAGTGAAAATCTATATATGCAAATTATAGTTCTTGGCTTTATATGAAATTTAGGCTACTTTGCTGAAATACCAACTTTCCTGAAGATAATTAACCAAATGATCAATTTGATAAATGAGCAATTTGCCAAATTAAATGACTGTAGTGTAACAAATATTTGGAAGCTTTGACAGGATTGGATTTTTCATCTACTTCTGATTTCTTTCATAATACTTTTGAATGACATTTTCTACTTTTTTATACTAAAGTATTTTAAATGTTCTTTTTAGTATCATGTAGCCTATTATATTCCATTTTAGTTTATAAATTCAAAAGAATCTGAGAAAATCAGAATTTTGAATTGTATTGCATTTAAATTACTTTTTAGTGAAATCCAAAATTTAATTTAGATTGAGTTAATCTAACTTTAATTTGAAAGCATCAGAAAGGAATTAAAATTAGCCAAACAATTACATATAAAAATTTCCACATGGAATTTTATATTGGTTATTGATGTCAAAATATACACTTTACACATTTCTTAGCTATTTTTGTCAATACTGCTCAATTATTCTTGGTAAGGCTGCTAAGTATTGTTAGACAACATTACAATCTCTAAATTTAGTAAATTTTCAAATAATTAATTGACAAATTGACATTCAACTAGCTGATTTTTTGCTAACTGGCCTGCTTTCAGAGAGAGAAGGGAAGCCAGAAGAGAACCTGCAGGAATGCCAGTTTTCAGGAAGAGATGGAAGAGGGAAATACAGGGTAGCCCCCAAAAAAGTATACACACACTTTGAATAATTATAAAGGCAGTGTTTATTAAAATACATTTCATTTCCGAAATTGAACTATCAGCTGTTAAAGCATGTATACCTGTTTTTGGGACACCCTGTAAGAGCTAGAAGTGATTGGAGAGGTAGGAAGAAACCCAAGACTATTCAGAGGAATGGAATTTCAAGGAAGATATTAACAGTGTCACCTGCTGCAGAGTTGGGGGGGGGCACTCTTTTCAGCAGAGTGGTGACCCTGGAAGTCAGTTTGCAAAAAAACTTATTAGGTGACTATAATTAGCCAGATCTAACACAATTATTTTCTTAACCCCAGTGAGCTAGATATAAACACCTAATTTTATTTATTAAAATGTAAGGGCCCCATTTTATTTCCTTATCTTAGAGTTCTCTTTTCATTTCTTCTGTCTTCCCTCCCAGCTACACTTGTCAGATTTAGTAATGCTGAGTTAAATTTGAATTTCAGACACACCAAGAATAATTTTTTAGTCTAAGTGAGCCCTAAGCATCACAAGCCCTCGCTGAAAGCCTGCGGAACCGCGGGCGGTGCAGAGGCCGAGGGCGCTGGCTCTGGAGTCGCTGTGTTGAGCCCTCGCCCTGCACTTGGTGCGTGGCCCTGGGCAGCTGAACCTCCTGCACCTTGACGGGGATCATGCCAACAGCCACAGTGACAGTCCTTTCGAGGCGATTGTGCGTTGAAGCCTCTAGAGCACTACCCCTGGTGTTTGGGACATCAACAAATATGAGTAGGATTGAGAGATCATAAATATTAGTATGATTGTCAGTTAAAGGGAGAGCAGGCACTTATTTAAATGTGTGAGGTTTGCGTATTAGGTGGCCTTTTAGGCCCAACTGGGGGATCGATCGATCAGAGCAGACAGGCCATGAAAGTCTGCAGGCTCAGAATTAAAATAATAATAATAATAATAATAATAATAATAATAAATAAGGTAAGGAAAGGGGAAAGGGGGTGGGGCTCTTACCCCCACGGGAGGAGCCTTGGGATGCTGGCGCCCAGGCTGAGCGGGGGTTCGGGCGTGCGGGCGGGTGGCGGGGCGCGGCTCCCCCGCGGGCTGCGTGTCTGCGCGCGAGCCCCCGGCGCCGCCCGATCGCCGTGGGCGGGGCGCCTGCGGCGCGCGTGGGGCGCGGCGCGCGCGGGGCGGTGGCGGTCCCGGGGAGCGCAGGCGCGGGCTGGACTCGCGGAGCTCGCGCGGCGATGGGGCACCTGTGGCTCCGGCGGACCTGGGGCTTCTGGGGGCTGCTGCTGTGCGCCGCGGGCCCCCGCGCAGGTAACCCGCTCGGGGCGCAGGGAGGCGCGCGGGATGCCCGTGGAGACACAGCCCCTGCCCCGGGGGCGCGGGAGAGGCGGGACCCCCGGGACCACCCCTGGGCGCCCCTGCTCGGCGAGCCTCGGACCTGCGGACCTGGAAGGCTGGCCTCGCGGAGAGGGACCGAGGGGGAGGGAGGGGTGGCTCTTAACTCCCCAGGGCTGCTGGTGTGACTTGTGGAATCTCACCTCCTCGCCCCCAGGGCACTGTTGAAATGAGACTGAAATTTGGGGTGGGGTGGGGGCCTGGGCGAGAGAGACAACCCAAGTCCCCCCTCGCACTCTCCTTGGGTCCCTTTGCCCTCTAAAGGGAGGTCCCCCAATGGGACAGAAATGGTCTTTGTGGCGGGCGTCAGTCACTCCCGGGCCTCCTGCCCCGCGCCTTCAGAGTGATACCCGGGAGAGGGCTGGGAGGAGATAAGAAATTGGAGTTGGCGGGGAGATAGGGAAGATGAACCTGAGATAGGCGAGGGAGCGCGTCCCGGAGAGAGGACCCGGCTGGAGTTTCCCGCTGGAGCTGTCGGATGCTGGTTATTGCAGCGCCGAGGCAGGCAGCCTTGGGGCTCTGGGCAAAGACAGGCCCAAGGGCAGGGGCGCTGGGTCCGGGGCTGGCCTGCGTCCTGCTGGAGAGCTGCTGGCCTCGTGGCTCAAGTCCCTGCGGAACTTTTCCCAGGCAGGGATGAACCACACAGTCACCATTTTTTCCACCTTCCTCTCACTTCCATTTCAAACAATTGACGATTTCAGTGGTTTTCCTTTGTGCCCCCACTTAAATTTTTCCACCTACTCTGAGAATTTTGTTACTGGATTTAATAATTGCCAGATCTGTACAGTCGAGGCAGAAAATAATATCTCCTGTGCATTGCATATCTTTGAGTTGTTTAAATGCATTGCTTACAGCTCTCCCAAGAAGCCACTCACTCACCCTCTGTCTAGAACTCTGTCTTTCCCACAATTGGTCCAGTCTAGCTAATTCCTATTAGCCCTCCAAGATGTAGCAGGGGCACCTCTTCTTTCAATAAGCTGGTGTGACCCAAGATGTATGGATGAAATGCCCCATAGGAGTCATCCATAGCCCCTGTGCTCTCTTCTGTCCCTCTGTATTGTGCAAGCTAAACTTTTGGGAAGTTGGGATTGTTATGCATTTTTATAGCTTCAGGACCACAACACCGTTTCTTGAATGAATCAGTGACCTATGCATTAAGAACTTGCTAGCATCAGGAGGCTAGAAAGATCCCAGAAATTATCTTTTCTGGAATCTTTCTCTCTCACAGAAAACAATTTCTTCTTAAAACACAACATTCCCCTTTGCACTTGGGCTACTCTTTGATTCTACTAGCTTTGCACTTCCTATGTGCATGAACTTAAGGGTTTAATAAATGTTTCATAATATGATAGGTAAGAATGATGAAAATGATCGAGTATTAACTTAATGACTTAACACCTTGTCAAGTCATTGGTTAGCAATAGAGCCAAAAATAAAACATTGGTATATTTACTTTCAGTCTATAGTCTTCATGGTATTTTTCTAGCAATGTTGTAATATATGGTATGGAACTTGATGCTTGAAATGAAATACGTGATAATTTTACCTCTACTGTACTTTAATATCTTTCAGATGGCTCTAAAATAATTCCTAAAGTCACAGAAATAATACCTAAATATGGCAGCATAAATGGAGCAACAAGACTGACTATCAAAGGAGAAGGTATGGTTGCCTTTTTTGCATTTTTTGCCAAGGTTGAGGTATTTTAAAGACTATTTCACATTTCGAGCCTTATGGTTAAAAAAAAAATCCAAGGTTATTTCTCCAGTTGGCCAGAGTAGTAAAACTCTATCCCTTTAACAGTTAATGAAATCTCCAAAGTCTCCATCAACATGATCATCTGAATTCGTATTATAATTACTTGATTAACTCTAAGATCTGGATTCTAATGACTAAACTGAAAGGAATATCTTGAACTCAACTCTGCACAGAGTGTCATGGTGAATTTCTAGTTTTCCCATAAGTCTCAATTTATGGGTGCTTTGGGTAGAGAATTCTAGAGTAGTTAAATCTTATTTGAATTGCAGGTACCAGCACCCCCACCCAGATTTGTCTCCCCTCTCCCTGCTTTAACCACACACTGTAGGGCACTGAAAATGTGTTAGCATGTGTCTTTCTCAGATGCTGAGTCTAAATACTGTTTTATGTAGGTTTGTACACAGAATGTATATAAAGCAATGATAATTAGTTTGCAAAACACACCAGAGCTCCTATAGCTACATGAATACAGTACTTGAACCAAGTTTATTTGGAAGGACTGCATTCACACGATCCATCAGTATTGTGTCTAACAGACGCTCTCTGTGTAGAATCACACACAGAGCTAAGTTATTAACCACACAAGAACACACTCTAAATGAAATCGTAAAGGCCACATGATTACCCAAATGTTGGTCCCATAGGACTTTTTAAATGTTTTATCTTTGTAAAAGTTATGATGCAAAAGTAAACTATTATAGAAATGTTTGACTTAGAAAGTGATTTCTCTGAAATTTCACCCTCTAGAAAGACCTACTTTAATATTTTGGTGTATCCATATGACTTTTGGCTATTTCCACACATAATATTGACCTTTACGGGCAAAAATTTGCTACTGCCTTACCTTGTTCTAAAGGCTGTGCTTCAGGAGCCAAAGATACCTAATTTTACAGTTATGATGCCCAAGGAAGAGTGTTTTGTGCAATGGCATGATTGTAGAAATACTTCTATGTCCTTCTGAGACACAAGTTTTAGACTGCTATCAGGAGGCCCAGGTTTTCATGCCTGGCACGAAAGGTTGTATTTGAGATGCTGTGTAATTATTTTGCTAACTTCCAGAGTGTTTCTAACTACCGGTTTTATTACATTATATTCATACCTTGTATTTCTCAGTTGTCTTCCTTGATATTTATCATGTTTCCCTTTATTTAAAAATATCATTAAGATGGAAGGAGTAACATTTAACTTTTGGGTCTTTTTTCTGTATTTTCCTGTTACAGGGTCTGCTATATATATTTTTGCTGATGTGCAGTGTTGAATTGCACAATTTTTATAATATTATAGCTTTAAGTTCCATCTTTGCCACTTTCCACTATGTGCCTGGGGGAAGTTATTGCTCTAAGCTTCCGCTTCCTCATCAGTAAAATGGGATAGCAATTCCTACCTGTTTCGGAGATTGTGAATATTGAAATGTATGATGTATCTAAGATATCCATATACAGTATATGCTCCATAAATTAGAGCTACTTTATTGTAATTATTATTTTGCGTGTATGTTATAGGTTTAGTTTCATTCTTTAGAGGTTCCTTCCATCACACTGAACCTTTCCTTCCCATCATGTTCAATGGTACAACTTTTAAGTAGCTTCATACACTCTCAGCCATGCTTTTTTCAAGTAGAGAAACCAAAACAGCCAGAATTGTACGTGGCAGCTGACATCTTCTAGAAAGGCAGCCCAGACTGCTATCAGGAGTCCCAGGTTTTCGTGCCTGGCATGTCTTGTCTCCAGTTTTTCTGCAAAAAAAAAAAAAAGATACATCAACATGTTAGGAATTTCCATTTGAAGCCTCAACCCTTTCTGTTTCCTGGGTACACCCAACTGTTTCCAGGGTACACCCAACCCTTCCTGTAATCTTTGTGCCTTGGAGTACTTCCAGAGGTATCTTCTTTATGCGCAATTATTTATTTAGAATTATACTTTTAAATTAAAATTCATTTAAAAAATAATTCTTTGGAATTTTTTAAAAATTATGATTTTAAATTAAAATTCTTGTAAGCTCTTTGGAATTAGCTAAAAATTAGAACTATTTCTATGCTTGTTTTTTAGCAAAATTTATAATGACAATATTTACGAAAATATTACTGATTTGATTCATATTTTTTCCATAGATTTTACATGTATCTAGAGAGAGAAAGAGAGTGTGTGTGTGTAAACAACTCCTAAGCTAAAGGCAACATCCCCTTTTGTTGGTGTTGGTTTTAGAGTCGTATTTGTCTTGGGAAAGCTGAATGACACACCTGCACGCCGTATCATTCATGTGACATGCACCTAACGGACCTCACACCCCGAGCCGCAGCACAGTGGGAACTGTCCCCTTTCCTTAGTCGCCAGCAGCCCACTGTGTTTTCCAGACTCGCGTGAGCTGCAGAGCTAAGCAGCAGCCGGCAGGAGCTTGCGCGTTTACAGGGAGCTTGCTGTGCCGCGTGTCCCTGTGTCCCCGTGTCCCCACAATCCCGTTTCGCAGCGACCGCCTTTCTAGATTCGAGACCGCGAGCTCAGCGCCAGCATCCTCCCCGCTGTCCAGCTGATGCTCCCGGCCGTCCAGCTGATGCTCCCGGCCGTCCAGCTGATGCTCCCGTCTGTCCAGCTGATGCTCCCGGCCGTCCAGCTGATGCTCCCGTCTGTCCAGCTGATGCTCCCGTCTGTCCCGTTCCTGGTCTGTGCCAGCTGAGTAACGTCCAAGCTTCAGAAGAAGAAAGTGGCTTTTCTTAAGGCCCCTGACTTTCGTCGAGTTTCCTCTTACCTTTTCTACGTAGAAAGGATAGAAGAAAAGTGATTTCCTGCAGCGGGAAACCTCAGCCAGTGGGGCCAGGGCTTGATGAATAAGTGCTTCTTCCTGTTGACTCTGATTGTGAGAGGCCGTCTCTGTTTTCCTTAGAAGTTACCAGCAAGATTGAGCCCCGCTTGTCCTCAGGGGTGCTCAGTTTGTCTTCAGATCTCATTCTCCCTTGTCCCTAAGAGGTCACCACCCAAATACACTGCTTGCAAGTCCTCCCCTCTGACTTTCCTTTATAGAAACTTGTGGTAAAATAGTGTCATAGTGTTCCCCTCGTGCAATTTTTCTCTCCCCTTTAGTGTGGTTTTTCACAGTAGTTGTCTGCACCGGATATAGTATATAGCATCTGGTGACGTATATATGCACATACATATTTATGTATGTGTATATAAAATATTTGTCGCCCTCGCCGGTGTGGCTAGTTGGTTGGGCATCGATTCCCTTTAGGGCACACGCCCAGGTTGCCAGCTCGATCCCTAGTAGGGGCGTTGCAGGAGGCTGTGCATTGATGTTTCACTGTCACATGGATGCTTCTCTCTTCTGCCTTCCTCGCTCTCTAAAAACCAATAAACTGTTCTTTAAAAAATATATTTATCTATTTGCTCCACCCCTTCCTATCCTACCACAGGAATATAAGCTGTTTGATTCCACTGCATTTAACATCACCTGACAAAGAATCAATTCTCAAGAATTACTTTTATGAATTAAATTAATTAAAGTCTAATTTTTCTGCTTCCAAAGAGAATTACAATCATAGGGATAAATATGGAATAAACTAACTGCTTACTTCAATTCTATTCCTTATTATTTATTGAATAATTCAGTACTGAATGACAGTGGTGAGATCTCTAGAAACAGAATCCATTAATAATAATTGAGTGTTTTTACTTTTTCAGGTTTTGCTCAGGCAAACCAGTTTAACTATGGAGTTGATGACGCCAAGTTGGGAAACACTGTGCAATTAGTTTCTTCTCTTCGATCCATTTCTTGTGATGTAGAAAAAGATGCAAGTCATTCAACTCAGATCACATGCTACACTAGGTATGTTTTAAAGCATCTTTAACAACGTCATTTTTATCACTTCAGAATTGCAGTTCTGCATATTAGTATTATAATAAGTTTTATCACTCCAGCTGTTAAAATCATATTTTTTGGTTTTCAGCTATTTTTGATTTCATGATGTTTAGACTATTTTATACCTTTATTACATTCAGTTATAATGCTCTTTCCACATATTAGCATGATAAAATATATTCTAAATTCTTGCCCAGATTATAAGACCTATTATCATTATTGATCTATTTTAGAAGATAAATGGCTACTATTAAATTGTAATGATGTTCCTGAAAATATCAAAATTATGCTTTCCTGTCAGGTTTGATTAATTTTGTTCAATATCTTGACTTCGTCATTAAGATTAAAGACGATCATTTTATATTGTGACATTTCAAGTTTTTTACTATTAACCCAAATTAATGTTTGTTATTAGCAACTTAGTGAAAAAAATTAATCATTTTAAACTGCAGCTTTCAATATTGTAACATGTAGCATATATTCCAGAGGATTTCATCTACTTTAGGCTTGTTGGCTGTTTCTTTGCAGCAAAAGCTTACTTATGGAGAAACTTAACTAAAACTTTCTTTTAAAACAAAGCTAGGTGATCAACGTTATTATTATTTTAAATGATTATTATTACATTTGTTGTTACTGCATTTACTTTTCTTTTCAATATTCATTGATGCACTTAGAATAAGCAATTGCCTGAGGTCCATGATCTAGAGTCTTCAGTGCAGGATTCAGGATGGAGATCATTTTTTCATAATGTAAAGTAGAATTTAACTGTCCATCAGTTAGAATTTTAGACACCTCTTTTCAAAAATGACCTGTAACCTGGGGCAGCATTTTTTCATTAGTACTATACATTCAATAAAAGAGTTATTGTACTTCTACTTCTTATATGTTTCTCATTTGCCTTCCAGAGCAATGCCAGAAGATTCCTACACTGTTAGAGTCAGTGTGGATGGGGTTCCTGTTACAGAAAATAATACCTGCCAAGGTCACATCCACAGCCGAGCGTGCAGCTTCTATGTATGTGGGGGCTTGTCTTTAACTTTCAAATAATTGATCTCACACTTTCCTTCATGTGGAACTGGGTTTTTATTTTTTAATTTTACAGATTGTTATCTATGTCTGCACTTAAAAATATGTGAGCAAGTAGCTAAGGATATTTTGATAGTCATTTTATGGATGCTGTTTAAGTAGAAATAATGTAAAAAGCAGAGATATTCCATAAAACTAGGAACAAAATAGAGATAAGACTGCTTATCGACAGTATTATTTTACAGGCAAAAAGTTTCAGAACCCCAACAATAAGGAGCATCACACCTTTATCTGGGACTCCAGGTCTGTTATACAGAAGCTGAAATATCTTTTTGGTTTGTGGTAATTAATTAATTTACTTTTTAGTATATAAAATTATAATATCTGAAAATTTATAAATAGCATTTTTCTGATTATACTGACCATTTGTATTTTTTCTTTTATAAATTACCTGTTTTTCTCCATGGTTTAAATTAAGGCTAGTCAACTTTTTTATATTAGATTATGAGAATTCTTTATATTTTAAGGATATTAACCATTTATATGTCATATATGTGAAAAATATTTTTTAACTTGTCATTTGCTTTTAAAATTGATTAATGGTCTTATTGTCATTCAGGCACTTTTAATTTTTATTACCAAATCTGTAAATCTTAACCTTTGTTATTTTTTCCTTTGTTTTTATGCTGTAGAAGACCCCAAAATCCTAATTATGTACATATTACATAAATTTTCACTTATTTTTCAAGAGTTTTTATGGCTTTAGTTTCTACATTTAATTTTTATTTCATGTAGGGTTGATTTCATTTTTTAGTATATAGTAGGGACTCATTTATTTTTTCCCAATTAAATCACCCGTGACCTCAGTGATATTTATTGAATAATTCATCCTGTCAGGAAACACCTCTTTATGAATATTTATAGGCACTTCCTTAATACTGTAGATACTCATTTATGTTTTATTGTATTTGCTAGAACTTTCAGAACAATGCTAAGCAGTAGTGGTGAACATGAGTTATAAATATTTGGATGCTTGTTTTATTAGAAGACCCTCTAATATTTTGGTAGTAAGTGCATGGGCCTATAGGCAGATAATCTTACACAGAATTTTTTGTTTGTTTTAGGTACACTAATAACAATCCAGGGCAGAATCTTCACTGATGTCTATGGAAGCAATACTGCACTAAGCTCAAATGGGAAAAATGTTAGGATTTTGAGGTAAATTATCGATGTAGAAACATATAACTTACTGACCCGATTTGGTATTCCAAAAATAATGGGTCAAATTATATTAAAAACCACTTCAATGGAATTAACCAGTGTTTTTTTCAGCCATATTGTAGGAAGAAAAATAGACTGTTGGATGATGCATTGACATGGAAACATCATTCATTTTCTGTGATGGATTTTAGTAATAAAAGGCACGTGGAGGCAAGGGCCAGAGCAATTGAGTTAAAGTCACAGAACTTTATTACTAGGAAATTTTGTTACTTAATCTGACTGCCTCATTTTGCACACGTAAAAAACCCAAAAACAAAAAAAGAAATCCTCTGAATCCTAAGGTCCAAAGCTTCGTTAGGGTCAGGAGGAGAACCCAAGTCTGCTAACATGCAATTTGGCAACTCTTCTACTGCACCGTGCTTTACAGGAGAGTGCTAAGGCTACAAACCATCACTAACATTAACAGGCTTGAGTGTGAATCCTGGTTCCCCCGTTTGCCAACTCTGGACCAGTTGGTAGTATTGGCTAGTTATTTAACATAAAAATTAATTGTCTACATTTTGGACTGAAAACTAGCATTTTGACTAGAGTTCTTCTGTAGCCTAAGCGGGGTGATCTCAGTCCTACCTTAAAAGACTGAAAGTCTGTTCATTTCCTGTAGACCGAAGTACAGAATCAGTATCATGCCTTTCAAGTGCTTCTTGCTAATTGAATACATACATAAAATGGATAAATGGATAAATTAAACAATTTAGACAGCACACATACATGTACATTTGCACATATAGTTTTGTAAAACATGCACTTTGAAAGGTTTTATTTACTAAATGAAATAAAGTTGATTTATCTGGCATTCTGTGAGGTATAACTCTCAATTAAATAATATTTGCATGAATCTATAATCTAGAAATATTCATATTGATTCCATATATAAGAAAGTAGCTATGAAATAGGGAAATAACTAGTTAACATTTTATATGGACAGTTTAGCCTAATTAAAGATTTTGTTTGCAACAATATAACTGAGTGTTAAGAATGGTTTATATTCTAATTCTTAGATGGGGCGTTCTAAGTCATTCTTACTGTCAAGAAATAGAAAGTTTAACTTTCAAAAAAGAGATTCCTTTTTCCCCTGACTGTAGCTAAAGTTTCTTCTGTTTAATACAAAGGAATGGATGGAAATTATGTCATAAAATCACATAATTGCAGTCAGCAGGCACCTCAGAGGTTGGGCTACCCAGCCTTCACCCTCTGGGAACCCTGAAATACTATGTATAAATATAGAAAGAATTTCACACCTATTAATAGGAGGAGAGAAGACCTTAGACCTGCATTTATCTCATTTCTACCACATTAATTGTAGGTAGGGCCCCGAGGCATTTCATTGTGCCTGAATTCCATTAACACAGAGCAGCGGACTAGTTACTGGCTCAGGAAGTCAGGACACCCCAGTGCTCAAGCTGCTTCTGCTACTCACAAGTCTTATCAATTCAGTCACATCTCCAAATTCACACCAGGTACAAATTATAGAGGACATGCAAATGTCTACAGTGACCTAGTGCCTACCAAGGAGATTTTGGTCTAAAAGATCAGATGAGAAAATATAAAAATATATGTATTTGAGGCCAAATAGTGTAGTATTACCATAGACAGGCAAATGCAGACCAATGTGGGAATTTCGGGATGTGGTTAGGAGCAAATAAGGAGCTAACTGTCTGGGTTTAAATTCTTGCTCTACCCCTTACTGGCCACAGGCTTGGGCTAGCTACTCAATTTTCCTGTTTCAGTCTCTTCATCTGTATAGTGAAAGGGTAATAGTTACCAGCTTATAAAAGGCTGCAAGGATTAACTGTGGTAATGCCTCTAAGTATCAGCTGCCAAAATTCTTATTTTGGCGCAGTGAGCCAGGAGATCTGAAGGAGAATATGAATCCACACATCTATAATGGGTGCAGTAATTCAGGTTACGTTCTTTATAAACCTAATGTAATGACCAAGCGAAAGGATTTGTATGCAAAAGTATATTAAAAAGTTCAAAAAGGGGACATCTGTAATACTTGCAACAATAGAGAAAAATTTTTTTAAAAGTTCAAAATTCTGTGCAAACAGAAGTTTTTATATTTTAAGTTCAAGTTTGTGTCCAGCCTTATTTTGAGTCTGGGGTTTGCTGCCACAGAAGCTGCTTCGTTTATGATGGTGATGCAAACGATAGGATAGTAGTCAGTCACCTGCAGGCCTCCACCAGCATCAGGTTCTATCAGCCTTCAGGCCATAGACTGACCTAACCAGCTGCAGAAATGCAAAGACAGATGTTCTGCCTCCAGCCTTACCCTGCCCCCTCTCAGCTTCTTCCCCTTTCAACCTCACTGATGCCCTTAGACTTTCTTTTCTTCCTGATTAGTCTGTGGGGCCTCTGTTGTGGACCTTGTTTAATTCCTGTTGTATGAAACTTACTACAAAATTATGTTTTGTATTTGAGTTCATTGAACTTCAGATGGAAGAATCCCGGTTATCTGTTTCTATGTTTTATATTCCCATAGTGCTTATCACTCACTAACCCACCAAATATATTCTTTTTAAAAAATTTTTTAAAAATTTATCTTCATTGTTGAAAGTATTACAGATGCCCCCTCTTTCCTCCCCATTGATCCCCTCCACCCAAATCTGCCCCACCCCAGGCCTTTTCCATACTATTGTCAGAGTCCATGGGTTATGCATCTATGCGTATAGGTTCTTTCATTAATCTCTCCCCACCCACTCCCCCATCCCCACCTTCCCTCTGAGATCTCTCAGTCCGTCCCGTGCTTCTGTGTCCCCGGATTTCAAATATGTGCTGCTAATCATCTTTATAATCAGCCTCCCCAGTTAGAATGTCAGTCCCACAAGGGCAGGGATCTTTGTTTTTTCCACCGTTGTATTCCAGGACCTAGAGCAAAAACTGCAGCCTAATAGGTGTTCAATGAATGTTTGTCAAATGAATAAGTGATGAATAATGAGTGATTGAGAGAAAAAATATAAGGTGGCATTGAGTTGGTGAGAGGAGAGCATTTTGAAACAGTTTATTAAATATATTCTTTTCTAATAAAATATTTATACAGAGTGTATATTGGAGGAATGCCCTGTGAGCTTCTTATACCACAGTCTGATAATTTGTAAGTAATTCAAATAATTTTCTTTAGAAAAATAAATAGTAAATATAAACATACTAAGTTTAAAGAGTAATTTCTAGCAATACACCATAGCTGAATGCTTTATAAGACAGTATAAGTTATAATATTTTATAGTAAATTAGCGAGAATTTTTATACTTTGATATTACCTGATATCCCTCATTGTCTCCAGTATAGTATGATATTATTTAGATTATTATGAGAAAGATGTTTTGAGAAATATTTCTTATCAAATGTTTCACTTGGTAGTATTTTAAACTTTAAGAGGAACATCAATAGGGATAGTAAAATTAAATTACAAAGTATTTTATTGTTCAATGAAGTTTTATTCAAATATCTTCAACCAAAGCCAGGAAATACTTTAATTTCACAGAAATTATTTTTGTAGCAACGGTTTCTATCTGGATACTTATTCTGAAATTCATAAGATGTTTTTAAGGGAGAGACAATATTTTAACATTTCAATGTCAATGTAAGCCTTGAAACTAACATATATATTTTACTAGGTATGGTTTAAAACTAGACCATCCCAGTGGAGACATGGGCTCTATGATCTGTAAGACGACTGGAACTTACATTGGTAAATGTCGAGCACTCTTTATATCTCAGAAATGCCTGACTCTGTCTCCTTGTTTGGTACTCTCCTGCCACATCAACCGTTGATTACATACTGGCCTTTCCTCTTGTCCTTGGCTTCTTCTCAGTTCCATGTAAGCATGTATGAATTACCTTTTCCCTAAGGCAAGCTGCCTCAGATTTCTTTTTTTCTTCTTTGGTCATCCAGAAGATTTCATGACAAACTTAGCCATTTCACTGTGGCTCTTCTATACACATAAACCTTTTAGCCCTGAATGAGCTTCACCCCCATGTCTCAGGCCCTTTGCAAGCTTCACAACCTGAGAAGTTCAGATAAAATGTCTTGTCTTCAAAAAAAGCCTTCCCTAATCTAACTGGCTTCCATTCTCAAAGCTCACGCTCCTTTTTCTTGATAGCTTTGTCACAATTGGTAGTCGCCTGATTGTGTCATTGTTCTGGACTGGCTGCCCCCTCCACTAGGCAAGATGCTCTTGGGTGAAGAGCAGACTGTGTGCTCACCCTCCGTCTCTCAACCCCTGGCAGAGTCTCTGACCCAACTAAACAGCTGTTGAAAGGATGGAAGAAATTTGGGGTCAATATGGTTACATATATGTTCTTTCATTACTCTTCATTTATTATTATATTTGTCAGGGTTTTCTAACTTTAACGTTGAAACAGCTTATGTACATATTAAAATACTGTAGTCGGCACTTCTTTAAGATAGTTCTGTTGTCATTTCTTTGAGGATTGATAGATGGTTGTATAATTACAGTTTTAATTTTAAATTCCTTTGCTTTTAAATCAGCTTTATAATATATAGTTACTGTTCTCCTATGATTGGGATTTTAATTGATTGTGTATTTTAATTAATTCCAGGTCATCACAATGTCAGCTTCATCTTGGATAGTGATTATGGAAGGTAGGCCATTTTGTAAATAATAGTTTTCATAATTGATTAAACTGGGTAAATAAAATAAGAGTATATTTACTTCATGTTATAGATCCAGAGATTAAAAAATTAATCACTTTCTTCCCACAAATTAATATTTAAGGGGTCTGTAACTCCCTTTCCCTCGTAATTCTCTACCATGGCAGGATCACCCTACTCCTGGATGCATTTGCAAATGTGTGGAGACATTTTTTGACTGTCACAGTAACTGGGGCATGCTAATGACCTTTTATGGACAGGACCAGGATGTGCCAAGCCTAAATGAATTATTCTGCCCAAAATGTCATAGCGTCTTCCATTGAGAAAATGAGCCAGTTAGCAGAAATCCAGATAAATCACATTATTTACCCGTCAAATGTAATATAGCTATAGTAGATCAATAATAGAATAGGTCTATTGATTTCATTGTTGTCTCTGATGAGAGACTCAAGGATTAGAAGTTTGAAAAGAATAGTAATGTTACAACCAAAGTAGGTGTTATACCTGGTTAATGCTCACAGGCTGCATGAGAAGGGTGTTATTTGTTCCCTGCATGCTTGGAACTGCAGTTGAGTTGGTAAGACCAAATCCATTATCATAGTATTTTGGGATCATCTAGTTCTAGACATCTTGATGCAATAGGTTTGTAACACAGTGATGCCTGGGCTGGCCACTTTATTATAGAACAATATAGGTTGGACCAGAACCATGAAGAATGTTGTAATTTAAAAACAAACCAGAGTAGATAATATATAAATGGTACTAAGATTTACCTTTGTGACTTACAGGGGGCAAATGACTTAGAGTCCCATGAGTTAACTCTCATTTTCTTCAAGGACACGCCATATTTACATATAACTTGATAAGACAGGACAATAGTATTTTATTGAAAATATTAGAAAACCATGTTAGATGCAATAATTATTGAATTTTAAATGATTCCTTGAAATATATATCATTCTTTTAAGTTCTCAATGTCATCTCCACGTGAGAAAAATGAATTCTTATTTCTGAGACTATAGGAAAGCTATTAATTGCCAACTCCATCATGTCTCTCAGAGAAATAATTATCCAAAAGTAGAAGGTGTGAGTGATCAAGATTGAATGTGATTGTTAAGTATACATAAATCAATATGATGCATTAACATTCCCCCAAAATTTCGATTTAAAAAAGCCAGCAAATTTTCACATAATACAGGAAAATACTGCATAAAATTGTTGGCTCTGTGATCTTGACTTAAAATTTTTTAAAAATATATTTCATTGATTTCAGAGAGAGGAACGGAGAGGGAGAGAGAAACAGGATCATCAATGATGAGAGAGAGTCATTGGTCAGCTGCCTCCTGCACACCCCCTGCTGGGGATCAAGCCCGAAACCTGGGCATGTGCCTTGGTGGGAATCGAACCTGGATCTCCTGGATCATTGGTCGATGCACAACTGCTGAGCCACACCTAGTGGGCTAATTTTTTTAAAGCAAATTGCTGTCTTTTTTCTTGTCTCAGAATTGATGAAATTGTGTTTCTATATAAAATAATCTTAGGAATTTAAGAAAACTTAAAAATATGATATTTACTACATGAAAGCCTATTTTTAAGATTATATGGCGCTTTTTAAAATGTTAAACCATTTTATAAATTACAAAATGTGTGTTTTGCAAATTTTCAGGGGCATTTCTGAATATCAAATGAACCAATTAAAGACCACCGTAGCCTCCATTCTGTGTTTCTTTTAATAGCCAACCTTCTTTCCTCTATTACCCAAGTTCAAACAACAGCTGTTCCAAACTGATAAGGTTCAGATGAGGCTGCCTTAATTGAGAAATGCCTAGTCATTATCAGTGAATTAGGGAAAATCACCTCAGTGTCATACCAAATAAATTACATTCCAATTTTATATCAGGAGGCAATTTCCCCGCCAACGTAAGAAGCAGAGTTAATTTCTCTGGTGCAGGATCTGCCCACAGGCAATATTGTTGGAACTAGCATCATTTCAGATCGTTTGGAAATCAACTGAAAGGTTTATAACATAAAAATACAAAATCCAGTATGTACTTCTTAAATAACTAATTTAGCATCAGATACTTCCAGGGACTCTTTAGTGTTCAAATGCACATTAAAATGCCTGGGTTAGACTTAAAGGAAGCTAACTGTTGGTCTCAACCGTGAGGTTTGTGTTACCCTATTAGATTTTAATTCATTGTATTCTGGTTAATTTGATGAATGGGTATGAGTCTTAACATTTGAATTTTGTAGCTTTTCTAATTGTGAAGTTCATTGAGGTAATCAGGGAACAGCATTTAATTTCTAGGATCAGATTCTTTTCCTTCCCACACCTTCATGCTTAACTCTGGGTCACTGTTAACTTGCTCCCGTCCATTTGTACTCTCGTGTAGCTCAGTGGGTCTACCGCGGGGGTTCTGGGCGCCTACTGCCTGGATTCACATTCCCTTTCTGCCACTTACTGCCTTGGTGATCTAGTGTAGGATACGTAAACTCACTGAGTTTTGCCCACCTTGTAGGTTGATGTAAGGGTTAAATGACACAATAAATTAAAATATTTTTTAAAAATCTTAACTGCTTAAATCTCTTAGCATGATATGATACCTGGTAAGTGTTTAATAATATTAGTTATTGTAACACCAAATGGGTTATGAGAGAGAGTGGGGGCTCCAGCGGAAATGCCTAGCCTTCATAAAAGGTAATCTTCTTGTTTTTTATGGGAATATAAAATTTTACATAATTGGGTTATAATTTACATATACTAAAATGTGCATATTTTAGGGGTACAGTTCAGTAAGCCCTTACAAATGGACATTTGTGTAGTATTTGTTTACTTCTATAGTTGTGTAATCAAAGGTTAAATCAAGATACAAAGCCTAACCTTCCCAAAAAGTTCTGTCTAGCTCCTTTGTAAATTATAACATGATTATATTATTAATAAATAAATAATAATATTTTCCTAAAATAAAGTTTATATTTAAGGTAAGAGGTTTTGAACTTTTTTTTTTTTTTAAAACAGGAGTTTTCCACAAAAAATGGCATATTTTGTTTCTTCTCTGAATAAAATTTCAATGTTTCAAACATATGCAGGTATGTGACCCTTCACTGTGTGTGTGTGAGAAGAGAGAGAGAAAGCTGTCTATATTTCATTTCATTCAAAGACAATACTGACTTAAGGTGTACCATATTATTTTACATACTTCTATGAAGGAAAACCACCTGACATGGGGAGTCTCATAGGAAGCCCTGTCATTAAATTAGGACCCTGAAGACTGCATTCCTAGCATAAGGTTGACTGGAAAAGAGGCCCATCACATGCAAAGAGACAGAAGGGAAACTTGCATGTCTCGAGGTTGGCTGCTGGTTGCAGGAGGAAAAAAATTTCTGCTGTCAGTTTAAGCCACAAGCCAGATATATGCTCTGAGTATGTCCAAAGGAATCCTCAAGCAGATTATAATTTATTTTAATTTACACAGGTCTCAGGTTGGCAGTACTCCTAGGAGAGTGTCAAAAGCAAACACAAGTCTTCTCGAAAGAATTATACTTCACTCCAGCTCAGGAGTGATGGAATTGGCATATTCAGATTTCATAGGTGTTCAATGCGAAAGAAATGTGCCTTGGAATCAATCCAATATGATATACCTTAGATTTTTTATGAAAATTTATTTAACATGAAGCTCATATGTGAAACTACACAGAGCTTTGACAGAACTAATAAGAATAAATTTTAATAAGAATCTACCATATGTCATGCACTGAGCTCTTTTATCAATATAGCTAAAACTTTTATATTTAAAGCCACAGGAATTCTAATCGTAGTTAACATATTACTATATAAGAAAAATATAAAATTTATTCTTTTTTTTTTTTTAATATATCTTTATTGATTTCAGAGAGAGGAAAGGAGAGGGAGAGAGGGAGACAGAAACATCAATGATGAGAAAGTCATTGATCGAACCCACAACCCGGGCATGTGCCCTGACCGGGAATCGAACCCCGATCGCCTGGATCCTAGGTCGACGCTCAACCGCTGAGCCACGCTGGCTGGGCTAAAATTTATTCTTCAAGAGCATAGGGGAGATGAGGCTATTCTCCTGCCTTCCGGTGTTTTCTTTTGGAACCAAACACCTATGCTCAGCCCAGGTCTTTTTTACTCCCTGGGTCCTTCCATTACCAGCATCTCCTTAGCTTCAGTCTCCACAAAAGCCTGGTCCCGAGGAGGTGTAGGTCTCTAGGAAGACCATGTTTATTATCCTCTGCAAGGTTGCATCAGAGACAAAATAACAAAATATCTAATTCATTTTTTGGTAAGGCAAAACCTACACTGTACTAAGTGCTATGGCTAGCGAATTTAGAAAAAATTTTAAAAGCAGGCATTTGGGTTTATGTGTAATATTTATGACATTTCCCTCCCCCTCCCCAGAGGTCACTATGATTTCACCTTCACGAGGAAGCATTCAAGGCGGCACCACGCTGACAATCAGCGGACGGTTCTTTGATCAGACAGATTTCCCAGTCAGAGTTCTAGTTGGAGGTATTTTTCACCATTTTTAATCTATTGCTTTATAAGAACAAATTCTGCCTTTTCTTTAATAACTTGTAAGAAGAATAATAGTCCTTTCTCAATTAATATCTTAAATTTGAAGCTGGGTATTTTCACATGGGCATTTGGTCCTGGGTCTCAGTGCGTCTCCCACTGCACCTTTGCAGCCTTACGTGACCAGGACTTGGGCCCTGAGGTCGGTACCAAATGGCATTGTGTGGTGGCATCGTGGCTGCCATCGACAGATTCCTTGCCACACTTACCGACACGCCTGCCCTCTGTTTAATGAATTCTTAAATGTCATTCTTGAACTGTTGCTCCTTTTCAATGGGTTGGCTAATTATGAGTAAATTTGAAGTCGTATTTGGGGATCCTCTCCTCATCCCGTTCTCAGATACTGTACCTTGTCTGGACATCAGTAATTACTGATGATACTGGCCTCGGAAAGAGCGTTAATTGATATGCTGTGTAGTCACAAATGTACAAAGGGGTTGGTTCTTTGGCTATGCATCACTTTATTGTGTCTAGCCTTGATGTCTTCAAAAGTAGGGAGCTATGCAGCTCAAAAGGGAGATCGGGGTGATTATAATAATGGGGATTTTCCCACTTAGTCATAGTGACCTAGGCTGCCTTGATGAGCAGGGGAAAGGATGTCTGTCTATGCTCCTGGCCCATATGTTTTCTGATACAGCCCTCTGCTCAGGCATTTTCTACTTTGAAGGAATTTTTCTCATAAGCCAGCCAAAATGTGATTTCAGGAAGACAAATTAATATAAAGCAACCTCATCTAACATTTATGCAATATCTTTCCCATCCCTATGAAGCCTTCTTGGTTACCTGTATAAATATTAAAATCTAGGCCATAGATTTTAAAGTTTTATATATGTTATTTTGATGTTTTAAATATAAATATGCTTTGAATATTAAAACCAGGGATATAAATTATTTTAAATTTATATAATGTGTTTTATGATCTGATATTGTACAATTGATAGGCAAATATAACATGTTAATTTTTATGATACTTCATTGCTGTTAATGTGACAACCATAACTTGACATTTTGAATCCTCAATAATTTCTTGAAAATAATGGTTTGAAAGTACCATTCACAAGTTATAATCCTTTTTGTTTTCATTTGAAGAACCGGGACCAAACCACTGTCTTTTTAACTCAAGAGGACTGAGATCATCTGCTTTTGTAAATTCTGACTATCATGCATTTATTCAGCTAATTTTCTTCAAGGCTCAAACTATAAGGCTTCACTTTGGAACCAAAAGTGAAATCTCATTATGACATAATTTTGTCAAATTTTTAATTTTGTTTTTCAGAAACTGTAAAATTTTCTCAGTCAGACTTGTGATATTTTGCCAAGAAAATGTGGTCATGTGGAAGTATGACAGTTAATGAATGATAAGCTTTAATGGAGAACATATAAAAGAAATGAAGGCCCCCAAACTTTGCCTCTTGCTTGTGCAACTTAGTTTTAGCTGGAAAAGTGCTTCAAGACAGGCTGATGTGATTTGCATTCTGAAGCTCTGTAGTAATAGCTCTGTACCTTGCTCCTCTACAGGTCAAGCCTGTGATGTTTTGAATGTCACAGAAAATATTATATGTTGCAAGACATCCCCTAGGCCTGATATTCTCAGAACTGTACATCCAGGTAAGTTACCAGAAGAAATGGCCATTTCTGCATTTACTTAAGAAGACTTATTGGGCTGCCATATGGACCAGATAGCTTATAAACAGCAAACATTTATTTCTTATAGTTCTGGGCCCTGGGAAGTCCAAGATCCTGTTACTGGCAGATTAGGTGTCTGGTGACAGCTGCTTGCTCATTGATGGCTCCTCCTCAGGGCTAAGGAGCTCAGTGGGGTCTCTTTTATGAGGGCACTAATCCCATTCATGAGGGCTCCACCCTTATGACCTAAGTAAGCACTTCCTTAAAGCCCTACCTCCTAATACCATTACATTGGGCATTAAGTTGCATTTAAGCACTTCCTTAAAGCCCTACCTCCTAATACCATTACATTGGGCATGAATTTTAGGGAGACACAGTCAGCCTGCAACAATTAGTAAAAAAAATTATTTGAACTTTTTAGAATTTGTAGTTAGAATTATAATAAAGTTTTTCCTAGTTTTTCTCTTTACACTTTCTGGAATAGGAAATATTTGTGTTAAAATAGCTGCATCAAGGCTGCACCAATGGAGGTAAACCTGACCTGAATCTCTTGGACAGTCTACTAAAACAGCCATCTCTGTTGATAGGATGCCAGGCTGCCTTTATTTCAAATTAAATGATGATTACTAAATGTTGGTCCAGGCTACAGGGAAATTTAAATCATGCCTTTTCCTGGTTAAAGAATAAATGGCAGAGTTTAATCCTCCCTTGTCCAGAATGATTTAGGAGTAACGGAATGAGAGAAACGAAACTCAGAATTCTTTTCAGACTTTCGCTGTGACCCAGTGACCGTGCAGCTGATGGCCTTGGTACCTGCAGTCATTCCCCTGAGATTCTGTGCATGCATTTGAGGGGCTGTGTAGCTATTCTTGTGTATACAGTGAAATCGGTTTATAATTACATCAGTGGTTGGTGTTTGAAGCCAAATAAATCCTGTTTACCAACCTCTTATATTTCCTTGTTTGAATGATATTAGGAAAATGACCAGTTTAAGCAAAGAATTTTGCCCGGCTGGGAGTGGCTCAGTGGTTGAGTGTCAATCTAGGATCCAGCGGTCTGGGTTCGGTTCCTGGTCAGGGCACATGCCCGGGTTGTGGCTTGATCCTCAGTCGGGGGTGTGCAGGGGGCAGCCGATCGATGACTCTCTCATCATTGATGTTTCTACCTCTCTCCCTCTCCTTTCCTCTCTTTGAAATCAATAAAGATATATTTAAAAATAAATAAATAAATAAATAAGAAAAGAATTTTGATATACTGATAACGTCAAAGAAAGTGGTATATATTATAGAATGAGGCACTCAAGCTTTTCTTCAAACAGACTCAGCAAAAGAGGAGTGGCCATTGTTTCCCACATCCAGACACTCCACACGAGCTTGAGGCTGCTGGAGGGAGTCAGGAGCCTGATCGATGCTGTATTTGACGGGAGAAATAAAAAGAGTTCAGTGGCTCCTTCTTTGCTGAGAAAAAACTTAATCATACGGTTTATAGCAAATGTAGCTACACCTTAATGAGAATATTCTCTCTTGTTCTGCCCAAAAAGGAGATGAAATCCTTGAGCAGAAGTGATGTTAAAAAAAAGAAAAACTGACATCTTAAAGCCAGGCGTATCTGTTCTTTGATTGGTTATAAGCCATTAATTAATTTTTGTTACAGAGAATAATTAAGGCAAAGGTTTTGTGGTCAAATGGTCTGAACCTTGAAGTTTTTAGACTTAACTATATAAGCAACATCAGTCATATCACAGTATTTTATGTATTATATACGCAAAAATATATTACCTATATATTATATCTAATCCCCATAGCATCCATGAAAATAGTAGTATTACTCTCATTTTACATATGTGGAACCTGAGGTGCAGAGCAGTGAAGTAATAATAAATTGTAGACTTCTCAGTAGCAATCTATCCTCTGGATACAGGTACGTGCAGTAATTGTTTTAATCACACACATGCTGTAAAAATATGAATTGAAATAGAACATCTATAACCACACCCAAATAGAAGGCCATTCAGACACCATATCAAAATTCTGATGACAGTCTTTTATTTTGTGTTCAGGTGGGAGAGGCCTTAAGCTTGAGGTATGGAATAATAGTCAGCCGGTGCATCTGGAAGAGGCACTCGAGTACAATGAAAAGACGCCAGGCTACATGGGTGCCCATTGGGTAGATTCCGCCTCCTATGTTTGGCCCATGGAGCAAGACACATTTGTAGCACGTTTCAGTGGATTCTTGGTGGCTCCAGATTCTGATGTTTATAGATTCTACATCAAAGGTGATGACCGTTACGCAATTTATTTCAGCCAGACTGGGCTTCCAGAAGATAAGGTAGGGGAGACAAAGGTAATCTTTGAAATTATTAAAATGACATGATAATCATTATATAAAAGGTATATCATTTATTGTAAACCAACACCAATCAATATATGAAAGAATTTATCAGACACATTTTTCATGTGGGTGGATTCTCATGTGATATGAATGATAAAGTTGTCATAGAAAATCCATCACCTAAAATAAAATGCTCTCCCATATTTAAATTTTCTCTTCCATGGAAAAAACATGTTTCCTTTATAATTGAAATTTGTTTTTATTATGAAAGAATTATAACTACGACAGAAGAAATTTGGAAAAGAATAAAAATTTATTACTGTACTTTTACTCAGTCATGAAATGAAAGTTTTCATTTTCTTATCTCTCTTTTGTTCTTTACATAACTAGGATCATGCACCCAATTTCATAGTCCTCCTGTGTCTCATATTAGTATGTCAACATGTTATTAAATAATTTATATAACACCATTTTAATGACTGAATAGTATGCTATTGCATGGGTTTACTCAGCTTAGATCACTCTTTCCATACTGGTAAGATTCTTACTTTTAATTTTTATGACCGCAAATAATACCTTATCAAACATCTGTGTTCGTTAAATTATTCTGTATTTTAGATTATGTCCTTGGGACAATTTCATAAATGTGACACTGTTAGATCAAATCAAAATAACATTTTAACTCAATATATATGGAAAGATTGCCTCTCAAACTGACACATGAGTTTAAATTGCTCCCTGTGATATATGCATTCCAATTTTATCATAGCTTGCCAGTATGCTTCCTTCAAAAATGGTGTAGTCACTCCCAATGGGAACCCACATCCTAGCATACAGACCCACTTAGTGATCTTTGGCATCTTTCAGACATACTTTTAATGATCTCATTTGGATTAAATCCCTCAAAGTTCTCTGCAGAGCAAAAGAATATTTTATTGACAACCAAAACTATCCTCCTGCTACCTGTCTTTCTATTTTCTCTTGCAGTTCTAACTGTGGAAAAGCTATGGTCTGTGCAGTATGTTTGTTTTAGTGGTGCTGATGTTAGTTAGGGTGGAAGGAATGAAGTAAGCTTTGACCATTTTTTAAAATTCCGTTTAATCATGGATAACAGATCTTAGAAGAAAAATATGAAGTAGCTTCACATTTTTCTTTTCATAAAAGTCTTAAGCTAACAGAAATAATAAATAATAAGTGCTGAAGCAGTTTATTAATATTTCTTCTCTCTCCCTCTCTCCCTACCCCCTTCTCTCTCCCTTTCCTTTTGGGATAAGATGAGGATTGCATATCATTCTTCCAATGCCAACAGTTATTTTTCCAGTCCAACACAAAGATCCGATGACATTCATCTTCAGAAAGGAAAAGAGTAAGGTTTTTTTCTTTAAATTATTGTGTAGTATTTTAAAATTATAAGTTCATGTCTAAATATGTTTTTAATTTATTTTTATTGGTGGAAGTGATATTAGTTTATTGGATTAATTTGTAATTGTTTAGTCTCTATAATTTTAATACATTTTGTTTTTATATTTTAAGCATACTGGCATTCAGCTAATCAGGGAAATTTGACATCTGAATTTTCTCTGTTGCTGAAATTATAATTTTGTGAGATATATTTAATCCTGTTTTTAGCTTTTTACTAAGACCTTTCAGTCAATCCAGCCATCTCATTCCTCTGATTCTACAGAAACCTGAGCTTCTGAGTATTGTCAGAGAAAAATCACAAAACCACATGGATTGGTGCCACCGTTAATACATATTTATTATTCACTAATTTATTCCAGACCCTGAGCCAGGTATTGGAAATTTAATACAAAGGATATTGAAATACACTCCCTGTCCTTAAGAAGTACATCATTTAGTGCTGAAAGGTCAAGTGCAGAGAAAAGATGAAGGTAGCTTTCAAATAGCAGATAATACCATTCAAAAAAATTGTTCAAGATTCCTAGAAAAAAAGAAAGGTGAAAGGCATGATATATTTAAAATAGCAAAGTTACATGAAGAACATCAAGAGATTCATCGAGATCATTTTCCATTTATCATTTGTATCTGCTAAGATTTGCTGCATAAGAAACCATTCCCCAAACTTTAGAAGCTTAAAGCAACCCTATTTTGTGATTGACTGGGCAGTTCTTTTGGTGCTGGCTACTTTAGTTGGTGATTGATGGTATCGGATGGCCTCACTGCCATATCTGGAGCCTCACTTGACACAGTTGGAGTTAGTTATCTGGGATGTCACATTGACAAATGGGTTCCCAGCAGGAAAGAGGGCAATTCCTAATGCACATATACTTTTCAAGACTGATTGTGTTGCATTTGCTAGTATCCCATTGGCCAAAGCAAATGGCCAAATCTAGATTCAAGGGTGAAAAAATAGATTTCCCTTCTTGATGGGAAGAGTTCTTGTAGATATTGATGAGATTTTGCTCATAGGTAGCACCGTGAAGACCTGACAGTTGGACAGCGGGTTGGGATCGGTGGTGCCTGGGAGTAATCCCAGTGTTCTCACTGAGGTCTTGGCCATAGTGACATGCAAAAAGCATTCCATTCTTCCCCTCCTCTGCCTTCTACCTTCACTTCTTTATGTACTTAAGCATCTTCTTTCCTAACAGAGATCACTGGGCCAATTTAGGGTAAATGAAGTACCTAATTAATCCCTGCTTCTATTTAGTGTCAATTCACCTTCAGACTTTGCCTTGGCCTTGGAAAATGAGTTCAGTTTACCTGCTTGGCAGGAACACAGAGCTTGCATGAAAGTGACTCCTAATACATCTGCTGCCTGGTATCTGTGCTCCTGTGCTAGCTTAGAATTTACACACTGCACTTAGAATAATGACTGTGAATTTGAAATTGAGCCCATTCTAGCTGCATTAGTGCACAGTGGTACCTGAGGCTTTTCCAAAGGTACCTCATCTCCAGTTCATTCTACTCAGATGATGTAGCCCCATCTCCAAGCATGTGTCTCTTTGCTGTTCTACTTTGAAATCTACCTCAGTTACTGATTTTTAAATAATCTTTCAATTTTTAATACTCTCTTAGTCTCTGTTATTCTTATGAACAGAAAATAATAATATGTATTTTATAGGATTTGGTGAAGATTCTATGTAATAATGTCTGTAAAGTGTTCAGATTAGAGTCTAGCACATGGAAAGTGCCTAATGAATATTTTTAAGCTGCCAGGTAAGGATAAAGAATTTAATGGTTCTTCTCTCAGTCCTGCTCCTTAGTGTTGACCACCTTGATTTGGTAGAGCTGGCAAACAGGTTCTGAAGGCAGCCGAGAGCCTGATGCAATCCTCCAATATCAGTTCTATAAAGGGGATGACCCAGAGCCCCATCATTCTAGATAGATGAGAGGAGAGGTGATGAATGCCCCTCATTCAGTCTTCCATGAACTGCAAATATGTATTCTCCATATTCAAGAGTATGTGTTAATGACTGAGGCACACAGAGGAACTCCCAGCAGACCTCTCCAAAGATGGGAGCAACAGTAGCACTGATGGAGATTCAGGTAGGGAAGCAGTAGCTTTACACTCACCTGTAACAGCAGGTCAGTGGATGCCTTGTCCTGGATAGACAGTTGGATGGTGGGCTGGGGCCTCAGCCATCAAGAATTCCAGCTTGTTGTGGGGGCCATAGTCAATCTAATTAGTAAAGGTTTCCAGAGGCAATGTTTTATTTCCCAGTTTACAAGTGGAGCCAATATTTAAGGGATATGAGAGTAGGAACTTTCATCCCCAACACATGCAACCACTCAGATACAAAATAAATGATATGTCTTGTCTGCCTGCCATTTTCTTACACATATTAATTAACGTCTGCATGTCCTCTGTGCTTTATGCCAGGATCTTTTTTTATAAGACGATGTAATTTTGTCTTATGCTCCTTGAGGATAGGAGATAGTATTTTTTTTTTATAAATATTTATTAACAAAACTAAATGAATTAGTTATGAATGGGAACAAATCTTTACTAATGCAGGTATCAAACATAATTCATTTTATTATAGCAAACCACGATGCAGCTTTTAATATTTAAAATCAGGGATACCACAATATAAATCAATTAATAGGCAGGTGTTTTATATAGTATTAAAATTTTATTCATTGAAAAAAGAATTCATGACAAGTGCCCAGGGGAGGAAACGTTATATTTATTATTAACTCTATTTTCCAGATATTACATTGAAATCTTGCTGCAGGAGTATAGACAGAGTGCTTTTGTTGACGTTGGACTGTACCAGTATAGAAATGTCTACACTGAACAACAAACAGAAGATGCAGTAAACGAAGAGCAGGTTATTCAGTCCCAGTCAGCAGTCGTCCAGGAAGTTCAGGTTTGCTGTGATTATAGCCCCACTGTCTAGAAAGAAAGATAGGAGCTCTATTTGGTTATTCCATTTACTAGGTAAGATACTCTTTGGGGGGAAAGCAGTTGTGGAAAATTATTGAGTTGTGGCTTGGAGTATCTGTATTATAAACTAAAGAGGCTGTTACTTGATAAAACTTAAACTTTAAAATATGTTATCTTTTGCAATAAAATAGAGCAATAAAGAGACATTGCATAGCTGAACTGTGATGTTTTAAAGTGTGGTGTGTTTTTGTTGTATAATAAAGATCTTTTTTGAATTGGGCAATAGGTTATAACATTGGAAAACTGGGAAACAACTAATGCAACTAAGGAAGTTCAGAGGATCACAGTAACCAGCCCATGTATAGTAGTCAATTCATGTTCCCTTTACCAATATAGACTAATTTACAACATGGAAAAGACGGGTAAGTGATAAATGCTAAGGAAGATTTTATTTCTCTTCATGTGTACATGTAATTTATAGAGAGGCATTTGCTGTAGTCAAATTCAGTTTTAATAGTAAGCTAGACAAAAAAGTGGAGAAATAAAATTCCAAGTTAATTAAAATCAAACCAAATTTTCCTTTGTTTTTCATATGTTTTCATTTCACTTTTCAATAAAACATATGAAGATTAAAAAAAGAAAAGAAAAGCCTTCAGACTGGTATAGAAAATGGCATCAATAAAAACATTAAAAAAAACATAAAAATATGGTACATACTATCATTTTCTTCTATAAAGATCATGATAAATGTATATCTAAATGCACAAAGGATTTTATATATCTGTGACTCACAGGCATAAGTTAACAGGAATTAAATTCATCATTGCAGAGAAGTAACACATTTGCTTTCAATCTCTCAAATTAAGTGATAGACCCATGAGACACTAATTATGTTGATAAAAACATTATATTTCTACATTTTGTAGTCCTGAAAAAATAAATATTGTTCTTTCTGTTAATTGTTTCAATTAGGAAATATTGATGAATGCTTACTATTTGCCAAATACAATACTTATTGCTATGGGAACATTAAAACAATAATATATGAGCCCTATCCTCAGGAGACCACAATTCAATTAAGTAGCCAATGTTGTTGAACTTGAATCAATTTCAGAACATAATTTCATTAAGTGATGGCATATGGTGCCGACTATGAGTTCTTTAAAAAAGTCAACTCTAAGACGTCATTGTTAGTAGTGCAGAAAGATTTCAACTCTTTTTTTTTCTTCTAAATTCATCCAAGTCTTGCTACCTGCTGATGCTTCTGACTTCATACTGCAATCAGCCTTAAATGACCTCTGGTCTTTAAAACCGGATACAGTTCAAGTAACAAGGACACAAAATCCCCAAAGCTATGTTTACATGATAACCTTTATATCGACTAGAGGTAAGCATGTATTTCATTTTGCATGTCTCTAAAGTTTTTTCTAGGAAACAAATTTATATCCTATGCAACTCTACTGAAAAGAGTAAAAGCGCCATAAAATGACAGGAAAAAAATTGGATTCACAGCCTTCATCAATTTTAGAAACAGTAGAAATTAAATGGTTATTTTTTTAATTGTAACTTTAAGTCCCATTGTATTTAGAGGAAAGTACAACTCCAATGCATGAGAAATACACTATGTATACTATAAACACACTATCAGTATAATAGCCCATTTTAAATTAGAAAAATTAGTGAAGATATTAATTCTGGAAATGAAATTTAAGTAAATCAATGAATGTATGTGAGTTTACTTTTCTTTGGACTATCATCATTTCCCAATTTATTTAAGTAAAATGTTACATCAACATTTGTCTCATCTTATGAAATTGTTAATTTGATTATTGGGTAGAAGTTGAAGAATTTTGTTTAACATGAATTGAAGTTCTAAAAATTCCCCAAAAGTTAGAGCGTGAGAAGACTATATACATAAAAAATATGATTACCCAGTTTCTCCCAGGAACTTATTTATAGATCAAATTCAAAGACCTTCATCTTCCCGATTCATTTTTATTTTGTGATAATGGAACTCCAAATAAAACCAATTTTTTAAAGTTTGGGTTCTACTATGGATGTATTGATATCTTTTTAATTAACTTCTGAAAATTCTGTTTGGTACTTCATCGCAGGAGACTTTGATCTGCTCAGTTATGAAGTATTTGAAGGATATAATGTCACACTGGATATTACAGAACAAACCAGAGGAAAACCCAGTTTGGACACATTCACGCTGAACTGGGATGGGATCCCTTCTAAGCCTCTTACCCCATGGTCATCAGAAGCTGAAGTATGCTCTGTGGTAGTTTTTTAAACAGAAAACCATTTAAACATCACCTTTTTATTAAAAAAAAAACACACCAAAACACTCTAAGTAGTAGTAATACACTCTCCTACTTGGCATGATGGGTTGGGGCCAACCAGTAGTGAACAGAGAAGGGAGGAAATGTCACAAAGATAAGAATGACGGGATTTCTTTAGATCTGTGCCAACAGGACCCAGTGTATTCATATGGGCAGCTGTTCGTAAAGAAAAAATATTTATTGTGAGTTACTGAATTTTGACAACTGCCTGTACGATGAATTTAAGTTAATATTTGTTTGAAGATTAAAGATGACCTGTCATCCCAAGTCCTTAGTTCTAAACATCATTGTTGCTTTGCCAGAGGAACAATGTGGAAATTACAGGAGACCTCTTGAATGTGTACCGATTCCTGTATACTCAGAATTATTTATTATTTTTTAAATAGTCATAAATACAGGCTTTCAGTATCTGTATCTCTCTTCTTTTGAAAGACAATGCATTGGGTTGTATAGTGTGTGTTTTTTCCCCCCAGTTAATTTTGAGTTAATTTGTGAAACTGTTCATTTGCAGTCTGTTTAATTGGGTGCTAATTTATTTAGGCTTGCTTCATTGCTCTCTGTAAAAAACTATTAAACGTATATGTCTGCCTTAGTAATCACTAAGCTAATATTAGCCAGTTGGATGTAGCTATTGTCATTCTGAATTAAAACTCTTGAAAAAGAAATAGGACTTTTTCACATGCTACTATCACATTAACTTTTTAGGAAGTGATCTCTCAATCATGGCTAAACTATGGGAATTATTGTATGAATATGTTCTAACTAATAAGTAGAATTAGTCATTGAATTACTAACGTTCTAACTCTTCATGGAAAAGAAGCTACTAAAGTTCACATTGTTAATTTAGTTTCAGGCAGCAGTGGAAGAAATGGTTAGTGCCAAGTGTCCACGGCACATTGCAGGCTTGGAAGAAGGGTTTGATGTGAAATACTTCAGAGATTACGAAACTGACTTTAACCTGGTACGGGAAGTTTGAGGAGCGGTGAGACTGACCCAATAAGAATTCGCGTGAATGTTTGGCATTTTGTCATCTCTTTTGTGAACTAGCATTAATTCCTTATCTTTCAAGGTCAGATTGCAGATACAACTTTTCGGTAAGGCCTGTCGTTCTAACATCTCTTTGCATTATAAAGCGGTTCATTTGCGACAGCAGTGTTCCCAGTACACGTGAATTTTCTAGAACAGTAGAAAGTAGGCAAATATGAGATCTGTAGGGTTGCTTGCTTTCGTCGCTGGGGTGCAGAGTTTCTCTTTTCCTCATTGGCTTCAGAGAACACAACTTGTGGTCGAGTATTACAGAGCAAGTCACCGTCCTTGCTTTGGGTATCATTCTCTGCTCAGTACAGTGCCTAGTGATTATTTCTCGGTGAGATACAAAGATTTTTCATTGATACACAGTAAAGAAAGTTTAAAACACAATACTTTCCTAATTCTTTTTTTGAAGACTTGAGGAGGCCAGATAGTCACCGTTTCCAAGCAAATATCATCAAAATAAGAAATATGTTAGTTATTCAATTCAGATCAATATCCAGAAATAAATATGAGACTTTAAAATGTATATTATGTGATGCCTATATGAAGATGTTTATTAGTGGAGAAAAAGGGAAAGTCCATTTAATGGGCTACATTTTCCGCTTAGCAAAGCTGTGTGTCTTTAGGTTTTCCTATCCTGAATGCAGTACTTACAGCTGTGGGAGCTGCACAAGTAACTCACATTACACTTCTTTCCCTCTTCATCGCCATCAGCATCACAACATCCTGTGCTCCACCTTACCCCTTGAGTTTGCATTTCACAGCACTGCTCTCACATCCCTGCTCCTCTGCACTGTTACCCTCCTCTGAAGCCCCTTGGCTTCCCTTTTCTTTTAAATAATTCCTTTTTATCTTTAAAGACAAACTCCTGTGCCACTTTCTCCAGGTCATTTTTCTAGATACTTTTATGTTAGATGCCTCCCTTCAGCCTTGGTTTTATGATCCTTGGTTCCTTTGTTCCAAACTGGTAGGTGTCTGTGTTCACCACTTGAACCCTGAAGATTAAACAAAAAACAAACAAATTCATAGGCAAACAAAAACCTGGCACACAGCGAACAATGAATAAACTTTTGTGGAAGGAAGGATTCAGTATCATTAATGAGCTCATAATATAAGGGAAAGATAGGATTTGGGAAATACAGCTACAAGAGACTTTGTGATTATGGATCCCAATGAGTTATAGGGTGAGGGCCTTAGAATTTCAGAGAGAACACATTTCAAGTTGCAGTAGTTTGGGAAGCAATGGGATCCGAGTCGGAACGTGAAGGACTTGGGTGGAGATGTTGGGGAGTAAAGCAAGCACAATAAATCACGTTTTCATTTGAAATATCGTTTCTCTAGGAACATGTTAATAGAGGGCAGAGGACAGCTGAAACGGATGCTTACTGTGGTCGCTACTCCCTGAAAAACCCAGCTGTTCTTTTTGACTCAGCAGATGTTAAACCAAACAGACTACCATATGGAGACATTTTATTATTTCCTTATAATCAGGTAAGCTCAACAAAATGATATGCTAATTAAATTTGTAAAATCCCTTGGTAATAAAATTTCATGAAATTTTAAGACAAGGAAAAGTGCTTGTCATGTGAAATCATGTCACATTGGACAGGCACTGTAGTGCTCTCTGGGTGCTTGTAATTTCTGGTGATTCTCAAAAAGAGAAATTTAAATAATATGCAGTACTATGCACATGTAGTCTGCTTTATCTCATGATTTCAAAAAATCATTTGCACGCAAATTTAAATACTAACGCAATTAAGTATGTATATATATTTTTCAATATTTCTTCATTAATTAGGAAGAAACAAAAATGGATAGCCATCATAGGGTGATCTCAGGAAAAGTGAAAAAAGATTCTGAGAAGAGATGGCAATTTTAGGATGGGTATTTATGACTAGCAATCATAGATTTCTTCTGTACCTTATTGGCTGAAATTAATTTTTCCTTCCTGTGTTCTGATAATTTTTATGGAAAATGCTCAATATATATTTATTGGATTGGATTGAATTAATTTGAATTGTTACAAAACAATTTAATAATAAGATATTTTTACTTTTTTTCTTATTTTCTCTGTAGTTATGTTTAGCATACAAAGGATCCCTGGCAAATTATATTGGTCTAAAATTTAAATACCAAGACAAAAACAAGATTACTAGAAGCACTGATATACAGTTCACATATAGTTTTGCTTATGGAAACAAGTAAGTTACACTATGAATTTCAAAACTTAAATTATACTACAGTATATAAATTATGAAGATAAAACAAACCCATTTCTTGTTTGTTTATTTGTTTGTTTGTTGTTTTTGAGAAATCATGTACACCATGGGCCTAACTGCGATTTTCCTGCCCTCTACGTGAGCTTTCTAACAGAAATAGTTGTGTCAAAAATAAATCTATCAATTATGATAATAAAAACTGGCGTAGTGTCATCATCACCCATGACCATTTCAGTGACAAAACAATGGTAAACTGTTAAGTCTACCAAATCTTCTAATTAGTTTTTAAAACTTCAGAGTCTTGTAATTCATAAAATTCTATTTAGAGGCCCTAAGTACTTTTATTAATTTGAAGGGCACTTGAACTTAATGTAGTGCTACATGTAATTTTCTAAAACTGATGTAGTTCTAAGCTGTGATGCACCACAGGTAGATCCCAGGATGAGTTTGCCAACCATGAAGGAAATGAGCATAGAAAATGCCCGAACAAACTAGTCGGATAACGACTCTAGCTGCTGATGTAAAGATTATTGTTAAACTGTACTTAGTAATTTAGATGGCAGCATTTATCTCTGTTGTAAATTCTCATAGCAGAACTGCTTAATTTTCATTTATGAGATTCTAATGCAGTTAGTATTTAATGGAAAATCTGAATCTAAATTACACAATTAAAATGTACTGAATCAGCACCTTTTTTTCTTTTTTTTCATTTAGAACAGTAGATAGTGCAGCTCCAGTGAGCTCTTTTGGAAGTAATATCAAGACCCAGTTTTGTTTCTTAGTATTGAACTGAGTTTACTTTTCTATCCCTGACATTTTTTACTAAAATAGTTTCCTTCATTCTTGTGTCTTGTTTTACCCACTCTACACCAAAGTGCATTCTCCTTAGTTTCCTTACCTGTTGCTACAGAATATTTTACATTTCCTGTGGCTACTGGCAAGGCTGTACAGGTAAAACAAATATATTTGGATGCCACATTAAATCTTTTACTGCCAGTGTAAGTTTCTGCCTGCTGTCCCTTGAAATGGTTGCTTTTCTATGCTAATGAAATATGCTTAATGCCCTTCTTGTGAGAGAAAAAAACACCTCTTGCTCTTTAAGGTTTGAATGCTTTCGTAGTGTATTTGTTTATATTACACATTACAACTGATCAATATACCTAATTAATGAACCATATTTCAGCTGGACATACACTTGCATAGACCTCCTGGACCTCATACAGACCAAGTACACTGGGACTGATTTTTCTCTTCAGAGGATTAGTGTACAGAAAGCATCTGAATCACAGTCCTTCTATGTGGATATAGTATACATTGGACAGACACCCACAGTTTCCATATGGGATGGTATGTTGTGTCCTCTCATATCTACTTAAACCATCTAAATCTATTGTGTAGTAAAATCTTACCATGAAAATTATTCAGTCTATAGTTTGATAGAAACATTAATCTTTAACTACTTTTGAGTTTTTTAGCACAATAATATTATTTAAATCAATATTTTTTTAATCATTAGGGCCAGGTGATTACTCTAAGGATGACATCCTTAATGTAAACTGTCATTTTAACAAAAATTGCTTTTATTGTCCTGGATTCTGATTACAGATACATAAACTGTGGCAAACATTTTCATTTTGATTTTTGATTGTTGAGAAATAAACTACCAAGATAGAGATGTATTCGCTGAGGTTGATGTTGACATTGACATCTGCTTAGTAAGATTGAGCTGAATCTTTTCATGGACTTGATAGCAAGAATTAATAATGTGATAAATGTAAACTTTATTTCTGGAGGTCTTAGCATTGTTTTTCTAATCATCTTAGTAGACTCATATATAAGCTATGATAATAAAATAATAAAAGTTAAACTATGATTTTAAAAAAAATCAATTTAATCCCAAACAGTTCCCTCAACATTTTTTTTCAGAGTTTTGGAATTTTTTTTTTTTGGAAACTATTTTCAAGTTCAAGATCATGAGTCACCTGGTAAAAAATTAAATGTTATTGCTTTAGAGTCAATCCTTTCAAATCTGCTATCATGAAATCTACTTTATAATTGGTAGAACACATGTATAAGACCGCTGATTTGTGCTAGGATAGAGGTAGTTCCTTAAATAACATTTAGGCACCTACCATGTGTCAGGCACTGTGTTGGATACTGTGTCGGGCACAAAAAAAACAGTGAACAGGACAATCCTGGTCCCGCCCTCGTGGAGCACGTGTCCTAGTGAGCCACTCTCAGGGCCTGGAGCAGAGCAGAGCTAACTGGCCCACAGAAGGCTACACGGAGCCCAGGGCTTGGTGGCTTTTAAGTAACAATTTAAATAATTTTTTTGGTTTGTTTTACCTGATAAGGCTCATAGGTCAAAAGACTTAAAGCTTTTATTCTAGAAGTGAAAGTTTACCAAGCACCACAAACTATTTGCCTTAAGATCTTGTTTCTAAAATTTGATTTTAAATACCTTATTCCATGACATGTGGTTATTAGTTAATGGTGATTTCTTTTTAGCAGCAGAAGTTATGCACTATTACTCCCCATTTACTTTATGTTCTCTAGAAATGCCAAAGAGAAGACTCCCGGCATTAGCAAATAGAGGGATATTTTTAAAGCACTTTCAGGTGAATCAGACCAAAATTAATGAATCAAGTATGACGAACCAGTATTCTGTCACCATGACTTCATATAATTGCAGTTGTAATATACCCATGATGGCGGTGAGCTTTGGGCAGGTAAGCCTAGAATTGTACAAGTTACTATTTATTTTCGGTTGGTGCAGCATTAGCTTTGATCTAGTAGACTTTCTTTTCAATTTTTACAAATAGCTGATATACAGATTGAATACCTTTTAATAGGACAGGACAATTATTCTAAGGACAAATGAAGATTTAGAGGCTTGTTGAATTTGAGCATGAAAATTCACTTTAAACATTAAAAAAATTTCAAAAGATATATCTGTAGGGAAAATGGAGAAATATCCTTATGAAACAGTCAAATTTAAGTAGAATTTTCTCTGTTGATTTAAAAGAAAAAAATGTGGGCTTTTCCAATAAAGATCCCTGAACAAAGATTACTGAAAGAAAATTTTAGATTCTGCATGTTTTTAAATTGTTTCTGTTATAAACACCATTTATCTTTTGCTTCTATCGAAATTGATACAGGGAGGGAAGAGACAGTTTTCCACAATTCCGAAAGGATCTGAACAATTTTTTGTGCAGCTTGAGTTGTTTATGATAAGCATTAAATATTACAAATATGATGAGTTTTTAAAAATTAATGTCCTACAAAAATATATGAGTTAATATATTTTCCTGCAACAAACCAAAAACAATTTATGAATTTTTATACAATGTGTTGCTTTAGTTAATTGATTAGCACTCAACACTAGTCAGGTATTTCCCGAGTCTGAATTGTTCATTGTACTGATCATTCACTTCTTCATATTGTTAAGTTTTCATGTCCCTGTATGTATTTCTGCTAGAAGGTTTTTAGGTTTTTGATAGCCAAGACCACATCTCATCTTCCCTTGCCTCCCCACAGTGATTAGCACTGTATTTTAAATAGAATGCCTGCTCAATAAATATTTGTTCCTTGAGTGATGGAGGCTACACTCTGAATTAATGAGGAATTACTGTGGTTCCAGCTGATTGCTGCACAGATGACTGAGTTGACTTTGGCCTCATTATTGCAGCTCTATAGGTATGGTCTGTGTTGATTTATGGGACCCTCCTTAATGTTCTGAGGAATCCTGAATATGTGAGGCTCATTTATGTCATGTCACGGGATTGTACCATGGTGAAATAGAAGTCATCCTAGCCATTGTCGTGTTTAATCATTCTATCAATATTTATTTTGGAAATTAGATAATCGCGAACAAGACCGAGAACGGGACTGTTTACAGAGGAAATAATTGGCCGGGGGAGTCAAGGATTCGTGTTCAGAGAATTCAAGCAGCGTCTTCGCCTCTGAGTGGCAGCTTTGACATTCAAGCTTATGGACATATTCTCAAAGGTATATGCAAAAGTCCAGAATATTGGTATATGTGTCAATTGGACAGTGCAAACATAATACACATCTGGGTGTACTTCTTTCTAATATCGTTTCTCTACATAACTTACATAATTTACTAATGTAAAGGTAAATGATCCAGAACAAATTACATTTTCACATTTTTTTAATTCTTGCATGCATGAGGTTTATTCTTTGTGTCGTGAAGTTTCATAGGTTTGACAAATGCATGATGTTATAGACCCACCCTTACAGAACAGAACCGTGCAGAGTAGTTTTACCATAAAAGCCCTCTGTGCTTCACCTAGTCACTTCTCCCTTCTCCCGCCGAACTGTGTCAAACTCTGTGATTTTTGCTTCTAAGAAATATATAAATTCTTGACATCAGTCGGAGGAGGACGGTGGTTTACGAGTGATAACGCATAGCACACATTTCATGTATTTTAAGGGTAAAATAGATTTGTGACTTTCCGACCCTCTGTGAGTGCAGGCCTCCCGGCGGCAGTGTCGGCAGCAGACCTGCGGTTTGCCCTGCAGAGCCTGGAAGGAGTGGGGCAAGTCTCCGTTACGCGAGAGGGAACCTGCGCTGGCCACTCCTGGAACATCAAGTGGAGGAGCGCATGTGCAAAGCAGGATCTTCTGCAGGTTCCCTTGTTCGGCTGGGTTTCTGTTTCCTTCTCTGTGGTGCATGCCTCTTTGCACCCTGCCACAGTCTGAAAAGAACCGGAGACTGTGTGTATTTTTTTAAAATGCCCACTATAGACTGAATTAAAGTGAGGAAATTGAGAAGATTGTTCTGAATTAAGTCGACCAGGTGTTCTCTGCCATGGAAAATAGCTGTTGGTGCTCTATTCCCTGGCCCCTCGGGGGAAAGTCCAGGAGTAAGTCAGGAGACCCTTGGCAGGGGTGGCAGGAGCCTAGGCAGGGCCGGGCTCAGGACTAAATCTGGGTGTGCTCTAGGAGGGACGGGGATGATCAGCCTGGCTGTCCCCAGTTCTGCCACTGTGCATGAGAGCTGTGTCCTGGGGCCTTGGACGCTTTTGTGGTTTTACAGATGACCTTTTCAATTCATAAGGGAGGCACAGCTTAAACTCTCCTCTACTTGCCTTTGAGGAGTTAAGGGTGTGGAAGGGGCAGGGGAGAGGGGTCAGGCTGAGTGTAAAGGAGAGACTCTGGGCTCGGGTGGTCCAACATTAGAAAGATGATGCTTCCTGTGACGATGAGCGTGTGAGGAGACACCCTCCCTCATGCTCTGTCGCTAAGAAAGTAAATCAGTACGACTTTTTTGGAGGATAATTTAGTAGCCGCCTGACTACAGATACCTTATGATTCAGCGCTCTTTGTGATATAACTTTATTTTACTGAAACAGTGATGCAAATATTAAATGATATGGGCACCAGGCTAGTTGCTGCAACATTCTTTATAATAATGAAAACCTAGAAACCTAAATCCCAGTCAATGGAAGAGCGAGTGTCAAATGGACAGACCCTGAGCACTGTGCAGCCGTATGGACACCCACATGTGCCCATGACATACGGTGGGAAAAAATAGAGCTCTGCTTAATGAAACCAGTTTAGAAAAAGGAAAGGAGGGAAACAAAAAAAGGTGTATTAATATAGAATACAGCGTACCATACATAGGCTGCATGGGTGTCATACAGATGTGGGGGTATTTAAGAAAACACGTGCACGTACGCGTGACCTGGAAGTAGAACTGGAAAACCCTGCAGCTGAGACCACCCCAGTGACTCGGCTTCCTGTGGCACCTGCTGACGCCCCGTACCCCCTGCCTGCTCTCTTCCCTAACCGGTCTCCTCTGCCCATTCGTCGCTTCTTATCCGTTGGGCTCACAGGTGACCTTCCCCAACGTCCTAAGGTAGCTACTCTCAGCGTGGAGATGCCGATCTGTTTGCTAGGCCCCGTACACAGCGCATCGGTAGAGGGATTTTGGAATGACCAAGTGGTACATTTTTATTTGGTTTTATTCTTGCCATGGGCAGAAAACAAAATTCCATGAGTGGGTAACAAACCAGGATAGTCAGAGGTGAAAAATGCTGGAAGTGGGAAAGCTGACCCTCAGGCGGAAAGAAGGCTAACATTTTTAATTATTAAAAAATCATCTGTGAAAGTGGCAGAGAACATTTGGAGAAAATAAAATTTAGTAAACTATTTTCCTTAGACATATTTTATTCTAAAATTCAGGCTAACTTCTGTCATTTCATTCAAGTTGTAATTGCTGCAATGTATGAGATAGTGCAAGGCTTTTAGTATTTTTTTTTCCCTTTGGATAGATTATGTTCCTTTTCCAAGAAATGTGACTGAAGCAGTTTTGAATATTTTTTCAACCTTTATCCTTTATTCACTTTCAACCATGCTAAAATTTAAAAAGAAAAATTAGTGTGGTCCTTATAGCTTTCTAGTAAAATAATTTTGTCTAAAAATAGATTGATGCTTCCAACATTATTGGAGAAAAGGCTAATATGACAGTTACAAGGGTGAAGGAAGGTGGTTTATTCAGACAACGCGTACTTGGCGACCTACTTCGTACACCCAGCCAGCAGCCACAGGTACGGTATTTTTGAGACGTTCCTCATGACATTTAACACCATCTTAAATGTACAGCAAGTTTGTAATAAAGTTTGGTAAAACAGGAGAGATGACATCTTTATTTTTATGTGACTATTAGTGTACATAGTTGATTAATTCAGTAATATTATTTTATGACCTTTGGGAAAATTATCTTTCTTAGGATAAGAGAATGGACTTTTAAGCTCTACTACTGCCTGTTAGAATTTGAAAATACATTCTTTCATTTAATCTTTACAGAAACTCTGTGAGATAATTTTTAATGTTACCACTTTAATGATGAAGAAATAAGAGTGTAAGGAGTTTAGGTGACACCTTCATTTTCCTTCATAAGCACTCAAAACCAGAGCATAATATGCATTTAGTTTTTATAATTATTTTTTATTGTTTTATGCAACTATCTTTCCCATCCCTGGTACAGCAGGGATGTCTTCTGTTCTGTTCAGTGTTGTATTTCTATATTCTGACATTGCCAACTGTGCCCGACACAGAGTGGTCACATCTACTGAATGAATGGAGTGTCAAAACAGAAAAAGTGCAAATAGAATAGACTAATTTTTATAAACAAACAAGGAAACAAACAAAATCCCATTATTTGTTCTAAACTCTGTGTATATTCTTCTGAAACATGTGACCTCTTTACCTCTATTCTCTATCTCTATGTTTTTACTTGAAGGTTGAAGTCTATGTCAATGGAATTCCTGCTAAATGTTCAGGCGACTGTGGGTTTGCATGGGATCCCATGACTACTCCTGTGATCCGGGCCACAAGCCCGTCCCAAGGTAACCTCCTGCTTTTTAACTTGGAGGATGGAGTGGAAGACAACCAGCAAAAATGTAAATTCTGATCATGATTTTATATATGCTAAATGTAAATGCTGATAATGATTTTCTTATATGCTGGTGTCACCAACTAAAGCAAGCAAAGAGTTCTACATAGTGGAAATTTTTTTTTTTTATCAGATTGGAAAGCTATGGAAAGATTGTTAGTGACTTATCTTTTACTTCATGGGTAACCATGGATTTTGTATCATATTTAAGAAATTCATTTCTATGTTAAAGTCATTTGATTGTTTTTTTCTCTAAAACTTTAGTCTTTTTATTTTTATTTTTAGCTATTTAAATCCATGTGGGATCTTTGTTGTGTGTGATGTTATGTAAATTGGGTGACTGTGTTGTTTATTGATTAAATCTGGACACTTTTAAGAGTGAATGGAAAACCATTAAGTATAAGATACTGGGAAAGCAGCTGTAAACTGGGAATGTCCCAGGCACTTGAAGTTGTATCTCACCCTAGACAGAGGAATCTTACTGTATTTCAGATGGGGAGTGTCCGTAACACTTATGTCACTGTTTACCCTTTTCTCATGAATTTTTAATAGCAGTTCTGAAATTATCCAAGTCACCATAAAGAGATGTCTGCTTAATTTCTTTGTTGTAAGAATAACTTTTCTTTCCTTCATTTTATACTTTCAGTAAGATAACTCTTTCCACTAATCTCTATCAACACACAGGTTCAAAATAATAAGCAATGTAGAGTAATCCAATGGAAAAAAAAATACCATGGCTAAGTAAATGTGTATTTTTCCTCCCTGCTTGCTTATAGGCTTATTGTTTATATCTTTTAGAAGATAGGTTTATTTTTCTCCGAGAAATATCTGATTTCATAACAATGGATTCTAGGTTTTGTCATCTTAACATTGTTATTTAAACATCATTTTCAGGGTCTTTTGAAGAAGGAACAGTCCTCACCATATCAGGCTCTGGATTCTCTCCTAGTTCAGCTGCTTCGGTCTCAGTTGGACCAATAGGTTGCTCCCTTCTTTCTGTGGATGGTAGGTTCTTTTAAAAATTATTCTTATTGAGTCTAATTGTCCTTCTCTAAGAGAAAGTGGGATCAAAGATCACTAGAAAAATGTTCTATCCTTTTAATCTTTGATTATGAGCACAGACTAATCCTTTTGTTGTTGTACAGGTTCTTCATTCCATGGTAGTTGATTTTTCTGCTTTTTTCCTTCATACAGTGATTACTTTGAAACCGTTCCTTCTTTGGTATGTCTCTGGGACAGAGAAATATATGAATTGCCACTCTGTTACTCCATGGTCCCTCTGCCTGTGTAGAAGGGGGCGTGGCCATCTTCCCCGACTTCCAGTCCAACAGAACCTCCATCCATTAACATAGAATTTAAAATTATTCACCTTTTCTGCTCTTGAAAAAAATGAAGGCTGTAATTATTTATTTCCCTAAAAACTATCTTTCATAATCCTAGGTGTATTTCTTAATTTTAATAGGTTGAAACTAGGTGTATAAGTTTCTTTAGGTGTATCTTCTGGGTGTGTAACAGTGAAGGTCAGTGCTTATATTTGCAAGTATAACATTTCAGTGATTTGGTCTCATAAAAACATTGGCTTTATCGTTTTGTTCCTTGTTTTTTTTTACCCCAAGAAAATGAGATCAAATGCCAGATTCTGAAAGGAAGTGCTGGCCATTTCCCAGTGTCTGTGTCCATGGCCGACGTCGGACTGGCGCGGAGTGCAGAGGACCAGGTATCCCACTTCACTTACCAGAGTCAGATCTCGCACATCTGGCCTCTTTCTGGAAGCCTGGCAGGTAATAGTTGATGGTTGCACTCATTTCCATCATTTCACTGCACTGTTTCTAGAACAGGGTGGAAGGACAGGAGCCCAAACCTCCCTCGTACAGAACAAAGAGACTCCCCCTCAGAAGTCACAGCGATTAACTGGCTGACTGATTCTTTTGTTTCCTATGAAGCTCGAGTCAGGGCCATTGCTTATACTTACATCTTAGGTTATTGAATTAATATCATCAATTATTACATGTTTCTATAACAAGCTCATCAGTTATGTCAAGATAAGATTTATTAGTTATTACTCTGCTTACCAGCTGCTCCATTTGTAACCACAGTCTCAATGGAGCTACTTGACCCAGAAAAAGTTCCGGGAACACATTGGGGGAAGGAGGCGGCGCAGACAATGAGAAGAAAAGAGCACATTTCGCCTGTTGTTTCCTTTCCTTTGTGGGTTTTCTGTCTGTTGTTTGTTTAACCGTGCTTAGTTTATAATTTTGTGCTAGCCTCGAACTTTTGGGCGTGTTTTGCATTTCTATTTTACTTTATTTTATTTTACTTCATTGGAATATTTTTTCTTAGTTTTCACTAAGAGATACTGAGATTTGGGATTTGGTAAGAGTCTTCATTCACTCTCATGTCCCACCATGGAATGGTTGAGCAAATAGAAACAGTGTAAGTTTTCTCCAGGATGAAGAAGGCACTAGGGGAAATAGAAGTTGCCACTGGGAATGTCCCAAAAACAGTGTTGGTTGCCAGTCTGTTATTTCATTAAATTACTTAGCCCAGCTCCTTTACAGTTTCAGACTTCGGAGCGCAGGCTCGGGTGTGTGGTATGATTGTCTACATCTTGAGTCTGGTCCCTGATCTGTTTGCCAGCCCATCTCTTGGATGGTTAGACAGTTCTTGAATGATAAGTGAGATTATTGCCAGTTTCCTTTTGTTACAGTTAATCTGTTGTTGGGTTGTTTTCTTCCTTATGTAGGTGGTACTCTTCTGACTCTATCTGGATCTGGCTTTAATGAAAATTCAAAGGTACTAGTTGGAAATGAAACCTGCAGTGTGATTGATGGGGATTTGAATGAGATAACCTGCAGAACCCCAAAAGTAAGACATCTGATTTTAGTCACTTATCTGAAATCTTACGAATTAAGGAACATCTCAGTAGAGGGTTAAACAAATTAAGTAATTAGGAAGTGCAGAGTTTCAGTCATGCTCTTTAACAATTATTTCTTCAACATCATTCTGCTAATATTCAAATACAAAATATTACTCCATATTTTAGATACTTCAAATATCATTAAAGAAGACAGACACATAAGCCAACACTAAACAGTGTGTTCGATATGAAATAATAGGACTAGAGACAAAGACAAAACATGTGGGAAGGGGGTGTTAGAGTTTCACAAGTAAAGTTGATGTCCTGTCAGAGCTTGAAGGATGAATGGGAGTTGACCAGGTAAACCAAAGGATGAAAAAATTTTAGCATTAATAAATAGTCTAAAAAATTCAGGGAACCACGTTTAGACAGTTTTAGTTTATAAAAAGGACTGTATATTTTAAATGTGTTAAAGTTTCAGTTTGTTGATGAAAAAAAACTGAAGTTCCCGATGGAATACTCCATTTTAGAACCAATCGTTGTTCTTTATTTTTAAAAGTAGTGTTTAAACTAAAACAAAGACTCTGGCTTGCTTCTTATGTGCAAAAGGATGGTGAATCCAGCCCCTAACATCTAAAAAGTGTAGCAGACTAAGGTGGGTCTCATGCAGTCGAAACCTGTAGGAAAAGTAAATTTCAGCGTGCATTGGACTGAATAATCATGATGAGAATCTGGAGGGTAGGTCAGTTAAAACCTAGTTTGTTTAAATTATGACATTAAGTTATACAATCAGTGTGCATTAAGTAAAGACTAGGTATAAAAAGTGCTTTTTCTAACTGGCAATTGAGCATGTGCCCTACCAGTGAACACACCAAACATTTATTTAAGGGTCCAAGTGTTAGTCTTAGATTCTGGATCTAGGCTAGCTCAAGATATACTAATGTGATTTGTCAGTGAAGGGGAACAAAAATAAATATAATATATTTGAGTCTGTTTTAAGAGCAAAACATCACAACTTTTTGTATCTTATATTTTATCAGTTAGAGAATCACTTGTTCAGAGCTTCTAGACTATATTGCCTAATCCTCTGGAATTCAGTAATATAGATGCAATTAAATTGATCAAACCCACTATATCATATGCCTTTATCCTAAGAATTTAAATAGGCAACCTACATTTGAAAACAGGACTTTCTAAATATCTGAAAACTGACTCTCATTCATAACTTTGAAAGAAAACATCTTTGGAAGTTTATTTTGAATAATTCTGATTGCTTTTGGCCATTGGATAGCTGCATCTCAACATTTAACATTTTCTGATTGCTTTATTTTTTTCCTCTTATTTCAGAGAACTGAGGGTACAGTTGATATTTCAGTTATAACCAATGGATTTCAAGCCACAGCAAAGGATGCTTTTAGTTATAATTGTTTACAGACTCCAGTGATGACTGATTTTAGTCCAAAAGTATGGACAATACTAGGTAAGAAATTCTCAATAAGATGTTATTTGACATATATAAACCATTTCTAGAAAGGTTCTCAAACATTTTCCCCTGCAGTTCCGTTTCTTAAACAAAACCAGTCACGAGTTGTTTTTTTAAACCGTAGATTAGCCTATTTGTCAATTCACTAGGAACATGCGCACTAGGAGAAAAATATTAAGTTTTTTAAAAGTACTTTGCCGTCTTAACAACTAAACATGACTCGTGTCTCCAGGTGGCAGTTGTCAGCTCTTTCACTGATTTTTCTTCTGCCTCTAAAGTGTTGGGATTTCCTGAATCCAGTGAAAGAGATGAGTTGGTTTATTTAATATGCACATTGCATACTGCATACTAAGTGGCACCTTTCTGTAAAACTTTTTTATTTTAAATAATAGGAGAAGTTAACTTAACAATTAAGGGTTATAACTTTGGAACTGAGCTCACACGAAGCGTGAAGGTGTATGTTGGAGGAAAACCCTGCCAGGATCTTCACTGGAACTTCACCGATATCAGATGCCTTTTGCCCAAGTTGTCCCCTGGAAAACACTCCATCTGTGTAGAAGTCAGAGACTGGGGTTTTGCATCGACAAGGTACGGCAGTGAACGCGAGCTCGATGGCTCTGTGGATCACATGGGGCTAATAGGGTCAGGATAGGAGAAGAAATAGTCGTTAACCTTATAATATTTAGTTGCTTTCTTCACCTCTCTACATCTCCCTTTGCAAAAAGCTCTGAGAATATCTCATAAAGTGCACATAATTCTTAGTTCTGAGACCATGATCATTCAGATTAGGTTGTAAGATTCTCTGCAGAAATAGGTTTATGTATATGTTACATGATTTTCATTCATTCTGGAAATAAATACTTGTCACGCAGTTACTAGGGGGTAGGCACTTGCTCGGGGCTGGATTCATCATGGATAATAGAGGAACAAGCCCCCCTTCATTAGTGATGCCACAATTTTGTTGGGGAGGAAGATTTCAAACAGAGGATTACATAGTAACTTAATTATACATGCGAAAGGCTATGGAGAGCTACCAGGTGCTGTAAGAGTATGTAACAAAGAAAGCTAACTTTTCCTGAAGGAAAGGGAGGAGTTCTTTGGAAAGGTGACAATTAAGCCAAAAAGTGGGTAGGAGTTGGTCATCTGAAGGAGAGGATCACAGATCCTTCTCCAGCTCTCACGTGCCTTAAGTAAGTGTTTAGTTATTTTCTTCCCCAAAAGCTGTTCGTTAACTGGTAAAACGTTGGTTCTAGCGTAGGAAGTTACAGTTTTCGAATACATAGAAAAAATAAGAAACAGGGATTTAAAGATTGAGAAAAAGCGAGTAAAGCTGCCGTCAGAGTGGAAGGAGAAATGATCGCAGCGAATCCTTGTGGGAGGGGAAAGAAGACGGGCACACAAACAGTAAACACCAGCCTCAGAGCTGCATCCCGCCCGGGATCCAGGGGCAGAGCGCCTGGGTTCTGGAAAAGCCGCTGGCTTGCGCTTCCACATCATGACACAATGGGCAGAACTGACAGCAGACTGACTGCGTAGCTGGGTGGCCGTTCAAGAAATACCCATTTCATTAAGCTGAGGGAGTTAAAAGTTAACACGGAGGCTCATTCAGGTTACGGTCAGAGCTGGCCTGCAGGAGCCCACTCTTTGTCACGTCTGAAAAGCATTGTATGTTTTGATGGCCTCTTAGTAGACACATTGTTTGTAACAAAGCAAAATAAATTAAAAACCGTCTCATTGAAGTAATGGGAAGAGAGGTCAGGACAAATTTCCAACAAACACAGACAGATAAATTGAAATTAATTGCTCAAAACTTTTATTATTCATATAAAGTATATGAAATTTCATTGCTATTCTTTTTTATAGATAGTGCTGCCTTTATGTTTTACTCTAATGACTATGTAAAATATTTTAAAGGATTTTATGTATTTCTTGTGACCTCAGTTCTCATAACTGTATTTTTCCCATAATATTTTAAAATATTTTATCTCAAGTTCTACTACCATGGGATTTTCAGAAATCTAATTTTCATAGGTAGGGAGAAACTATTATCTATATGCCATCTAACCAAATTGAGGTTCATGATAATTAGTTTGAAAACGTATTGTTTAATTAAATATCCAGTTACTTTCTCTTTTTAAATGAATCAGCTGCTAGTAAAAGTTTAACAACGTGACCCCTGGAAAGCTCATTGAAACATCTATTAATTTTTCTCTTGCAGAGACAAGTTAAATGCTTCTATACAGTATATTTTGGATGTGAACGGCATGTTTCCGCAGAGAGGTTCCTTATATGGGGGAACTGAGATCACCATAACGGGTTTGGGGTTTAGCACGATACCCACTGAGAACACTGTGCTCTTAGGTAAGAGGATCATCCTCACAGGAGGGTGGCTTCATTTTTTTCCCCACATTAAAGGATGTGCTATAGGTGCTGAGTTATTACTCAAATATTCTCAATCATGGAAACTTTAACTTCCTATCAGTGCACAAAAGGTTAAGTGTATTTGGTTAAGGTGGTGAAGAGAAACTGAATAACTGCTTTCGATTTCAATAAGTAATGATTGTGCATTTAATGTGAGCAAAACACTTAAAAAGAGGAAGGTTTTTGTTCTAAAAATCAAGACTCAAACACGATTACTATCAGAAAACTGTACCCAAAGCCTACTATATAATGTGAGTTTTTGTAAGGCCTTGACTTTTTAGTAATTATACTTTATTTCTATAGTTCAAAAAAATATTTGAGAAAATTTTTTTACCCCATCTTTATTCTTTCTAGGGTCCTTCCCTTGTAGCGTGACATCATCATCATCAGAGGTCATAAAGTGTACTCTCCCTTCAACGGGGAATGTATTCAGGATTACCAACGATGGGGAAGATTCAGGTATAGGCCAACATTTATATATTGGATATAATGGAAGCACTTACCTTGAAATTAATTTGGTTTTTATTTAATTTGTACTTGAAAGTTTTCAGAGAATATCTATTGTTATTTCTTTCTATAATTTGTCAGTGGTATCCATCCCCTTGACAAACAGGCCACACAGAGAGTGAATCAATGGTAGACTTGAGTCCAAAAGGCCAGATTTTAGTGTCCAGGTTCAGTAATTGCCGTTGGGTTTTACTGCAGTACAGCACCTCCTGAATTACTGTATTTTGTTATCAGCCATGGGTTTCTTAATGAACATTCAAATTGAAATTATACAGATTTTTTTTGTATTCCTGTTTGCCTGAGAAAAATTATGTTTAAAGAATTAATCAGCTTTAACATATTTCATGCCTGAACAGCTGATGGACTTCCCGATTATTTTCAGATTGTCTCTTGGTCATCAGTTTTGTTGTGTATGTGGTTTATTTTTTTCCTTAATTTTCATTATTTCTGTTTATTTTTGTTACATGTTTAAATTACGCACATAAAAGTTTTACAATGTTATTTTAAAAGATTTCACTAGTAGCTCTGTAAAAATGCAATAGTTTCAAAGATATAAGAATTTTTTTCCTTTTTTCTTCTTCTTATGAAACGTGGCCCAATTTTTGCTCCCAGTGCATGGGTCAGGCTATGCCTGGTCGCCGTCCGTCTTGAATGTGTCTGTGGGAGACACAGTGGTGTGGCACTGGCAAGCACACCCCTTTCTCAGGGGAGTGGGGTACAGCGTCTTCTCTGTCGCCACTCCTGGAAGCGTAACTTACGACGGCAAAGGATTCACGAATGGAAGAGAAAAATCTGCATCCGGTATGTTTCCACTTTGCTCGGTTTTGCATCCTGCTTCTTTTTTTCTAGATATAATAAAAAAGATACTTTGTCTAGATTTAAAATACATTTGTACAAATAGTATATACAAAATGATTTAGTTGGCATTTTAATTGCTGTAGTAAAAAATTAAAAATTCTTAAGCTGTAAGTGAATGTAAGCCAGGTACTTTAATACATCGGTGATGAGTTTCTGATACCGAAAATATCTTTATTCATTCTGGAATAAATCAGGTGAAAAAAATATATAGAAACAAGCAAAATGCAAAGAAAATTGGAATATTTTTTAAATCATACCAGTCTGCTAGCAAGTAATGAAATTCTGTTGATTGAGATCAGCTTTAAAATCAGTATTTCTCCTAGGACAACTCTGTAAAGTGTTTATTTTAGTTCATACATGTAGCAGTTTGAAACTTTTTTACTCATGAACACTAAGTATTATTTTTTTTATTGTTTATTCTATGTCGAGTTCTTTAAAATTTGGTAAGTTATGCCACACTTGACGTAGTTTTCTAGAAAAGTCAGTGCTGAACCCTGTGTCCTTGGACTGTCATTTCATTATACAAGAGAGCTCTTTAAAGCCAGGGAGTCATTTCCTCACTGCTTGCTTTCTGTGGAAGTAGCGCATAAATGAAAAAAAGAAACCTGTCATCTGCATGTGCGTTTGAACGATCGCTTCAAATTTCTTTTCAAAGGTGCATTAACTGCCTGTATTTATTGTGTGCAATCTTATATTCTGGCAGGTTCATTTTCTTACCAGTTCACTTCGCCCGGGACCCATTATTACAGCAGCGGGCACGTGGACGAGGCCCGCTCCGTTTTCCTCCAAGGCGTCGTGAACGTGCTGCCCGCGGAGACCAGGCACCTTCCCCTGCGCCTGCTTGTGGGCAGCGCCGAAGCCGCATATACTCGGGGTGAGAGTTCAAGACAGGCACCCTGTCGCTCCGGTGACGCAGCTGTAATTGACCTCTCTGGAGCAGGAGGCAGGTGGCTGGGCCAAACCCTGCTTCTGTCCCTTACCAGCCGCATGACCTGGAGCAGGTCTGGACTACTCTGAGGCTGGAATTTATTCTATAAAATAAGGTTCATGTTAATGTTGTCCTGCCATTCCCCCAGGATCCCGTGCGCCTCAAATAAGATATAATATTTTTAAAGTTCTGATATTCTGTATGTGCCCAAAAATATGTTAAAATGTGAGATGATGTTATTGTTGTATTTTCCTCATGGGATCTGGCCTTGGACAAATTGGAAAATAAGTTAATTTTATATTCACTCTTTACTGTATCATCTTTGTCCAGGTCTTTCTTTTAACATTAAGGGGGAAAAAAAAAAAAAGGTTTACCAGAATATAAACCACCATGGTCAAAATAAAGAGTAATGCAATCTGAAAACTTCTTATTTTAGAATATCATCCATGACTTACAGGCAGTTCTTTTGTCTAAAGGAGAACCTGTGAATCTGAACTTGGGAAGCTCTGTGGCAGGCTGCCCAGCAACAGAACCCCTGTGTGGCCTGAACAATCCTGGGGTTAACAATTCAGATAGATTGCTCTTTGAGCTTTCACGGTGTTTTTCACCATCCATAAGCAACATTAGTCCAGCTACTGGAACAGTAAATGAATTGATAACGATTACTGGACATGGCTTCAGTAATCTCACATGTGCTAATAAGGTAAGACTATAAAGCTCTCCATTTTCACTTTTATATATTCAATAAAAGGAAGACATTTTTGTCCATAACCTCATAATTTAATTTCTAACAGCTTTATTGTGATTATAATGCACATACCATACAATTCACCCATTTAAAGTGCACAGTTCAATAGCTTTTAGTATATTCACAGTTACACATCTATCACCCTGGTCAATTTTAGAACATTTTATTACTGCAAAAGGAACCCCACAACCCTTAGACATTACTTCCAACTCCTCCCTACCTCTCTGACCTAAACAACCACTAATCTAATTCCTGTCTCTGTGGATTTCCTATTCTGGTCATTTCTTATAAATAAAATCATACAATATGCCATTTGTGACCAGCTTTATTCACTAAGCATATTGTTTTCAAGGTTCATACGTGCTGTGCCCCGTATCAGAGCTTCATTTCTTTTTATGGCTGAATAATATTCCATTGTATGGCACACACATTTTACTTACCCCTTCATCAGTTCATGGACATTTGAGTTGTATTGACCTTTTTGACTATTATGAATAGTGTAGCTGTGAACATTTATGGACAATCATAATTGTTTTAAGATTAATCCAAGATATACTGTAATCAATTCCCCAAAACAACTTTATGCATAAAAACTTGCACTTGAGTAATTTTTTTAAAATTTAGTTGCCGATAATACAAAATTTAAACTTGTACTAGAGAAATGTATTGACCCATTTTCACATTCATTTACTTTCAGGTTACAATTGGTAGCTACCCCTGTGTTGTAGAAGAAAGTAGCACCAATTCCATTGTATGTCGTATTGACCCTCAAAACTCAATGGATGTTGGCATCAGGGAAATTGTCACTCTAACTGTCTACAACCTGGGCATTGCTATCAACACCCCGTCCAATGAATTCGATAGGCGATTTGTACTTTTGCCGAACATTGATAGGGTGTTGCCAGATGCAGGGTCAATCACAGGAATGACAAAAGTGACCATCAAGGGCTCTGGATTCTCAGTGTCTTCTACAGCTGTAGAGGTCCTCATGGGTCGTTTTCCATGTGAAGTTCTGTCAGTGAGTTATACAAGCATTGAGTGTGAAACATCTCCCGCTCCCCCCCAGCTGGTGACAGTACAGGTTCTGATCCATGGAGTGCCTGCCCAGTGTCAGGGCAACTGCAGCTTTTCCTACCTAGAAAGCATCACTGCCTTTATCACAAGAATCTCCCCCGACTCTATCAGCGGATCTGTAAGAGCTCAGATTGAAGGAGAAGGTTTTGGCACTGCCTTGGAGGACGTTGCTGTTTTCATCGGAAGCCAGCAGTTCAGAGCAACCGACGTGCACGACAATAACATCACCGTTCTTGTGACTCCTCTCCCGGCTGGACTTCACCCCGTGCGTGTTGTGGTGGGAAGCAAGGGCTTGGCCCTGGGGAACCTGAGTGTCAGCAGCCCCGCAGTAGCGTCTGTCACACCCACTTCTGGAAGCCTTGGCGGTGGAACTACTTTGGTGATCACAGGCAATGGCTTCTGTCCAGGCAACACCACTGTCACTGTTGGGGACGAACCTTGCCGAATTCTCTCTGTCAACTCCAGTGAAGTCTACTGCCGAACCCCAGCCGGAGCAGCTGGGCGGGTCAGCGTGAGGATCGGCGTCAACGCAGTCGCTTATCCCCCTCTGTCCTTCACGTATGCCTTGGAGGACACTCCACTTCTCAGAGAAATTGTTCCAAGTACAGGTAGGTACTCCAGTACCCACCTTTTTATTGTCCTGATGTATTATCAGTAATACTTCTTAGCATAGAATTAGAATAAGGTTTATAAAAGATTATTAAGATATAGTTTTAGACACTCCTGTTTAAACCAGTTAATACATGGGATTCCAGTTCTGTGTAGTCTCTATTTTGTGATTATTTTTTGTACATTCTTGGGATAAAATTTTTAGTCAAATTCCACTGATATTTTGAAACAAAATCCCTGTTAATTTGACCTAAATTTTAAAATGAAAGAGAAATAGATAGAGTCTAAAATTGTTAATTAATTTATGACATTAATGTTGATTGATATGGCACAGAAAACACCTGTTAAAATTCACAAGAAGTTGATCTTACTAACAGAGAATTTTTTGGAATACCTTGTTGCTATGAAACTAAAATTGGTTATTAATTTATTAGCACAATAGAATCCTTTTAAAGAGGTAATTGGCTCATTCAGTTAGAGAAATAATATAAAATAAAGATTTCTTTAATTTAGCATGACTCATTTTTTCTAAGCTAAGATAGATAGATCCTTTGTCGCTGTGATCTTTGTCGTCATGTTAGGCTATTTCTGATCATCTTCAAGCTATTGGAATGCTTGTCATCTGTGTAATAAATTCTGGAGAGGCGGCTGTAGTGTCATGGGTGAGAACATGGTCCTGATGGCCTGGGTTCACATCTTGGTTTTTCTCCTTTTTACTGGTGAAACTGCATGTCATTGATAAAATATAACTTAGAATGGTACTTTTAATAAAGAACTCATTCAATGTTAACCTTTACAAAGTGTTTTTTAGTTTATATTACTAGCAAAGTGTCAAGTTTGGGTAAGATGTATTCTCTGCCTTCAAGAAGTTTGCTACTGAAATTTTCTTTGATGCATCAAGTTTTCTCATTTTTTGAAAAACAAACATTAACAATTACAATGACATTTTCAATAACAATGACTTTTCCCCCATATATTTGTAGTCATTGCAAATGATGAACTAAATATTGGCATATGTTCCTTATTTCTATAAGCCATTTATATGTCAGCTCTCTCTTTGAATGTCTCTTTCAAAACAATCTATTTGAAGACATAAAACTTGTAGAAAGTAGAATTGAGCTGTTTTATTTACTGAAGAGACAAGGCAATAGATTACACTTAAAGCAACACTTTCATTTGGAAGGTGAAAATGCCTGACAAAATTAAAAATTTAAGACTCCCAAAAGCATATTTTAACTTGGATCTTAAAATTATTCTACCATAAAAGATCTCATTAATATCAGTGTATTGTCTTTAAAATGACAACATATATTTTAATGATCTTTACAATGGTCAATTATAAGGTTATTTTTACTATTCCTACTTGAATTAAAATCAAACTACTACTTGGTGACTCTGCATTTATAACAAGTTATGTTGCTCAATATCTACTCACTTAATACTTAGATATGTAGGTTATTCGGATGACCTATGAAAAATTCCATGTGCTTAATGTCTTCAATGCATTTTTGTCAAAAGGAAGGGGAAAGGGAATGAACAGAGGGATTGAAGTACTTTGTTCTGTGTACATTTATTCAAAGCATCAACATTCATCTACAAGTCTTTAATTCATCATTTCTGTGTTTACTATGTTACACCTAATTATCTATCATAATTTGTTTTTCAAGTTATATCTATGGAAAATATTTGAATTAAGAAAAATAATCCACCCTCAAAGAGTTTCTAATAGCTGGAAAGTACCAAAAATAAAAACAGTAAGCTCATTCCTAAAATATACCCCAGCCCACCACCTCCTGCTCAGACATTCACACTCCTAACTCTGGATCTATCTTCTCTTGTCCTTTCTTCTCACCTGGCCTGAATTAGTAACATACAACTCAGTAGAATGGACAAAAGGGGCTGAAAAGTAAGGAATGTTGTCATAACTTACAGTTACTGTCCCACGAACCATAATGTATATGACACAACATGTTTCATTGATATTTATACCCATTTTTAAATACTGGATATTATTTTGTTTGTGGAAGTAGGTAAGTATATCTTAAATGCATGTGTATTAGAATTTAGATATATTTATATTGTTTGTTCCTTTTTTAAAGGTCCACCAGGAACCAAAATTCAGATCACTGGATCTAATTTGGGTACTGATATCTCGGAAATTTCAGTGATGATAAATAGCATCCAGTGCAATGTAACCATGGTCAATGACAGTGTACTGCAATGCATCGTTGGAGAGCATGCTGGTGGCACGTTCCCTGTGATGCTGCGTCATGAGACCAAAGGCTCTGCTGTGTCCACAGTTGTATTTGAGTACCCACTTACCATTCGCCATATCCACCCAACCCAAGGTAGTCAGCAGTGTGCAGGAACCTACAAATATTTTATGTTGTTCCAATAAACACCTTATTTAGGGAAAAAAACACTCTTCAAACACTGCTAAAATTGTAGTTTTTTAAAACACATTAAAAATATGTTTGTTTATGCATCAAATAAATAAGAATGCAAAGGCATCAATTAATCATTTCAAAATATCAGTTTAATGCCTATATTTCTCTTACTGCTATATAATTCATTTAAAAGTTAACCCTACTTAAGATGGACAAGTTGTATGTGGAAATTTCTTTTAAAATTATGTTTAGATATCACTGGCCTGTAATTGTCTACATAACTTTTTTTTCTATTTGAAAATTATTTCAGTTACTAGAAGTCTTATGGAAGTATAAACAATGTATTCTTAATTAAAACAGTAATTGTACATTCATGTTTTTACTGCTCTGAAATTCTTTGTGACATCTCTAAGAAAATTTTAGTTCCTAGTAGTTGAAACAAATGACCAGACGTGACATTTACTCAGTGAAGATTTAAAACATTACAATAGAGAGAGATTGTATTGCATTAATATACTATACTATAAATATTATTTCACTTATGAGAATCTTTTAATTAATGTCATTTCTATTTCAGATGTTAAAATAAAGTTAAGTATATACATAGAAGAGGTTTTCTTTTAATCTGTTTTGTTTTTCCCATTTTTATGTCTTCACTAGGGAGCTTCGGTGGTGGTCAGACCATGACTGTGACAGGCACCGGGTTTCATCCACAAAATTCCAAAATATTAGTGTGTGGCTCAGAATGTGCAGTCGATAGGCTTAAATCTGATGACACAACGTTATTATGTAAAATTCCACCTAATGATGGTAAGTTGTCAGAAAAAAAAGTCCAGTCTTTGAGAAATGGTTAATTTTATAAAGATCAGAGACTGCATTTCTGTTTTCAAGATTTTGTGTCTTCAGGGCAATTGAATCACCTTTACAACTGTCCTGATTTTAAGCAATTTCTTCAGAATTTTTTTGATGTTTATGTGTTTCAAGACTCGTAACATGGGTCAATTGAATTGTTTATAATAAATTGCAGGGTTTCAGTTTATGACATAAACTGATGGCTCTTAGTTTATTAAGCTTGCCTAATGGAGAAAACATTGTTAGTTCCTGTAGGAGTGTTGGATTTCCCTTGAAGACAGGATAGTGTAATGGTTATGAGTGTGAACCAAGAGCCAAACCCAAGCTGTCCTTGGGTAAGATATTCAACCTCACTGTGCCTCAGTTTCTTCATCTGTAAAGTGAGACTAACACATTAGCTTACTTTATAGGATTATTGTGAGGTTTAATAACTTAATGTGTATAAAGTGGATGGAATGATACCTGAGACATGTTACGTAATTGCTATTATGACTCTTTTAATTTTTTAACAGTTAAGAGCTGGGCTCTGAAGAGCTGCTGAATCTCAGTTTGCCATTTACTGTGCCACCTTAGCTAATAACAACTCCTCTCTGCTTCAGTTTCTCCATCTATCAAATGAAGCTGTCATTAACCCTAATTCAGTGCAATATTGTAAAGTTTAAATATATGGTATTTTACATAAACTACAATTTTTAATTATCTAACAAAATTTAAGAAGAACCAAAGGAAATATTCTCAAATAGAAAATAGGTTTCATGTGCAAACATTTTAAAAACATTAACAAAATTTGATGAAGCTTTTCTAAATATTTTAGTACCTTTCTCTGACTTCTTAAAGAATATTGAAGAAACTAGAACATTATTGTGACCGGGTTTATTTATCACTTTAATGTCAGAGTTTGTATCCTGATTATTTTTTTTTTAATGCAATGCTGTCAGGATGTTTGCCTTAACACTAGCTCTTCATTTGACTTTTTTGTATTGGGTTTCCGTAGTTTTTCTGTCTCTTTCCTTGCTTTCAGCTGTCGCTCCTTGCTGTTGTCAGAGTGCCTGCCGTTAGCAGCTCTTCCTTCCTTCCTGCTCTAATTTGCCATGTTGGCTCCTCCAGGACTAGGAAACTAAACAGGCAGGTTTGTAGAATTGTCCACAGTGAGGTGCTCCAAGGGAGGGTCTGAGGGGTTTTTCCCTGTTGCTTATGTGTATGAACCTTGTGATGTTTTGGGCAATTGCTAGAGATACTTATTACTTCACATATAGCCCGTGAGAGTGATTTGGGGGAAAGGAAAATATTATTGAAAATGTTTGGTTCAGAATGGCTATCGTCAATAAATCTACAAATAACAAGTGTTAGCAAGGATGTGGAAAAATGGGAACCCTCATGCACTGTTGGTGAGAATGCAGATGGTGCAGCCACTGTGGAAAACAGTATGGAGGTTCCTCAAAAAATTAAAAATGGAACTGGCTTATGACCCAGCAATTCCACTTCTGAGTATATATCTGAAGAAATCCAAGACACTAATTGGAAAGAATGTATGCAGCCCTATGTTTCATTGCAGTGTTATTTACAATAGCCAAGATATGGAAGCAACCCAAGTGCCCATCAATAGACAAGTGGATAAAAAGAGCTATGGTACATATATACAATGGAATGTTACTTGGCCATGAAAAAGACTGAAATCTTAACATTTGCAACACCATGGATGGACCTAGAGTATATTATGCTAAGTGAAATAAACCAGACAGTAAAAGACAAATACCATATGATTTCACTTGTATGTGGAATCTAAAGAACAAAATAAATGAACGAACAAAACCGAAACAAACTCATAGATACAGAGAGCAGACTGATGGTTGCAAGAGGGGAGGTGGGGTTAGGGGGTGAGTGAAAACGTGAAGAGATTACTAAGTACAAATTGGTAGAGACAGAATAGTCACAGACATATAAAATGCAACCTAAAGAATATAGTCAATAATATTGCAGTAACTATGTATGGTGCTGGATGAGTACTGGAAATAATGGGGAACACTTTCTAAAGTATATGATTGTCTAACCACCATGCTGTACACCTGAAACAAATACAAAATAATATTGAATGTAATCTGTAACTGGACAATAAACTTTAAATTAAAACATAATAAAAAGAAAATGTTTGGAGTTTTGGAAATGAATAGGGCCTGATGGCAGAGCTGTACTCAGTTGTACCCTCTTCTCATAGGCAGGGGACCTGAGCAAGCCTGCGAAGTGACTGTGGTCAACGGGAAGGATCTGGCACAGTCCGCAACTTCCTTCACGTACAACGTGTCACTGACTCCACTCATCGCCCACATATCCCCCAGGAGAGGCAGCACTGCAGGGGGCACCAGCCTTACGGTCGTGGGATCCGGCTTCAGGTACTGTCTTCGCGGGCGCACACATCACTGCCTGTCCCCACACCCGAGCCGCTGCGCCTGCTTTCTCGTATGCCAGGGCAGTGCTAAATGCAGCCATGTGCTGTGTACCCGTCTGCTGGAAAGTCATGCTTGAGGACCATGATAGTGCTAATAGCTGGCATTTACTGAGTGCTTAATCTCTGCCGGCCACCTCCTACCCCACTGAAACCTCCTGCCTTCTGAGATATTTTTTTATCCCATTTTATGGTTAAGATTACGAAGGTTAAATAACCTGCCCCAGATCCTACTAACGTCACAAGTATAAATCACCTTCTTGTTATACTTTCCTCAGTATCTCGTCTCCAACCACGACCTGCTTCGCTGGGTCATTGAAACATCTCTTCATGCATCAGGACTGTTTCATTGTAACTGGCCAGATTCCTTTTTCCTAAAAACACTCATTGTTTAGCTAAAATGTATGTCCTGCTTCATCATTTAAGTGAGTGAGGCTGACTTCAGAGTGCCAGCTCATTCAAATCATAGAAGGCAATTTTAGTTCCCGAAGTACTTATCACTACCTTGAACTTGCATTTTACGTGGAGATGAAGCTCTAAGGTCTGTGACTGTGGTGAAAGTGTCACATAGACAAAGCGACCCCTGAAAGTCTCTTACGAAGGTGCCTGCTTGGAGACCAACATGGGATTTCTCGATAAACTGAACCCAGGCAGGTTTTCTCTAACACTGGCATACCTTCTAGTTTGTGCGTTTGTATTTCCTGGCCTCTTTTTTTCTGTGTTTTTTCTGAACAAATATTTTGAAGTCTGCACTTTGATGAATCATACAGTATCAAATCTGCACTTTGATGAATCACACGGTAAGATTGCTAGTCTTGCAGTAACGCCTCTGTGACCTAGAAATTTGAGAAAATCATCACTGTTTTGTTTCCCCCCTTTTTCTTTACAGTGAAAATACTCAGGATGTTCGCGTCACCCTCGCTGAGGCCAAATGTGACGTCAAATATTCCAACCAGACCTGGATCATCTGCATGACCAGCGCCCACACGCCCTCAGGGTGGGCTCCGGTGCAGGTCACCGTGGGAAGCAGCGGCATGGCCAGGCGGGTAAGGGCGCTGCTGGGCGTCTCACCACAGCAGTAGAAAAGCTAGCATCTGGGAGGCGAGGTGATTGGTAACGAACTTTTTACTTCGTTAAAGTCTCCAAAAAACAACTGAGCTATGGCTATAATAAATTTAAAGTAGGTTATGTTTTTGGGTTGTTTTTGTTTGTTTGTTTGTTTTTTGCTTATTAAAATTTATTGCTATTTCAAATTGTAATTATTTAATTGTGGGGTAATTAGTAATGGATTTTTTACTTTATTATTACTGTGAAACAAACCAACAGGCAGCTACAAAACATTCAAAGTAGGTTATGCTTCTTATAAATGAAGATGTTTATTTTCCTGGGAGTTCTTCGCCTTTCAGAAGGGGAGTGAGGAATCCTGATAAAACCCCCGCCTGAGTCCCCGCGCTCTGTTTCAGGGTGGTGCTGACTTCCTCTATGCCGACGCCTGGTCCTCCAGCTCCTCGTGGGGAGCAAAGCCCCCTCCAGGGGAAGGGTCGCTGGTTGTGATTACAAAAGGACAGACAGTTTTGCTGGATCAAAGCACCCCGATTCTGAAAATGTTGCTCATTCAGGGTAAATTTTGGAAAATCTGCTTATTAGACTCTGTGTATGGAATATTTCTGTAAAATTAATTTAGTCGAAACTCATTACTATAAACATCCATAGTTGTATCATGTTTTTATGTGGAGTGTCGTACTGAGTTCTTTGAGTATTACAGTCCATCTGTGGCATGAAGTTATTTAGTGTATTGCAACCAGAATGTTTTAATGAAATACAATGGAAACTATCAGAGTATACTGCATTCCTAGGAGTGAGCATCTCTTAAAGCTAAATGTTATTTCATGAAACTTTTGTTTCAGTAACTCTGTGTGTGTGTGCACGCGTGTGTGCGTGTGCACACGTGTGCATGCCTATCCCCTTGCAGTGGATCACAATAGTGAGAGGTATTTCCCATTTAGAAAAACACTGGTGTAGTGGGTCCCAGGGGTTGTAAAATCATAGAAATTTGCATTAAATGACACCTCCCCCTGACTCCCCTTGGGTCCCAGATTGTGATTCTCACCTACACCTTTGAACCTGCTTTCATTGTTACCTGGAGTTCTCTCTGCTTCTTGATATTCTATTTAACTACGGAAAACTAAATAACCAGAACAGTTACAATTGCATGTAAAAGAAGCGATCATTGGCAAGAGTAAAATACTCTAGGCTTTAGTGTATAAATTTTGTGGTTTTAGCTGCTCAAAGACCTTTGTATTTTGTTTTTGTTTTTACTTCTGGGATAATAACAGTGCTTTAGTTGTTTGAAGTTATTAACTATTGGGCCCTTGGACAAGTTTTCTGTCATAAATTTATATCAGTCTTATAAAAATGTATCACAGTACTATCTTTAATAATGCTAATCAGGATATCGCTGTTGCTAGTGCAAATTAGTGGGTAAAAGTTCAGTTAATGTTGGCATTATAATAGTTTCTTATAAACAGTGCCTTTCTTTAATTTTAATTGGTTTCATTCTTAATTTATATTTTGTGGCCCTGTGTTTGTAGAACTAGAATTCATGTGGCTATTTTAATAACATTTAAAATAACCAGTGGTCAAGAGAAAATCTGCCCTGGGATTTGAGTTTTCTACCACTTACTGGGTCTTGTCTGAAGTTTTTATATTTATGCTGCCGAAGAGCTGAAGTGAAGTGACATGCGGAGTGATAAAGTTAATTTTAATGTGTAGTTGAATGAATAGCTTTTAATATTAATTTTCTTTGTGACATATTTCAAAATTGTATGACTCCTAGGTGGAACGCTAATATTTGATGAAGCTGACATTGAACTCCAGGCAGAAAATATTCTAATTACAGATGGAGGAATTCTTCAGGTATACCAAAGAACCTGAGACATAGTCACTGGTAACCTCCCTCCATTTCTTTTAAAAAATGGACACAGACAATAAAGTGATGAAGGCCTAGCAAGGCGGGTGCAGGGTGGAGAGAGGCAAAGGCGGGGGGAGGGGGGGGTAAATTGGAGACATCTGTAATAGAATCAGCGATTAATAATAATAATAATAATAATAAAATACTGTGTGTAAAACAGTTAATTATACTAAACTCGCACAAGTTTATCTTTGTGTAATTCCCTGTTTTTAGTACAACATCCTTTTTTGGGAAAAGTTTTCCAGAGTATTCTTGCACTTTTAATGAGAAGATAATAGCATATTACCCTAGAGCAGAATTTAAAATAGAGCAGAAAAAAACGGTTAGCTCTGAGATGTGGCTAAAGTCAATCAATGCACTTTCCAAAGGCCTGGCATAGTGCACTTGGCTGACTAGAAAGTTTCAGGTTTATCTTTTGGAAGAAGGATACTGACAACCGAACAGTCAGTTCTTGGAGGAACAGGGCGTACGGGAAAACTTTCCTTTTGAGTGGCTAGAATTGTGGCTATTGCGTTTGATCTCCCTGAGTGACGCCTGTGCAATCCCGTGCAGATTGGGACGGAAGCATCCCCGTTTCAGCACAAGGCCGTCATCACCTTGCACGGGCACCTGCGGTCTCCGGAGCTCCCCATGTACGGGGCCAAAACGCTGGCCGTGCGCGAGGGAGTCCTGGATCTGCACGGTACGGGCCTAAGGGCTCCGGGACTTGGTCAGGGAGACCAGCCAGGAACCCGAGACAATCGTCCTGATAACTTCCTCTGAAGGAAAACTTGCCAAGCTGCTCCTGTCCTTACACATTCCCTTCTTTTATGCAGGCCAGTGGCAGCCCTGCGTAGGCTCAAGACTGACAACCAAGGCCACCCTTGGGGAAGCCCTTCTGGGCCTCTCTGCATCCATTCCATGTGCTCCCTTAACACCTTTTGCCTAATTTAGTGCTAACCAGCGTCATGCTGATTGTTTATGGGCTCTTCCTGAAATGTAACCATAAATTTGTAGTTGTACTCTTGTATAACTGTATTCTTGTATAACTATATCACTGCAAACAGCAATGATTTTGATCATGTTTGAGGTCTTAGGTCAACGTATTTAAAGGAAGCGTGGGGTATTTCTTTTTATATCGAAGTCTTCTCTATTGCAATAATCTGTCTCTTTTATAAATTTAGGATATATAAACACGATACCCCCACTATGATCATAAATGCCCTGCATTGTGTTCAGTAGATACACTAATGGGATTTGCAGAAATTCACACATATCATTTATCTCTAAATTATCAATTTAAGCAATTCCCGTCAACAATGACAAAGATAACAGGCCTCTGCCTATCTTATCAAGAGTCTCATACCACATTTATATTGCTTTCACCTAAAGAAGACGGTCATAATGGAACATGTTGGTGCAGAAGGCTGTTTTCTTTAATTTATAGACCCATACATATCATTACAAACCTGATCACTACCTGTATAACGCAAGCATTCTACATATTTCTTTTGTGAGAAAGTTATGAAATATGAAGGTAAAATGAACCTTCCTCATATTGATTCAATCCAGGATGAGATGAAAATGCATAAAGTTCTCAATAACCAAGAAAACACATCTTTAGAAATACTTGGTCTGTATGTTGGCTCCAGGTCTGCCTGTTCCCGTGGTCTGGACTCGTTTGGCTCATACTGCACAGGCCGGAGAAAGGACTCTGACTTTACAAGACGCAGTAACGTGGAAACCAGGAGATAAGATAGTGATTGCAAGCACAGGACACAGGTATGATGTCTTCTGGGCCTGATCATTTAGATTTGTAAACAGAGATTTTTTTGTAACTATGAAAAGAGAGATGATTCAGAAGGTCCACAACTCTTTCATTTAAATTTGAAACCTCTAATCAAGAACCATGAACAGCCCTGGATGGGTAGCTCAGTTGGTGAGAACATTGTCCCAATTTGTGGGTTCAATCCCCTGTCAGGGCACATACAAAATCAGCCAATAAATGCATAAATAACTGGAACAACAAGTTTCTCTCTCTTCCTCCCTCTCTTGCTCCCTCTCCCCCTTCCTTCCTCTCTCTCTCTCTCAAAAAAATAAATCAAATAAATTTTAAAAAACAAAACACTAACAGCTAAATATGTATTTGCTAAATGTTAATATTGTGTTGATCACCAGTGTTATTTTCACTGATTGATTTGAATTTACAATATGAAAAATTATTTATTTGAACCTATAAAATAAATATATACAGTAAGTCCTCACTTAACGTCAGCGATAGATTCTGTGGCTTTAAGCAAAATGAAGTGTAATGAAACCGAATTTTACCACAGGCTGATTGATGTAAGCAAGAGTTAAGTTCCTGTGACATCTCATCAACATTAAGCGAAACGACATTGAACGCAATGACGTTATTCGAGGACCTGCTGTACTAATAAAGAATTTGGGTCGTTTTTTATGGTTAGGTCCCCATGTAAGATTTTGTTTGCGGAAAATATTCTGCTATTAAAAGCCATTTGAAAACTTCTGGCTTAGAGCTTTAGCCAAGCACTTGAATGCATGCAACAATGTAAATGCCTCTTTGTTTGGGGGTCACTAAAGAGTGGGGTAAGAAGCAGCAAGTGAACCCTTTGTTATCTTATAGTCCCAGCAGTGGTTCCATGGACCAAACTTGTTAGGAATGATTGAATGAAAGGGAAGCACTCATTACAGAATGAGTGGTGATGGACATGACCTTTCAGGTGTCTGACATTTTATAATCAAAACTGCATATGACCCTCAATTTCTGTTTAATTATGTATTTTGGCCAATAAGAAATACAAGACAGAGAACTAATCGGCTTACTGCATTCCAGCAGATACTGGTGGGGAGGCAGCCAAGGGGAGCTTTATTTTTGCTTTATTGTTCAAATTGTGGGGGTATCGGGGAACAAATAGTAATTTATGACAAGAAACGACTAAATTACATGAAGGTTGTGACTCAATTTAGAATTAAATTTTAAGATGGCATTTTGAGTTTGCCATTTTCCTGGTTAAAAATAGACTTGCAGATGTGAGGAAGAGTTAAATATATACTTAGCTTTATAAGTGACAGTTTTTTTCCTGCCCTTGGATGAAATTATAATTACATATTTAATGGCAAATAAAAGAGCCACAAAATGGTCGGGCTTCCCAATAGAATAGAGAGTCCTCAGTTCCAGCTTCTCTGTAGGAAAATGAAGAGTAAATTTAGCATTTCACGCAGAAGTATTTCGTTTTAAGAAACAAGAATTAAGTATTTTCCCACCAAATCTAAGTCACTGTTCACTATCTCATTGGTAAGTGTTATTTGAGAGTTTGTAAAGCCACGGGTTAAGAATGCTACTTTAAAGTCAGTCTCTTGGCTCCAACTCCCACAAATAACACTTATCAGGCTTGGGGCCATATTATTTTGCTTCTCTGGTCTTCAGTAAAATTAGAATGCCGTTCCTGTCTATCTCAGATTACTGTAAGAATTAAGTGAGTTTATCAACAATGTTATGTTGATTAATATTAATTTTGAAAAAAAAATTTTGTTAACATTTTTATAGACACAGTCAAAGAGAGAATGAAGAAAGGACCATCGCATCTGTGTCTGCTGATGGCATAAACATAACGCTAGCTCATCCGCTGAATTACACACACTTAGGAATCACTGTCCCCCTTCCTGATGGAACACTGTTTGAAGCAAGGGCAGAAGTTGGAATTCTTACAAGAAATATTTTAATAAGAGGATCTGATAATGTGGAGTGGAATAACAAAATTCCAGCATGTCCTGACGGATTCGACACAGGTAATTTTAGCAGCTATAGTGGGACCACTTAAAATGTTTTCAGACATTGCAAAAATATTCCCTGGAGACAAAATCACTCCTGGATTGTTATGCTCTAGTAATAAATATGCTCCAAATCTCAGGGATTTGAAATGAGAAAGGGTTATTTCTCATTGATACTACATGTGTCCATAGGGGGGTGCTAATGTATTTCAGGATCTAGGCTGATGGAAGCTCCATTGCAACCGCAACTGGGGCTTCCTCAATCTCAGAGACAGGACTCAAGGTGGCTGGAGAGTTGAGCATCAGCCACTAATTACTTTGGTCCTGAAGTGACAGGTGTCTGTTCTACTCAGGTGCCATTAGAACTGCTATGCAATGCTTAACTTTAAGGAAATGAGTTAGTGCAAAGCCCAGTATATGAAAAAACTGGATATAAGAGAACCTGAATGATGTTTACCACTGTATAGAGCACAATGTATTTTACAAGTCTCTTTTAAATATTTTACATAATCACTAATACCATCACAATCCTATAAGCAGTTGAATAACAGATACAGCTTAGATATAGCTTTTTCTTCAATGGAAAGTATACTATAAGGTAAAACTCATTGGATTTGCTGCCAAATGACCTATGTTCTAATTCTAATTGTCAGCCAAGAAAAAGTTCAGGCTGCAATAAAGAATTAAAAAAAACCCACACATTTATTTGAGCAAAAGAATTACCACCCAGGAGCACAGGTTCGGATAGCAACCCAAAGTGCACTCCGAACAAAGAAAGGCAGGGTTTTCAACGACAAAAACCACAGAATGTAATTCTTTCGTGCCAATGAAGGGTTGCTAGCTAGATGAGCAGATTGGTTAGTTCCAATATGCAAACGTGGGGGTGGGGATGGCGAAGACTACTAGGAGAGGGTCAAGTCCACGCGTTCCCACACAGCAGTTGCTGTTCCAGGATGTTTATGGCTCAGCCTTGAGCTGAGTTTAGCAGCAGGGCTAGCAACTTAATAGCAGCTCTGAGAATTAGCAGCACAAGACATGCACAGGCCGCCTACCCCGCTTCCTCAATAGGCTCCTGACTATTTTAGGTGACTCTCTTGGCAATGCTTACTCCATTCTGCTTTCTCCCCCCATCATCAGTTCATTGGCATCAAGTCTCAAAATGCCCATTAAACCTAGTTTCACCCTGTTTAAAGTCAGAATGCTTCCTATTCTGCTTACTTGCTACAGTTATAAGAATTAAGTGCGATCATGCATATCTAGTGCAATACAGGTGTGAGTTTGCATTAATTATGTTAATCCCCAAGTCTTGGGGAAAAGCTTCAGAGATAAAATGACAAAATACCTTTATCAGCATTCATTCACCCGCTCCAATATTTATTTAGTATCTTTGAAAAATACAGTAGTAAGTGCTTTAAGGAACACAGAGGCAAATGAGACAAGGAACTTGCCTTTCTTACTGTCTAGAGAGGATGATATGAATGCAAATACTGAAGTTCCAGAAGGAGAGGAAAATTATATGTGAATAAAAAAGATATAATTAGGTAGGAGAAAAAAATCTTTATGTAATTAGAGGATTTTGACATGGTTTTTCTTTTTTTTTTTTAAGGTGAATTTGCTACACAGACATGTCTCCAGGGAAAGTTTGGAGAAGAAATAGGAAGTGATCAATTTGGAGGCTGCATTATGTTTCACGCTCCTGTACCCAGTGCTGACATGGTAACTGGAAGAATAGAATATGTAGAGGTGAGAAGCATTGTTAGCAAATCACAATGCTTTGCCTGAGGTTGTCCTTGCAATGAATATGTACTACGTTCATGCTGTTTGTCAGATGCTAGTTATAACCGGGTAGAGGAGACATATCTTTTTAATACACCTAATTATTCACCCGTTTAATCATGCCAAAATTTTGTTTCTTTTCCTTATACTCCACATCAAATTCATCAGCAAGTGCTATACACTCTGCCCACAAAATACTGTATCCTGAATCCGCTGTCCTTCTACCACCTCCCCTTGATCCCTAACCCAAGCCACCGTCACCTCTCATCTGGGCGGCTACCATTTTCTTCTAACCGGTCTTCCTGCTCCCACCCTTGATCCAGCAGAATCTTCACACCACAGCTGAAGTAAACATTTTAAAGTATAAATCACATCTCGTTATAGCGTGTTCAAAACCCAGCAATGGCTTCATTGGACACCTAAAACTAAAAGTGTGAGTCCTTCCCATAGGACCCACAGGATCCATCCCCCGCTGGCCTCCGATTTTATCTCCTGTGACTCTACCCCTGGCTCATGCCATGCACGACACAAAGGCCTCCTGCTGTCCCGTGACCACGTCCAACACATTCCTGTCTCACGTTCTTTGCACATGCTCTTCATTCCACTTGAAATGCTTCTCCACCAAATATTTGCACGGTTCACACTCTCATTCAGTCAGCCCTCTTTACAAATGTTCTCTTCAGAGAGCTCTTTCCTTGCCATCTTTATTTGAAATAGCTGCCCACACCCCTGCTTTCCTTTATTTACTCATAACTCCCAACATTAAATCTATTTTTGATTTATTTTATTTCTCCCTCTAGAACATAAACTCAATTATTTTGGAGATTTTATCTTTCTGGTTTTCTGCCGATTTCTCTGTGGCTGCAACAGTGCTTCGCGTACAGGAGATTGTCAACTGATTGTTACTGAGACAAATATATAAATATATTAATAAATATGCAACTTATCCCCAAGAGATTAGGAGCTCCTCTATATTAGTTATATTAAGTCTATGTACTAGTTTTTATCAAGTATCCAGTAAAAGGAAGGAAGGAAGGGAGGAAAGAAAGAAAGGAAGGGAAGGAAAATAAAGTCCATAAATCCATTAAGCTGAGAACATTTCCACTGCAAACAAACTATTGAGGGTGACAGAGTTAACACCTGCATTTCGTGAAACTCCCTTCCTCCTAGGATATGTTACACACTTGTTACGTCTGAGATATAGACTGAGTGAGGTTGCCAGAGTCAATCTGTATATTAAATATTAGTAATGGTTAATTTTGTATTTTTGGAGGAAGACTGGAAATAGGTACCCTCATATTTTATTTCCAGACCTCCTGGGATCATATTTTATACACACACACTCAGATATGCATACTTGCACACACTAGCATCCACTGTATTAGACTATTAGATTGTAGATTTATTGAAAGAAAGTACAGCAGAGTGGTTAATAAGAGCACCAACTCCAGAATGAGACTAACTTGATTTTAAGGAGCCTTATGACCATGAACATGATATTCAGCCTTTCTAAACTTCAGTTTCTTTGACTGTAAAATGAAGTTAATGATAAGTGGCTACTTCATAGGATTGTGGTAAAGACTGTGATCATGTACATACAACACTTAGCACAATATCAGGTACATGGTAAACATTCAAGAAGTGTTTCTTATTATTCTATAAGAATAAAAGTGAAGGAGAGAAGTCTTTTAAGAGGTTTTATTTTGCTAAACACAAAAGTTTCATAATAGACTGAGGTGGAAACAGAACAGTTAAAGATGGCTTTTGTTCATTGGTATTAAGTATGGGTTGCTATAGAATGACTCCAGATGGGTTGGGGGCCAAATATTTTCTAACGAAAAACATAAGTAATATGGGAGATATAAATGTATTAATAATTATTATTATAAGATTGGAGATTATTTTTAAACAAGAGAGTATGAGCTAGGCAAACTGTGTTTATGTGGATCACTAAATAGTCATGATTTCTGAACTTGACAGGTATTCCACGCTGGCCAGGCTTTTCGGTTGGGGAGATATCCAATACATTGGCACCTGCTGGGAGATTTGCAGTTTAAATCTTATGTAAGAGGCTGTTCAATTCACCAGACCTATAACAGAGCTGTTACTATCCATAACACTCATCACCTTCTGGTTGAGAGGAATATTATATATGATATTAAGGGAGGAGCATTTTTTATAGAAGACGGCATTGAACATGGCAATATCCTGCAGTATAACTTGGCAGTATTTGTACAGCAAAGTACTAGTCTTCTGAATGATGATGTGACCCCAGCTGCATTTTGGGTAACCAACCCAAACAATACCATTCGGCACAATGCAGCTGCTGGGGGCACTCACTTTGGCTTTTGGTACCGAATGAATGACCACCCTGATGGGCCATCCTACGACCGAAACATTTGCCAAAAAAGAATTCCTCTTGGTGAATTCTTTAACAACACTGTTCATTCTCAGGGTTGGTTTGGAATATGGATATTTGAAGAATATTTCCCCATGCAAACAGGATCTTGTACTTCTACAGTGCCAGTGCCTGCAATATTTAATTCACTGACTACTTGGAATTGTCAAAAAGGAGCTGAATGGGTCAATGGAGGTGCCCTTCAGTTCCATAACTTCATGATGGTAAATAATTATGAGTCTGGAATTGAGACCAAGAGGATCCTGGCCGCTTATGTTGGAGGATGGGGTGAAACCAACGGAGCGGTGATTAAAAATGCCAAAATAGTTGGTCATCTTGATGAACTGGGAATGGGGTCTGCATTTTGTACAACGAGAGGCCTGGTTCTCCCATTTAGTGAAGGCTTGACCGTGTCATCCGTTCACTTTATGAACTTCGACCGTCCCAGCTGTGTAGCTTTGGGAGTGACATCCATCACTGGAGTTTGTAATGAGAGATGTGGAGGTTGGAGTGCAAAATTTGTTGGCATCCGGTATTTTCACACACCAAACAAGGCTGGCTTTCGATGGGAACATGAAGTGGTACTGATCGATGTCGATGGTTCACTCACAGGTAATATTATAATTTCTGATAAAATACTTTGGAAATATGTTTGCTTTAACCCAGAGTTCAACTGTCAAAGCAGACTCTGCTGAATCACAGACTTTACCCGGTACTGAACTGTACTAATGACTGAAGGATATAGGCATAGATGAGACATTCTTTTCTGGAAGATCCCCAAGCGATCAGATGCAGCCTCCAAATATGTCTTCTTTTCCCCTACATTTGCACCTTGGTTTTGAATTAATAGCAAATTTTGAATAGTTATGGAAACATTGATCACAAAAGGAAGCCGTTTTTGTTTTATAACACCTCCATTTTATTACTGTTAATTACACAGATAGAGACTGCTTATATAACTTCCCAAATTCTCCAATCATGGCCCATACATGTATAAATTCCAGGTTTATTTATACAAGCAATGTAGACAGACTGGATAAATCCTGCCCAAATATTTTAAAGGAAAGTAGTAAGTTACAGGCCTGATACTAACCCTTTTCTTTCCTATCTGAATTATGAATTTGGAATTAGTTCAAGAAATATGTTAACTAAGAACATTTTTTACCCAAGTTCACAGTATGTCACATTTTAAAGATATTTTTAGTCTCTAGAATTTAATGTCTTTATAAAGTTTTAATGATAAAGACCTGTCGAAATAAGATAGCCAGGGCATGTGTGAGAGAGAGATTTTGCTTAATACTTTAGAAGAGAGAGAAAGTTGATAAGTAAAACTACAGATAGTAACAATTTACTTTTGAAAGACTTTGAAAGATGGAAGAAGATTCATCTCAATATTCAAACAGACTGAATTCTGAACTATATTTGTTGACTTCTGTCTCCTGTTCTAATGGTGGCCTTAAGAGGGAGAACATTTGGATGGTTCTAATATAAAGCTTTGTGTAGCCTTTATTAGTTTATTTAATTCAGCTTAGATTTTTATTTTTAGTTAGCAGTCTGTTGGTTAAGACTACAGGCTCTACGGCAGGCTCTTGGCCAAGTTACTTATCCCACTTCCTGTCCCCTACTTTGGCTCTCATGGGTGCTTCAGATGCCATGTTTCAGTTATATCCACAATTAACTGCCTGACCAAAGAGTCCCTGCAAAGCCTCTGTATAAGGTCCCCTTGCCCCATGCCCAAAAAAAAAATTTACCAAGACTTTTAGATTTTATTAGCAGTACAACGGGTCACAGTCCCTTTACGTTGCAGACCATTTGGTTTTTCAGTTTTATAACATGAAGAAGGAAACATGCTGATTGTGTCCATTTCCTAGGTCACAAAGGACACACTGTCATTCCATACAGCTCACTGCTGGACCCTGCTCACTGCACTCAGGAGGCCGAGTGGAGCGTCGGGGTCCCCGGGTCGGTCTGTGACGCCTCAGTCAGCTTCCACCGCTTAGCGTTCAACAAGCCTTCTCCAGCATCGCTGCTTGGAAAGGATGCGGTTCTCTCCGACTCTTTTGGTAAGAAGAACGGAATCATTTAGCCCACTAACTTAAATATTTTCCTCAGTTTTCATCATCATCTTCTTGACTTGTCACTCGCTGTTTAGAACATTGGGAAAAGCATAATATTTGTGTGTCAAAAGCCAGACAGGAAACAAATACACTCAAAATGGGCACGTGAGGAATATCAAATAAATGCATGGACCAGTCTGATATTCTGTTGATTAAGGAACCTCCAGCCAGTGTTGTGACACAGAGCAGGAAAGCTGACATACCCTTAGAGCAAAACAGTATAAATACACCATTGTTCCTGCCATCGAATGCAAATGCTTTTGATGATCTTTGCAGATTGAAATGAGATGGGGGAGCATTTGCTTTGTCAGGAGCTGCACACTGGGTTCCAGGGACTGTTGATTTACTGATTGTTTCAGGAAATATTGTAGCTGAAAAAAATTAAGATAAAAACAACTTCAAAAATGAAAGTTAGTTTTACTTACGAAACGTCGGGTGAAAATATAATTCCATGCATCAGCAACCTTCGGTGGAGTTGGATTCTGGCAAATATAGGAGCAAATTCTAGAGGTGTTGGAAGATTTGAATTATATGTCTTATATAAGTCAGCAATTGGTTCACCACAGGCTTATCCAAAACTCAGTAGCTTAAACCCACGATCATTTATTTTCGCTCACATGCCTGAGGGCTGGGTTGGTTGATCTGGGCTGGACTCAGCTGGGAGGCTCTGCTTCAAGGTGAGGATCCAGTGGGCTTTGCTCTTCCTCAAGGGTTGAATTCAGGTTGCTCCACGTGTGCTTTTTGCAAGGCTGAGGCTGAAGGGAGAGCAGGTACCTGGGGGAGCCTCTTCTCGTGGCAGAGGCTCAAGCCAGCAGGCCTCACCCAGCAAGCACTTTTCAAGCCTTTGCGAATGTAGGTTCTGCTAATCTCCCGTGGGCCAAACAAGTCACCCAACATCAACAGGGCAGGGAAGTCTGCTCTGCCCCGAAGGAGGGGAGAGGACCAGATATTTGCTGAATGACCCAGATTATCATACCTCTTCTTATACGTGGCAGGTCTTCTGGACTGTGGTTTAGTGCCTCTGCTCATGGTCCTTTCAACACTAACTCCACTTCATAAGCCTAAGAATTAATGAAGTTATTCTTACTTGATATTGGAATTTATTTATTTTTTGCCTTATTCCCAAAATAAAAAGTATGATAGTTGATTTTATAATCTTGCTTCTAGATTCTTCCTCTTAAATTTGTAAGGGAAGTGGTTACAAATTTAACATAAAATTCAATCAGAGGAAAGGGAGAGAAAAAAATAGAATATGGGCAATTAATCACATATCTTTTCATTATATTCTAAGAGATTTTTTTCAGATCTTCTACTGAAGTTGTCAGGCACTCTCTCATGACCAAAGCATGATTAAATTACCTAGTTTGTCCCATTACAAGTAGTTCAGGTTCCAAGTTTGTCACTCTCAAAATTTAAGGCATGGCCAGTGTTTGTGGTAGGTCTAGTTGTAATCAGCTCCTTAAGAGTTCTAAATCAGACTTTTCAGTCACACTTGGTACGCAAGTTTGATTACCTCAACAAATATAAGAGACTCTAATAAAGAATCAGAACTTACGTTTGCTTACATTGCAAATCAATGATTCTGAAGAATTAAGTTCTTAAAAGAGTAGAAATGGAATTATATTTTAGATCAGTGATATTTAGAGAATTGAATAATATATTTAAGCATTTCTGTCATAGTAGTCATAATCATTGTTTTAATTTTTTCCTTTCCCTAAGGAAGAAAGGCTCCCTCTTAATTCAAAATTCCAAGTGAAAAAAATTTATGTTTCAGTTAAGTGTAATATTAAATACGTTTAGAACATAAATAATGAAAGGTTATGCTGGCTTCTTTAGAGACTTCCATAGACTAGACCAACGTTTTACATGTGCATTTGTCCATGACGGAGGAGTTTCCTAAGGGTAGAGGTCACTACTGTTTGTTTGGTGTTCTCCTACAGGCACGAGTGTTGTCCCATTTCAGAAGAAACGACTGACTCATATGTCTGGCTGGATGGCTCTGATTCCAAATGCAAAGCACATCAACTGGTATTTTAGAGGCGTGGATCACGTAACCAACATATCATATACATCAACATTCTATGGATTCAAGGTAAGCAACAAGCTATAAAATCCATCTTCTAATAATTAGGGTTGAACATTACTCAGCCACAGGGTACATTCTCGCCCTTACACCGACTGTTGGGCCCAGAAGGCCATTGCCTCAGATATTGACCTATTAAAGTCCTGCACACCCTCCGTTACCTGCCCTGAAATCTAAGACAAGCCAAGAAAAGGATCCTTATTTAAGAATCAGAAGTAAGCAGTCCTCGAATAATAGCAAACCTGTGCCCTGTTATTATTACCATGATAACAACCAACACTTACTGGATGTTTATGATGTTTCGGGCACCAGTTCAGGGCTTTATTATTGTGTGTTATGAAATATATCAAACACAGAAAATTATAGAAAATAGGCCAAGTCCTGATGTGCATGTCAACCATCTCTGCCCGAATCTAACATTCTGTGAATATTTACTTCTGGTTTTTAAAAATAAATAAGCATTTTAGATGATGCCCAGTGCCCTGTGTGGTGTATGGGGTACTCTCTTCATGTTCTTCACTGCCCCCCTAAGTGGACAGTGTCCTGAACTGGGAGTCTTCAGCTCCTTCATTTCTGTTCTTACACTTATGTGTGCAGCCAAAAATAAAAGAACCCTAGCATTGGTTGAAAACATTATAATTGAAAACATTATAATGTTTTCAAACATTATAAAATAAAATATTTTTCTAAATACAAACATATATATGTGTGTTGAGATTTATATATATATATGTAAGTGTGTGTGTGTGTGTGTGTGTGTATATATATATATATATAGAGAGAGAGAGAGAGAGAGAGAGAGAGAGAGGACTTTTATTGCCTTAGTGACAGAGTTAGTGTTATTGCCACAGACGTATAAAATGTTAATAAACAAAATATAAATGCAAGATGAAACAGAAAGTAAAACCAAAACTTGTCTTAATATATAGGCCGATTCTATGTTCTCAAAATTAATGTGTATTAGGCAGGGTATTAACATATAAAACAAGTCACTTTTTTGTAAACTTTCATAGGAAGAAGACTATGTCATCATATCTCATAACTTCACTCAAAATCCTGATATGTTTAATGTTATTGATGTGAGGAATGGCTCCTCAAATCCCCTGAGCTGGAATACTAGCAAGAATGGAGACTGGCACCTTGAAGCAAACACTAGTACTCTCTATTACTTGGGTATGTATTCACCAGGCAGAAGTGGGTATTTTATATAATGCTTTGTGTAAAGGAGCAGAAAAATTGCTTAATGGGCAAATGTGTTATACAGTGCCCCACATATAGCAGGACTCAAGAAATGTTTGCTGAATGAAAGGACTGGAGATGTATCCATGCAGGGAAAAGCCTTGAGTTGAATTAAAAACTTACATTTTATGTTTGGAGATGAAATGAATATTTTTCATTTAAACATGGCCCCAAAATTTATTTCACAAAATTAAAGGAAATTATTATTTAATTATTTTTGGAAAATAAAAATACTTAAAAATAAATTTTAAATTATAAAATATTCATTTTTTTCAAGATATTTTGACCATGTGCTTCTCCATCAGATGTGCATTTTGTCAGAATTTCTCCATGTATATTCCGTGCATTTGAATTATACCGAGTTACTACCTAAGGAATATTTTCAGATTGCCATGATTTTGCTTACCTTTGAGCGCTTTGGTCACCGTGTTGATTTAAACTGCTTTACTTCACGTTTAGTGTCAGGGAGAAATGACCTTCCGCAGAGCCAGCCGGTTTCTGGGACCCTGGACCCGGACGTGAAGGACGTTATTATTAATTTCCAAGCTTTCTGCTGCGTCCTCCAGGACTGCTTTCCTGCTCGTGCCCCGTCAGGAAGCCCGGCTCCCCGGAAGCGACCCGCCGCATATAAGTATATGGGCCTTTTGTTCCTTACTGCCTTCCGTGATCCTTTTCATACCTCGCTCCTGGGTGAAAAAGCAGTGTCCCCACCTGCACGGTGCCTCATGGGCCACAGAGCACTTCTGTAGGCGTTACTCCGCTTGAGCCTTACAGCCACCCTCATGAGCTTACTGGTCATCTCCGACTTGCACAATGTTAGATCTGAATGATTAGACCAATTCCCTTGTGACTTAGGTGAAGCCGAGTGACCTGAAGTGAGTTGCCTGAGATCACAGAACTTCTTGATGGTACACCCAGAGCAGCAAAATTAGGGTGTCACAACAGCATGGCTTTGGTTGGAGAGAAAGTGATTCAGGTTGTGGATGGAAAGGAAGTTTTCTTCAATGTAGGAAAAAAACCGATATAGGTAGTTGTGTGTGTTGAGTATGTTACTAATTTCACATATTAGCTTGTCTACTTAGTGAAGTTATAAACTATTTAATTTGCATTCTGTCATCCTCAAATCATCTAGTATAATGCTACACCCTCAGAAGATGGTCATTAAATATGTAGAGATAATATTTAATGGAACTGTTTTTCTTCTGTTTTCAGCTTATGGTCAAATGATTCTTTTTGGCAATCGTCTCGGGAAAATAATTATACCATACCTCACCCAGGAGCAAATGTGGTTATTCCCGAAGGTAAATACATGAAGAAGTAAAATACTTCTGTTTATGCAGCATTGGGTTCGATGCCACACAATAGTTATCATTCCACCTTTAGGAAGCACTCCTCAGGAAAGAGCAGATGTGGAGACAGATCCTATTATTGTGTCCTGGAAACCAGACTTAGCCTTCTGGGTTTTATGTGAACTTAAACCTGAGTATTAAGAATATAGATTTTCCCGGGAGGCAATAACCAGTCATTGTGTGGAAAAAGGGTGACACACTTCAAAACCAAGACTCACTGAGAAGGTTGTCAATGTTTTATAGGCTATAATCTCTGGATTATATTTCTTATATTTAAGTATTGTTTTACAGGAACATGGGTTGTAGCAGACACAGATATCCCACCACTGGAAAGGCTCATTATTTGGGGGGTTCTGGAACTGGAAGATAAACACAATGTGGAAGCTGCAGAGTCTTCTTACAGAAAAGTTGTTTTGAATGCTACCTACATATCACTGCAGGTAAGAGTATGGTCTTATAATTTATTAGCCAAATTCCAGAATGTTGGAGGTATACTGAAAAGTTATAAGAAAACATATTCAATTGATATAAATATAAAACACAGCTGGCTCTTGCCCATGAAATGGAAGCCTCATAGAAGTCTAATATATTTCTGCTTTCTTTTATATTGTGGACTAAACATTCTTTAAGGAGTGATGATCGTGCTACTTTTAGTGTAAGGTTTTCCCATTTTCAGTCCTACATAGGGTAGTTGTGTTATTATAAGGTACAGCTAAACTCACAGCTTGATCCAATCAACAGAGAATCCTCAGGAATCCTGGGAAAAAATTAAAGATTTTAAGCCTTTTGTTTGTTTCTTTAGAAAACAAACAGTATTTCCTTTTTTAAAAAATAAGTTTAAGTTGATTTTTAGAGAGACAGAGAAACATTGATGTGAGAGCAGAACTTTGCTTGGCTACCTCTTGTACGCCCCCTCCTGGGGATCGAGCCCAAAAGCCAGGCATGTGCCCTGACTGGGAATCGAACCAGCAACCTTCAGGTGCATGGAATGCCGCCCAACTGACAGAGCCACGCCAGCCAGGGCCAAACAGTATTTCTTAAAATGACTGAATGTAGATGGAATTATGAAAGCTGAAGTAGATTAATAAAAATAATTCAGTTAGAACAGTCACTTTATTCTCAGAAACCTCAGATGGTCTTATAATCATATAACAGTTTAATCAGTCCAGTTGTTCTGTTAGTCTTTTACTATCGTTCATTAACAAGAATGGCCTAACCAAAAAGCTGTTAAATACCATTAAAAAATAAAAGTGTGCAGTAGCTTTTCTTTGGTAAAACTAAGCTTTTAACGTTTTAAGGGTGTGTGATATTTTGGTTCCATGTGTGAGCTTTGAGGATTGAATCCTTACTTCAACTGTGTAATAGTTGGGTGACCTTGGGTAAGTTATTTCACCACTTTTAGCATCAGTTTTCTTACCTATAAAATGAGAATAATACCAATTCATGGGTTTAGTGTAAAGGTTAAGTGATACAGTGTATGTAAAGCCTTTCACATTATGCCTGACATAAAGTCAGCAAGCATTTAGTAGTAGCTATTATTATTAACAGTGATGGCTCATAAATGGCATAGCTTGGATGTAAGTAGAGGAGTATATTATATATAGGCCATATTATTTTAAAATCCAGTGTGATCTGTTCAAACAACATTAGTTTAGGTCCTAAAAGGTCTCAGTTTTAGGTCCAGTTCTGACAGTAAGTAGATAATGAATTTGACCTTGGAAAATTAAATTGCCTATCCCATAGTGAGTAAATTAAATTAAGGTCACTTCCAGTTACAACATTGTTCTTTGTATAACAGAATTTATTCATTTTCACTAGACAAGGCCTCCTGTCTTCCTAATTCCTTTCTTATGGGGGAAATTTTTTCTGCTCAATTTTTTAAGTATTGACAATTTTCTGCTTCACTGTAGGGAGGTAGACTCATTGGTGGCTGGGAAGATAACCCTTTTAAAGGAGAATTACAGATTGTTCTTAGAGGAAATCATTCTACCCCAGAGTGGGCTTTTCCAGAAGGACCAAATCAAGGATCAAAGGTCTTAGGTATGTGCTTCCAGATACTAAAAGCATCATTTATATCAGTTTTAAGAATGTACTTTAAAACGTATAGTATTGTTATCAGTTCATGATGTTATGGTATCAGAAGCTTTTACAAACATTTATTGTAGAGGGTTATAAAAGTGGCAGAGATTTTTAAAAATTAAGTCATGTCACATGAAAATAGATATAGATGTGCATATTTTAAACCAACATGTAATCCATTACAAAACTAACAGTAAGAAATCTCTCCATATTCACATTACTTCTCTAATCTGGTTTCTTCATAATCTTTCTTTTATATAAACAATAATACTTTTTATATTTTAGTACTTTTCCTTAAATGACAAGTTTCCAATACAGTACTTCATTTATAATGTTAATAATCTGTGAATGACTGACCACAGAGTCAACTGATCCACAGTTTTAACTTCCCTGTTGCAATTGTATGACTGTACATATTCTTCTATGGGCCTGCATATTAATTTAAAAGACACATACAATCACATGCTATAATCAATCACCCCACTGCACAATTTCTAAAACAGTTACAATCAGTAAAAAATTATAAAAGTGGCTTGAGATTGTGTTAGCTCTCCCAAGACAAATTCAGAGCTTCAAAAATGTCCCAAGGAAGACAAATTCTCTTACATTTTTTTATGTGTTTATTTCTTATTTCAAAAATAACATTTCAAATAACACAGAACAATATCAAGGAAAGACATTAAAGAATTATATACATTTTTCCAATTCTACTCCCCTCTTGAGGAAACTAGCTACCGTTAGTTTGCAATGTTTGCATGTCTTTTCATGTTTTCTCAATCTATGCCTATGTTCATATTATATATATTGATTTGCGGTGGTAGTGTTGTGCCTTTTACAAAAACATGGTCAAACTAAATAAATTACTATACAGTTTTCTTTTCTCAGCATATTATGAATATCTTTCCAGATCAATACTTACAAATAACACTCTTCCTTTTTTCGGCACGTTACACCATGGTATTAGTATATTACAGTTGATCTCATCATTCTATTGAAGTAGACTTTGATTAATTTTAGTTTTCTAATATTTTCAAATATTGTTGTACTTCACTCATATACCCTTGTGTGCTGGCCTTAATGTCTATGGACCAGATTCCTAGAAGTGAACCAAAGTGCAAAGCCCTGAGCAGATACCCCGGTTGACTTCATGCATTCTAAAATGTTCCGTTGCTTATTAAGATATATCACTGAATGCTTCATTTTATATCAGCACCTACTCAGTGCCGTGTGGTGAATAGTAGGAGTGTGCTTTCCTCCTGCAGGGGTGTTTGGTGAGCTGGACCTTCACGGAATTCCACATTCAATATATAAAACGAAGCTCTCGGAGACCGCAGAGGCCGGTTCCAAAGCCCTGTCTCTGAGGGACGCTGTGGATTGGAAGGTAGAGGGGACACTGGGGGTCAAACGTGCATGCACTGAACTCGTACCCTATCACGTTTTCCCACTCGCCTCCCTCTTCATCAAACCCAGCATAGAAACACTCAGGTTTAGCAATTTCTTCAGACCTTCATTTCCTTATGAAGGCTCCCATGTCACACAAAACTGCTATCGAATACATTTCTACGCTTTTCTCTTGTTAGTCTGCCTCTGTTGCAGGGGTCCCAGCCAAGAACTGAGAGGGGTGGAGGAAAACTTACTTTCCTGCCCTGCAGGTACATCTGAGCAGAGGTTTGGATGGCAGGAAGGAGCTTGTCACATACAGATAACGATTCTAAAACTTGCTCTTTTTCTTTAAGGTTTCTCTTCCTCTCCCACCTTTCAAGAATATCAAGTGGTAGTTAATTATGTTTTAAAAACCCTGGGAAATTTTTTTAAGCCTTAAAGAATATTGTTCTGATCAGCTTTTTAATGAATTCACGGATATATTTTCTTTGATCTATTTAATTTTTTTAATGTACAGCCTGATTTTATTAAAAGACAGAATTAAATTTAAGGAAATTCTGAGATAATTCAAATTTTAGAATTCTTAATACCAAACAAAAGCATATTTTTGTAGATACCTAAATGTATAGGGTTTTTTCTCTGTGATAATATCATGATTCTAATCAGATATAAATTAAATTAGAATTATCAAATAGTTATTAAGAAATATAAACCTATATAAACCTATTTTAAAAATTGTTCCTGTATTTGGCACTTGAATTTTTCTAAGGAGGGAGAAGAGATTGTGATAACAACCACAAGCTATGACATCCACCAGACGGAAACTAGGAGCATCGTTAAAGTCCTGCATGATCACAAAATTCTCATTCTCAATGACACCCTTTCCTATACTCACCTTGGTAAGTGGTATCCTTTAATCATACATATGTAATTATAATGTCTTGAAATGTTCACATTTTAGTGCTTTCCTCTGTAATTGCATGTATTTAGTGAAACATCTCACAAATATTTTAGAAGAGCATTTCACCCAGGCTCTCCTGGTTTGACCTGCTGCCCTCATGTGAATCCCAGGAAGTGGAAGCAAACAGGGGTGAGTGTTAGAAACACCACTCAGGTGCTCCTGGCACTCCGGAGACCCCGCCTGTGAGATGCTGGGGGGACTGGTGGATATGTGATCTGCATGAAAAAGAAACGTAAAAGAACTTTTTAAAGCAGTATTTTGATAGAAGCATATGTGTCTGTAGTTCTATATCACACATTTTTCTTTAAATCAAAAGGAAAAGTTTCATTGAAGAACGTTTTAATGGTATAACAAAAAGCTTTTGAAGTTTGACATTATAGAGTCTTTCCTTTAAACTACCAAACATTGCGCTCTGTTTGAAATGTACCTGCTTGTCTTAAAGTTTTGACTAAAGACGTGTAGAATGGAATTTAGATTACATTTCACAAAATAATTAAGATGTAAGTGTATGCACTGTGTTTGCTGTGCTGCTAATATTTATAAAGAATTGTGGTTGATACAAAATATGCCACAGGAAAAGTGGAACAAACCAAGGTTTAGGGGTCAGCAGCGGTAATATCTATGTATTGCTAATTCTTCACACGGCCTTGGGCAAGTTTTTTTTACTTCTTTACCTCATTTCCCCACTTATTAAAATTACAGAAGCTTCTCAACTTTCCTTACAACATTGTTTTTATGTATAAAGTGATTGCGCACTTCCTATGAAGCAGTAACTTCATAATTGCTGATTACAGTCATCTTTTTGGTGTTAATAGAAGAAATACTCTTAATTATGTTTCATTTTATAAGTGAAAAGCTATCATAATTTCACTCTGCCATCTATGTATGTTAAAGCATAAAACTCCAGTCAGTTCATGCATTTGTGCTGACTTTTGGCATTTTAGAAAGCTGTGTAGCCTGTGAACCTCAAAGAAACTAATAAAGACAGGTATTTCTCAGCCTTGGTAATAACCTACCTGTCCTGTTGCAGGTGAAAGATACCACGTTCCTGGAACAGGTCAGAGCTACAGGTTAGCAGCTGATGTTGGGATACTGAGTAGGAACATCAAAATTTTTGGTGAAGACTACCCAGGTTGGTTCAAGGAATCTTTCGGTGCACGTGTCCTGGTCAGCTCATTCACTCAAAATATGATGACATTTAAAGGTTAGTACAAATTCAGTTTCTTTTCCTAAGTGAAGTGTAGTGTAGTCTCATCTATGTTTAGTCAGTTCTTAAGTAATTCTCACTTCTTTATAAGATATGATGTGTTAAGAAACAAAATTCAGCTGAGTACATTTTAAAGCTCTCGCTGGCTTTATCCAATGACTCATGCACCAGGCAGCACCCAGTGTATCAGGTAAAAAGAAGCTGTGACGGACCTTACACAACGGTAGACTTTATAGGCAGCAGGCAGCGGGAAAGAGGACGTTACACTCGGTAAAAAGCGAACTGGTTAGTGCAAGGTTACTTTCTCTGTAGGGATGGCAGGGGTTTATCAGGCGCGTTGCCCCTGATGCTGATCAGGCAATTCCTGATGGACTGGGTTAAGATTCCATTTCTGGAAGAGCCATAACTGTAGTGAAGTTAAAGGTCGCTTTGGTAATGTGTGGCTTAGCCTAAGTGACTCCGCTTTGGGCCTGATGTCTTGTTTTTAATAGTTGGAAAAATAAAGCTTTGGGTGGGATTATATAGCCCAGGTGCTACCCTCCTATACCAAATCCCTAACATTATTCTACTCATTTTATCTTCATATAGTAAGGATTATCAGATTAAAAATGACCTCAGATAATAGCTTGCCCAGCCTCTCACCCAAACAGGGATCATTTTCTAACAAGCGTAACACATCTGTTATTTTTGATGGAAAATTTTCAAAAAATTCTAGAAATAGAGAAAATTGTGCAATGAATCCCATTACCAGCTACAACAGTTATCAACTTTTGCCAATCTTGTTTCATATATATATCCACTCACACTATTAAAGCCACTGGATTATTTTGAAGCAGCCACATATATTTTTATTGAGATGTAATTAACGTATAACATTGTGTAAGTTTAAGGTGTACATATAATATGTTGATTTGATACTTATATATTGTGACAATGAATACCATCATAGTAACTAACACCTCTATCACATCGCATAATTATTTTTTTTTGTGGTGAGAACAATTAAGCTCTAGTCTCTTAGTAACTTTGAATTTTATAATACAGCATTGTTGTCTATAATCACTATGCTGTGTCTTAGATCTCCATGACTTATTTATCTTCTAGTTGCAAGTTTATATCCTTAACGTCTCCCCAATTTTCCCACTCCCCAGCCCCTGGTAACCACCATTCTACTCTCTGTTTTTACAAGTTCAGCTTTCTTAGATTCCACATATAAGTGATCCCCTACAGTGTTTGTATTTCTCTCTCTGACTTAGCTCACTGTAATGCCTTCAAGACCCATCCATGTTGTTGCCATTTGCAACAGCTTTAATTTTAGAAAATCTTTATACTGAGCAAGCAGCTCTCCCCCTATAACTTCTCCCTATTGGTTACAGTCTGCAACAGCAGCTTAATGGATGATGATGATGGTAATGATGGTTATGATACAAGTTCTAGGCATTGTGCTATGCATTTTATACATATTATCTCATTTAATACTCATAGTACTATGGCATAAATATTGCCTCCCTTTTAAATATTTTTATTTTTTTCATCTACAGTTGACAATATGATATTAGTTTCAGGTGTAAAGCATAGTACAAACATTTATATAACTTACTAAGTGATCCCCCTGAGAAGTCTAGTACTCACCTGACACGATACATAGTTATTACAATATTGCCCCTCTTTTCAAGATAAAGAAATAGATTATTAGAGGGGTGAAATTGCTCTGATCTTGGATACTAATCCATGTCTGTCTCACTTAAAGTTCCGTGATGGACCCCATTCCTATGGCAGCCTTTCCTTTCTCCTAGAAATTGCCTTGTGTTGTAAGTAAAGAAAACATATCCATGGCTTTTGTAGACCCAGATGGTCTCTGGTAACCATTTCTTCTCTGTCTCTGTCTTATTAATCTTTGTTCTCCACCATACATCTAATCACTGGTGCATGGATCTCGAGACAGGCTTTTTCCTTCTAGTGCAAAGTAACTCCTCTCTAATGCATTTTATTAGATACCAATTTTTGAAACAAGGACTGTAGTCTGCTGGTTTTTTACCAGCCATGAATCTCTGTGCCTCCATTTTCTTACACAGAAGAGAGGAGTAATAGAAGTTCCTAGCTCATAGGACGTTGTATGAGAATTAAACCCGCATTGCCAGCAGCCAGTACAACACTTGGCGCAGAGCAATCTCCCGTGGACTGTTATTGCTGTGATTACTAATCTACGAAATTGGCTTTTGTCAGCTCAGTGGTACTTAGGACGAACCGATGAGCAGATAGTTGGCAGTGCATATTCTAGAAGAGATTCTATAAACATAATGCCTTTAAAAGCTCTTTAGAACATCAAAACGGAAATGTCAGGTGAACGATATCACGTGCCTTCTGTCAGCCACTCTCAACAGGGACAATATCACCACCAAGGGGGTGAAATTGGTTCCTGGGGGATGAAAATACCCTTAGTTATTACGTTGGTTTGTAGCCCTCCAAAGGACCATGATACATTAACAGATACATAGTATACCTGTGTTATTAAAATTTCATAAGGAGGGGAAGCTATTAGGGGACAAATGTCTAAGAAGGCTCTGTGGGAACAGGGAAGAAAAGGTTCCGAAATACTCCTCATTTAGATTAAAGGAGCAAAGAAAAACTAATGAGATTTCCATGAAAGAGTTGAAAACAAATTTGTCATTGGGAAAATTACAACTTTTGTAGCTTTTCAAAAATGTTTTATTCTTTTTCAAGAAAAAAGAACTTTAACTGCCTCCTTCCCACAGGAAATGCAAGGATAAGTAATGTGGAATTTTATCACAGTGGCCAAGAAGGCTTCGTGGATAGCACAGACCCACGATACGCTGTCACATTCCTTAACCTGGGAAAGGTCTGTACTTTATTTTTAACTTTTGCACATATTCAAAGTAAAATACTTTTATTTTGATTTGATTTTCATTTATCTTTATTAATAGACATATCTTAGAATCACTAAGACTATAATTTAATATAATAAAACTTTCTTAGACATATTCCCCGTTAACTGGTTAACTGTTTTAGAATCCTAGCAGCATTTCATTCCACCCATTTCATGCACTTATTTAAGATAAGTTAAAAAAAATAAAAACAGAGAAAAAGGAGCAGAGAAGGTGAAAGGATTGATGATCTAAAATAGTATTTCACATTTTCACTTTATTTTGCAATAACCATATTTTCAGTAGAAATTAAGCAAAGTGAGTATAGCTTAAATTTTTCAAATGAAAAATATTTATATCTGTATATTCATGCCTCTGTCAAAAGTGGGAAAATAAATATTCTGAGAGCGCTGGTGATTTAAGAAAAATGAGAGCTTATTTCTTATGGAAATAAAAAGTAATCTTGTAGGTTTGAAATTGAAACCCTTGACCTACGCATTGACTGGTTCCAATAGACATTTGAATCATGACCCCTTGCCTAGAGTGTCAGATTTGGTGGGGGTGGAAATCCCTGCTCATCACATAGTAAATTATTCTAAAAAAAATAAATTTTAGTACCTTAGCATTATATAGGTAATGATAGAAATATAAATACATAGCAAAGTACCTGAGACTTTTTTTATCTGCATTTAAAGTAAGCATACTTTTTTTTTTTTGCTTTATTTAATCATAAATTCAAGATATGTGGAAATTTCCCAGGATTAAAAGATTTGCTGGGAAATCATCTCTTTTTATGGACTGTAAATTGAGTATTTTATTTATCAAGGTGTGTCCCCTGAAAATCACCTACTTCGAATTTTTTTCTTCATATATATTTTCATTTTATTTTTAAAATAGTCCCTGAATCCCGATGTTTTATAGATTCAAGAACCTGGCACATCTTACATCCGAGGCTGTGCCTTCCACCATGGCTTTTCCCCAGCAATTGGTGTGTTTGGGACAGATGGATTGGACATAGATGATAACATCATTCACTTTACAGTGGGGGAAGGTAACTTAGTAATATTTTGATCCAGTTAACATATCTTTCTGAGAGTCTTGTCTGTAAACTCTAGGGCCTTACTGTCCAAAGGTTGATGTCTGTGCTAATATGGTAATTACTAAAGCACGTGTGGCCATTGAGCACTCGAAATGTGACTAGTGTGATTGAGGAACTGGATTTTTAATTTTAATTGTACTTAATGTAATCGTACTTACTTTGCATGTGAGTAGTCACATCTGGCTATGGATACCACAGTGGACAGTGCAGCTTTGATCTTATGTGTGTTATCTAGTTTAAATTACTAGTTTAAATTACTATGACTTTTAAGGTACTCCTCACATATCAATCAAAAAGCTTATTCACAAATAAGCTTATTCTTATTATTTGATAAAAAATTATATTTGATTTTAGGAGGTTACTCTTTCTTGAATATCAGTAAAAAGTATAATATAAACTTATTCAATATGCATAGAATTTATGTGTATGTTTGTTAACTCCTGAGGTGGAGCCTGAGACCCACATATGTCACAAGCACCCAGAAGATCCTAATTCAGGTAGTCCATTAAAGAGGCAGAGTTTCACTATCAAAGAGTTCAGAGGGCTCAATTTAAAATTTAAGGGGTTCACTGATCAAGCTTAAACTAGAAAACTAATTTCCTCCATAGACATCCCCATAATACTTATTACAAATTTATACGTATTGGGGGGGATTTTTTTCCCAGGCATAAGAATATGGGGGGATGCCAACAGAGTCCGAGGAAACTTGGTTGCACTTTCAGTTTGGCCGGGAACGTATCAGAACAGAAAAGATTTCAGTTCAACTCTCTGGCATGCAGCAATTGAGGTAACGCAAACAAATTTATGGTAATTATAATTATACAAAGTTATAATTTCCTTTTTGAGGATGATAATTTCTGTAGAAATTGTAAATCTCAAAATATTATTGAAAACTATTTCTTCCTTAGATAGAGATTGGTGAACCAATAAAATGAGCTGATTAAAGGAGTGAATGAACTTCCTTAAAAGATAATGTGCTGTGTGCTCCAATAGCTATTGGATTTTTCTTTGTGTTGATGTCCATTGGTTTAAATAGTTCTCTTATTTTTTTGTCTCTCTAACAATTATTGCTTTCAAATTATGGTACAGGGTCTCTGTGCTGCTAACCGACTTAGTGGCTTGTACATATTACTACTTAACTCTGAATTTAGTTTCCTTCCATATAGAAAATTATAATAATACACTATAAAATCCCTTTCTCATCTGCAATTTTTATGATTCTATATGCAAGGTTATTTACTCTTATCTGCATTACTATTCGGCCCTTCTTGTTTCCAATGAAGTTTCTTCAATTACTATAGTTCTTTATTTAGAATCAAAGTGAGATTAAAAGCAAGAAAATAGTATAGAGAAAAGATTTGGAAGAAATATAGCTTCCTCTTGTTTTTATTTTACTTACTGGTGCCATTGGAACAGAAAAGAATTAGAAATAGCTCTCTTGAAAGACGGGATAAGGACTGGGTTTTGTTTTTGTGCAACTATTAATAATCGCCTTACAGCAAAATGTGAAAGCCTGGAGGTTAGTATACATTTATTAGGTAATAATGTTCTCTTTCATCTGTTTATAGATGTTAGAATGTAATAAAATGTCTTTCCAAATCTTTATAGTTATCCGTATCTTTTGAAATAAAAGGTACTTCCTTTACTTTTATGAGTACCATTTAACTCTATTTTATCATAATATTTAAAAATAAGGTGTTCAGTATGCTTTAAATAACCAAGGTTTCAACTGTTTTGCTGACACTATAGGCAAGAACTAAACCTGTGCTTTCTCCTTTTCATTTTCTACCACTTTGACTTTACTCATAAAATAAAATTGCTGAATAATTACCTAATACTTGTGCTATCCAGTTTTTTATTATAGCATATTTTAATTATACTAGTGAATGCCTCTATTGAATCTTATGATCCACTGTAATTGCCTTGGTTGTCTTGTTTAAATAAATCAAATTGGTAACAGGATGTAACCAAAAAGAGTGATAAAATCTTTGTAACCTTTCTATAATACTGGAATTTGGTCTACAGCTTGTAAATATTGAACCATATCCAGTGGATTTTGTGACTGAAATTTAAAAAAATAATCTCTTTAATGCACTTTCCTTAAGTCTAAGGTATAAAAATAATAATCTCTTTAATGTACTTTCCTAAGAAGTCTAGTGATTATTTTACACCAAGAACCTAAGGTAATGTCAGTACTCATTTGTAATATAAGTTTGGATGGAATGATTAATGAGTTAAAAGTTTCCTTCTGAAAGTGTAGTCATAATTAGATATTCTGTGTGTGTTGCATACTTGCTCTCATTGCCTAATTGTGAAAGAGCCTGACCCAAAGCATTTTCTTTATCATTGTACTAGATAAATAGAGGGACCAATACAATCTTACAAAATAACGTCGTGGCTGGATTTGGAAGGGCGGGATACCGCATTGATGGAGAACCTTGCTCAAGTAAGTCTGTTGTCCTAGAGTCACTGAAATTAGGAAAAATTTGTCCCGATTTGTTAGAAATAAATAATGATTGTTTGTCATTTCAATATGTGATATCTCCTCTCCCTGGACACTGAAAGGACTCAACAAGGGAAATTATGTCAAGATACCATTGGGTCTAAAGAAAAAATGGATAGGCTTTTAGGGACAACTATTTTCCATGTTTATGATACCTAACCTCTAACAGCAACTTCAATTCTTTATATATATATATATATATATATATATATATATATATATATATATATTGATTTCAAAGAGAGGAAGGGAGAGGGAGGGAGGGAGATAGAAGCTTCAATGATGAGAGAGTCATTGATTGGCTGCCTCCTACATGCCCCCACTGGGGATGGAGCCCACAACCCGGGCATGTGCCCTGACCGGGAATCGAACCTCGATCTCCTGGATCCTAGGCCAATGCTCAACCACTGAGCCACAGCCGGCTGGGCACAACTTCAGTTCTTGATTTGGCTGCTATTGGAACAGTGAGTCCCTCATCCCACTTTCATAAAAATGAAAACTAGAGATATGTGCCTGTAGGGATATGCCACTATTTTATGCTTCTGCTTTATAAAGGAATAAATGCTCAGTGTTCGTGTGTTAAAACCTGCAATCATGAAAACCAAGGGACATGAACAGACAGTTCGCAGGTACATTTCTATCAGATGGGTAAAAACCAAGAACTAACTGAACACCTGCTCTCTTGGTGAGGCTGTAGGGAAACTTTTACACATTGCTGGTTGAAGGACAGTGATATGACCCCTACCGAGGGAACCTGGCAGTAGCACCTTCTCAGCTGTAGGACTGTGGTGGTCAGTGAGCTGGACAGTGTCTTCTCTCGTGAAGCTTATATTGTGATAGGAGAGAGGAGATGGATGATTCACAAATAAATCATAACACGTCAAGTGAAGAGAGTTCTAACTGCCATGTAAAGTGACTGGGGTGCTGCTTTGAATCAGGTGGTCAGAGAAGGCTTCCTAAAGGAGCAACACTTAACTTGAAAATGGGAACCAAAAGGACCTGAAACACAAAGGTCTGCAGGGGAAGAAGCCTCATACAGCCAGCAAGTGGTCTCATTGTGTTTCAAGTTCAGCCTTGTTTGAATCCAGCGTCATGCTCTTTTTAATGACGTTCATGTTCAGTTTAATCTGACACAATAAGTTAAGCGTGTTAACACTAAACCAAACTTTTGCAAATGAATATACAATTATTCTAAATAATAGTGAAGGGACAATTTAGATAAGAGTAAATACTAACTACAGTAAATCATAAATGGTTGAACCATAAAAATATTGACTCATCTTGTTAAAATTTACATCAAAATTATATATTTAATTTTTAAAAGAATTTTAATTTTAACCAATACTGCTTATAAAACTGTAAGATGTCGTGACTTATAATGTTAATTCTCTTGTTCTGTATTTCCTTCTAAGGTCAGCCTAACCCCCTGGAAAAGTGGTTTGACAATGAGGCCCATGGGGGTTTATATGGCATCTATATGAACCAAGATGGCCTTCCTGGGTGTTCTCTTATACAGGGATTTACCATTTGGATGTGCTGGGATTATGGAATTTATTTTCAGGTAAATTAATCCAAGATCATGACTGTTTGTTTTCCTTTGTGATTGTATTTTGTACTATGTAAACTACAAATTGTATTACAGACCACAGAGAGTGTGTATGTCCATAACGTGACCCTGGTTAACAATGGAATGGCCATTTCTTCAATGATTTACAGGCCAGCTGCCAGATCCCACCAAATTTCTAGAAAAACAGTGCAAATTAAGGTAAGAAATGAATACAGCCACATGAGAAGGGGAAAATGGTTGACAAACTAATACAAATAATCTCCTGGACTTCTACCCCAGCTAGTCCAAACCTCCTACCTTTGCTCTCATTGACTTCGGGCAGGAAGCGCTCCACCCTCCCTCTCCTCCCCAGTTCCCTCACCTCTCTTAGTTAGCACGTGCTAATTTTGCTACAGTTAGTTAGGCTTTCATTCCATCTATAAAGTATTCCCTGAACCAGCTTACGTAGTATTGACACCCATCCTCTTGTTGTTCCTGTTGTTCTCTGGACATGTTTCTATCCTAGAAACAGAACATGTCATTATATATAATTATTATGTTTTATTTTTTTTAATTCTCACCCAGGGATATTTTTTCCATTGCTTTTCAGAGAGAGTGAGGGTTGGGGGAGATGGTCCCATCTTCCCCTTAACACTTTGAGTGTCATTCCACTCAGGGAAGAAACCACATCTTTTTCATCTTGGTGTAATGAACGATCCAATTCCCAAACTTATAGATTGTGTTTTGCAACAGTGCAATTCAGTATTACCCATTATTATGTTTTCCTTTAGCGGTAGCTATTATTAAAGCTGTGTTGTTTGAATTTTTTAATAGAACTCATTAATCGTTGGAAGTAGTCCTGAATTTAATTGCTCTGATCTCTTAACAAATGATGATCCCAATATTGAACTGTCTGCAGCCCATCGCAGTTCTAGACCTCCATCAGGTACAAATTTTAGGATTTTTATTTTGGTGTTCATATGAATGCACTTTCAAATTTCATTAACTGCCTTATTTTTATAAAAGGAGGGAGAAGTGGGATTTGCTGGCCTACCTTTGCTTCAGCACATAACATGGCGCCCCGGAAGCCTCACGCGGGGATCATGAGTTACAATGCCATCAGTGGCCTTTTGGAAGTCTCAGGCAAGTTTAAACGTAGTCTTTGACAAATCTCAGTTAAGCTCTATAAAGAATACATAGAGTACAATGAACGATGTTCCATTATTAGTAAAAAAATAATAATAATGATTTAAATGAATTTGTATATGAATCTGTCCCATGTGACAAGAAAGAAAATCAGACCTCAGAGCGAACTTCAAGAATGGAGTGACAGGGGTGACTGAGCTAGGCTCATTAACATTTTAAAAGTCACAGAATTTCCTAGAGCACCGAGAGAGTGAGCCCTAATATGCAGGTACTTTCAGATCTGCTTATACCACAATTGCTCTTGTCCCATTGGCCAAACCAAGTTACATGGCCAGGCCCAGAGGACTATGGAAATGACCACTCAATGCTATTGATATAGGGAGACAACAATCTACCATGAATAGTGGTGGGTGAATCTACCATGTAAGGTAAGAGCTTCATGTTCAAGGTGGTATTAAATGAAGTGTTTGCTGAGATGTACATGAAATGCACCTGTACCACTTCCTCCACAGAAAATAATTATTTTGCTATTATTTATGTTTTAGGTTCAACATTTGTTGGATTCAAGAATGTTTGTTCAGGAGAAACTAATGTGATATTCATTACTAACCCTTTAAATGAGGATTTACAGCATCCAATCCATGTGAAGAACATACAGCTGGTTGATACAACTGAACCATCAAAAATATTTATACATAGGCCTGATATAAGGTAAAATATATGAAAAGCCAGGTATCGTCGTCTCTTCATAGTTCTCCATTGTCTTTTTCCCCTGCCATAGAGCTGGGAAAGTTGCTGTGTTAAAGTAACTGATACTTTTATAAAATTTTTATCAGCATTATGAAAATTAAGGCTAATGCATCTGGGTTTTCAGTTAAGTTTAATATGTGTATATTTTCTCATACTGTTTTTTCCATGCGTTATATTTATTTGATTTCTTAGAAAGAGAGGGAGAAGGTTCAGAGAGAGAGAGAGAGAGAACATCGATTTGTTGTTCCACTTATTTTATGCATTCATTGGTTGCTTCTTGTGTCTGCCCTAACCCAAGATTAAACCCGCAACCTTGGTGTATTGGGATGATGCTGTAACCAACTGACCTACCAGCCAGGGCTCCATGCATTATAAATAACACTATCATTAAACATAAGAGACAGAAATGGGGTTAGAAGTGTGCTATACATAAATCTCTCTCCATTAATAGTCATTTGGAATGAGACATTTCTGTTATTTCTTCCCTTTTTCTTACCTCTTTTGTTTCCTCTTGCTTTCCAAGTGTCTTATCTCATGCACTCCAACATTTAGTTGGAAATTAAATGTCAGTCATTATAATCACTGTGAACTAAGACTATGAGGAAACTTAGAACAGTGGTTTTTCAGTCACAAAGGTCAGGTGGTGTCAGAATATTTGTAGCAGCTGAACCACCTAGATTCTCAGTCTTGAAATAATATGGTCAATAATTGCTACTGTTCCTCAGAGGGGCAGACTAGGAGGTAGAGCAGTATTGGAGGTAAGAAATTTCCTGTTAGAGATCTTTGTCCATTTTCAGCATAGGGAACAGACAAGGAATACTGCTGTCAGATAGACATGTCTTCAGAGAAATGCAATGTTTCAGAAATAGTTTGACTTCATCTGATTTTGTTTTGATGGCAACCCCACAGCTCCTCTATATGGCTGCTCTCCTTCCCTTTTGAGAGGATTCCCTCAATAACTAACTTGAACAAAAGTCTACACCTCAGCCTGTTCCTTTGAACCTGAAGTCAGACAGAGCCCTAAGCGATAGTATGAGGGCCATTAGGCACCTACCCACGGACTTGTTTACAAAAACACTCTGCACATACTTGAAAACAAAGAACACATGAACTACAGGAATATTTATTCAGGTTATTTCCAAAAGGATTACAGTAAGGAATAATTTATAGCTTTATGTCTCTCTTATAGCAAAAAGGAAGAGATATGCTATATGCTATCTAACAGAGCTGAGCTTTTCCACTATAATTTTGTTGCTATAATTCTGGAATAAATTCTATTTCCCCACAGAATATATGACGATGTAGTGTAAGTATACTGTATACCACGTATGCTATACAATGCATAGTACGCTGCAGATTGAGCACCTATTTTATTGTTAAACCAGTTAACAATCCACACTCCAGGCGGCCCAAGATGAAATCAGAATACTATATATGGTTGAGCTGCATTGTGAGTTTATAGTATTTCATATCTTACAGTTTAGGTATCTACAGAATGCTTACTAAATTATATAGCATAAAAATCATAATCCAAGTATATCTGTTTGCATTTACATAGGCAAAAGCCTTTGAGAATATATACTAATCTGCACTTTGTGATGAGCCTAAGAGCTTGAGATAGGAAGGTAAAGGGGATTGAACTTTTACCAAGTATTTACTTAGATTATTTTATAGTAAGCATACAATGCTTTAAAAAGAGAGAGAGAAAGAAGGGAAAAATAATAAAGACCTCCATACCAACACAGGGATTTTGTATGCCCTGAACAGTGGAATAACTCTTCACCTCCTCAGTGAGGCAATGTTAGTATATTGTGAGCTATTCACAAATCTGAAATCTATTATCCAACAAAATATGGAACAACAAAATGGAATTCTAATTTTATATCCCACAGGTGTAACTTGTCCTTTTGAAATGTTAATGAATTCATAATGGACCAAATCAACACAATGGAAAACAGACCTCATTACAATGCTTATTACATATGCTACTTGGTCCTATTTTAAATCCTGTCTGAAATGATAAGATTCAGTCAATCAATTTTTTTTATACTCTCTTATCGAATACAGAAATATACTCAAATGCTCCCTGGAAATAGGGGAGGGATACTGTCTAAGTATTCATACATTTGACCTTTTCTCCACAGGAAGGTGAATCCATCTGATTGTGTAGACATGGTTTGTGATGCCAAAAGGAAATCTTTTCTCAGAGATATGGATGGTTCCTTTCTGGGGAATTCTGGTTCAGTGATACCTCAATCAGAATATGAATGGAATGGAAATAACCAATTTGGAATTGGAGACTACAGGATTCCGAAGGTGATGCTCACATTCCCAAATGGAAGTAGAATTCCTGTCACTGAGAAGGCGCCTTATAAAGGTTTGTTGCATATTATTCTGTTAGTCCTCAAATTTGTGAAGCAAAAATATCTTTTACTTTTAATGATTCATGTACTCAACCAATAATGTGTTTTCTACTTATTGTTGCATAACAAGAAAAAGATAGTATGTGGATGCTTTTGCAAAGAGATTTCTTTTCATTGCTAAAACACATATACCTATGTTTCTAGGAATTATTAGAGATTCAAGCTGTAAATACATTCCAGAATGGCAGAGCTATCGGTGCTTTGGGATGGAATATGCAATGATGGTTATTGAGAGCCTGGATTCTGACACAGAAACTCGAAGACTCTCTCCAGTGGCTGTAGCAAGCAGCGGTTATGTAGATCTCATTAATGGTAGGTGTTCAGTGTCAACAAACCGGGGTTACTCAAAGCACTTACTACTTATTACAAGCTTGGAGACATCTCATAAATTATTTATCCATAAAACTAGCAAACATCAGGACTACTTTGGCTCCCACTTGTAAGAAAGATCTATGTATAAGAGAGAGACTTAGCTCTTCAGCAGTCCCCCGCCTTAGAAAGCCAGGGCGGTGATTCCACACTGAGCACGAGAAGAAGAGAGGAAAGTTATTTCTTGGGTGATCTTCATACTTATAATGATAAGGTGACAAATATTTTTTAAGAAAAAGTTGGCCTGAGTGTCTCCAAAAAGACAGTTTGCCTCACATAAAATTCAAAAAAGATAATGTATTATCTGGAATCCTTGAGAACAAGTACTCTCAGCCTGCTCGTTTTTTATTTTCATGAATCCTTTTTAAGACAAGATGTGAGAAATAGCTTAGATCTCTGGATAGATGGGTGGATGGATAATGGATGTAAATGCTGAACTTCATCACTGCAATTTATTTTTAATACAATTATTCGTCACACTTTGCACTAATAGCATTCATCATAGGGAACATGCACTTTCATTCTGTGTGGATTTAGGCCCACAGGACCATGGTTGGTGTGCCGGGTACACCTGCCAGAGGAGACTGTCCCTGTTTCATAGCATCGTGGCCCTGAACAAATCTTACGAAGTTTACTTCACTGGCACCAGTCCTCAGAATCTTCGACTGATGTTGCTTAACGTTGACCATGACAAGGTAAGGCAAGATGGAAATAATTTCATAAGAGTTACTGGTGTTGGTTACTTATATTTCTATCTGCTAAGGACTTTATCTCCTCCCCTGTTCTCTTGAATATCATCTCCCATATCTCCTTTTCAGGGATCATCAGGGTGCTACTGAGAATACCATTAGCCCCGATAGTTTTCATCAGCATGGGAGCACATATGAGAGCCAAACCCCTCTCCCCCTATGTCCTTGATTCATATATGAGGTGTGACGCTGAGGCCTATGATTCGTGTGATTAGGAAGCAAACCTGAATTTTTACATAAAAACAGTGCACATCCAAAATTGGTCACCAGGATTATATATTTATTCTTCCATGCTGCTACTATTTATGTGTCAGAAGTACACCTTTGGACTTGACTTTAGAGAGCATGTTATGTAAAATATCTTCATTAATGTCAGGGCTCAGCTATAAACTGAATTCAGCTGGGAAGATTAAATTTATATATACTGCATCAGAGGGAAAGAGTATGAGGTTAAGCAGTACTTTAGATTTTCTTTTCTAAGAGTGTGAGACTTGGAAGTCTCAGCTTATTAGGAATGTGAAGAGAGGGTGCTGATGAGACGAAGCAGAGAGACGGGTGATGAAAGGAGTCGCCCACCCCTTCTCCGGTGACAGCAGTCCCGACCTTGCGGCTGCTCGAGATAAAACCTCGGGTCCATTCTTGATTCCTCTTTCTCTCACATCCCTCATCCAGTCCATCTGCAGTCCTGTCGAGTCTCCCTTCTAAGTGTCCAGAATCTGAGCACTTCTCGCCGTCTCCATGGCTCTCATCCAGTTTTCGCCGTTATCCCTCCCTTGGATGAAGGCGGTTGCCTCCCAGCTCCTCCTCCTGCTCTACCTCGGCCCCTTTATTGTCTGTTCTCACCTTAGTAGCCACAGAGAAACCCTCAAAATGTAAGCCAGTTAGGTCATTCCTCTGCCCCAAACCTGCAGTAAGTTCCCTGTTGGTCTTTGTCTAAGACGCAGAGTCCTCACAGGGGCTTGCAAGACCGTGTGAGAATCTCCCCCTTAGCTCTTCGACTTTCTTAGTTTACTCCTGCAGCCACACTGGGCCCCTCGCTGTCCTCAGCGCACCAGACGTGCTACCACCGGGCCTGTGTTCAGGTTTGAGCCTGCCTCCAGCATTCTGCCCCAGGTGGCTAACCCCCCACCTCAACTCCATTCACTCCACCGGCCCAGCTGGGCATCCTCCCTCCAGGCTCTCCCAGGTGCTTGTACTCCGATAACCTTTCCTGCTTTTCCACATTCCTTATCACTTTCTAACCTGCTTGGTACTTTACTTCTTATTATTTCTATTAATTATTCTCTGTCTCCTCACTCTACAATGTAAGCTTAAATAGGGCAGGGACTTTTGAGAGCTCCTAGAATAATGCCTGGCTCAGAGAGACACTCGAGTTTTGAATGAAAGATAGTATTTTTTAACTTTAAAGATAAGAATGGCAACTACAAAGTAATGTGACTGTTGATATTCGGAGCCTCTGTAGACAATCTCAAAAAAAGATTCCTCTCTGTCTTGCAAAAGCTAGTCTTCTTACTTTATGATTACATCTGATAGCATGACATTTGGAGAGTTATTTTGGCTGATTTTTATTAGTCTTACTTCCATATTTGTCTCAGAGATAAGCATTTTTTTCAACATTAAGTAGCTAATTTTCTGTGGTTGCATTATACAGAGTACTGCTAGATTTCCCCATTTCCTCTGCCCCTGGAGTTGAAAGCCTATATTGAACTCTGTTATCTTTTAAAAGGACCCTTTCTTTAATTTAGAGACTCTCATCTAATAATTTCTTTCTTACATTATACTTTTCTACTGAGAATTGTCAATGAAGTTGTAATATCTCTGTGAATGGTTGATAATTTTATCTCAATATTTATCCGAAGTTCATAAAATTTAGTTTTAATATTTTGCAGAAGGTATATTAGTTGAAGGACATTTTTAAAGTGCTAAATTCTAAATATCCTGTTTCATTGTTCTCTTAAGATGCAAAAATGCGTTTATTTTTAACAGGCTGTTCTGGTAGGAATTTTTTTCTCCACACTGCAGCGTTTGGATGTCTATGTGAACAATGCATTGGTCTGTCCCAAAGACACAGTGTGGAACTCCCAACAGAAACACTGTGAACTTAATAGACATCTATATGCAGGTATTTACTCAGAAAAAAACAATACAAATTGTATATGTACTTAATTACATGTAAAATTCTTTGTTAATATTTCATCATTAATATTTTTAGTCCCTTAGCCATTGATGGACAAAAGATAAAATTGTTTTTAGCCACCAAATACTAGGATGCCTTTATTTATAACATGTGTGCCCTAAAAGATCAGTCCTAATGGAAGTCTTAGCTATCTACTTACATGCAGGTATACATTTTTTGTATGTGATGGACAGACATTCCTTAGTCCCCTGAGAACATTTACAGGCTGAAATATAAACCTGTTTCACTGGTATAAGATCCTTCTGGGATGTTTTATTATATACTTCATTTGTGTTACATACTTTTGTCCTTGGTTAAAATAGAAGCACTGAATTATAAATGCTCCTCAAGATTTGGTATATAGCACTGCACAGACTAGATGGCTATTAAAGTTAAATTTACAGTTTTTAAATTACCAAATGCCTTTGGTCAAGGCTTAAAATTCTCAGCATGTAGATAGTTATAATACAAGGTCCTGGGTTTATAATTATATTTTATTTCTCACTTGTACTGTGTCTATAGTATTGGATTTTTAAATAAATTTAATGTACAATGCTTTTTAAAAAAAATTAATTGGTTTTTAATAAATTTTAAATTTTTAAAAATAAATTGAATGTATATTAATTATTAATGATATTATTTAAAGGATTGACTTTAATTTTGCCTGCCAGTTCTATAAGTGTTTTTGTTTTTAATATGGATACTTTCTTATGAAAGAATGCTGATGTTGAACTTTTTCAGAATTTTCTAAATTTGAACAAGTGTTAAATAATACATGGTAATGTGATCATATGAATATGTTTAACTGTGCTGTTTTGGCTTTTTTCCTTCACAGGGCAATTCCTTCCTAACCTGAATTCCACTGTCCCTGGTGAAAACTACTTTGATAGAACCTACCAGATGCTTTACCTTTTGGTTAAAGGAACTTTACCTGTTGAAATCCATACCACCCCAATCATATTTGTTTCTTTCCAAATACCTGCTGTAACAGAAGATGACTTTTATAACTCTCATAACCTGGTTAGAAATCTTGCCTTGTTCCTAAAGATACCAAGTGACAAAATCCGTATCAGCAAAATAATAGGAGGGGAGAGTCTGCGGAAAAAGAGATCCATGGGACTCACAGTTGAACTGGAGATTGGAGATCCACCCCCTCAGTTCATCAGCAATGACACTGCAGGTAGAGTAGGAGATCTTTGAGATAGAGCAATGAAATTACCAAATGCACACCCATAAATAACCTCCTCAAGGCCTGGTAGGCATGGAAATCCCACCTACCCCACATCCTGAACCCTGTAAGGGCCTAGAGACCCTTTCCCCTGCCCTACTCCTGTAATCCCAACCTAGTTTGGAATTATGAAGGAACTTGTCAATGTGCAGAAAAAGAAACCATTTGTTAGTACTTTAATAAATGTAGCATCTTACTAATATACATACTGTGAGTTTTACCCTTTCATTTCAAAATAACACTCTTTTTTTAAACAATGATAAGTGATGACAGATATGCATGATAGTGCTTTACTTCTAAACAAAGGGAGACATGGGAAAGTATAAAATTGAGACGTATTTTCCCACTATGCTTTCGTTCACTTATCTTGTATCTATTTTATCTACCTTTGTTTTTTAATTCCAGCTTTAGCATATTCTACTGAGCTCCTCATTTTCCTAACCTCATTATGACTATGTCATATTGAGCTCATAACTCTACAGGTTAGAAAGCTGTAGAGTTCTAAAATGTGGATGGGGCAGCACAAACAAAAACTTAAGTGAAAAACTCATGTGTTGTGACAATTCCATATTCTTATCATTCACATGTCATAATATTGTTTCCCCATAGGTCAGACGCCATTATCTGAACTCCAAAAAATTGCTGCTTCTCTTGGACAAGCTGTAATTTTAGGAAAAACCAGTAGTACCCTTGGATTTAATGTCTCTTCCATGTTTATTACCAGTCCCCTCCCCAGACCAAGTGATTCTGGCTGGATTAAGGTAAGGAAATACAACTAGAAAAATGCATTTTAGCCATTTAAAACATTGTTGCTAATTTCTCATTTCAACTTTTTTTCTATTTCAAGACTAATTTAGAGAGCATGTCTATTATTATTATTGGCTATTTTTATGGTATCACTAAAATGATAAAGTAGTTCAAAAGGAGCCTGTCTTCTAAACAGTTATTTACTGGAATAAAATGTGCTATGCTTTGACTATTTACAACAATGCTTCATGAATCTGATCTAGAGGAAATGTTGTAATAATATCTGCATATATTGAACATAAAAAAGGAATATTATACTTAGCCTGGCTAAGATGAGTTTGCTGCTGAATGTATTTTATCACGTGAAAACCACTCACTCACGACCATTCACAGGTGACTGCCCAACCAGTCGAAAGGTCTGTGTTTCCTGTTCATCATGTGGCCTTTGTGTCCTCGCTCTCGGTAATCACCCAGCCGGTGGCCGCGCAGTTAGGACAGCCATTTTCTCAGCAGCCTTCAGTAAAGGCAGTGAATTCCGACGTAAGTTACAACTCAAAGCTATATTTAAATGGAAGAATTAAGCTATAAATTCTGGAGGGTGAGCCAACTTCACTAATCCTGGTCCTTTGGCTGCCTGAGGATTGCACTGCCCCTTAGAAGTTGGACTAATATGCATGGATATTGTCTTTTGCTGTTTTAAATATGTTTCTTTTCCATGAACTTGCTCTGGTGTCCATATTTGTGAATTCTTTGTGTAGGAAAAGGCTTCTGCAAATTTTAAATTTGTAATGAGGCATTTTAAAAAAGAAAGTTTCACATCTCTTTTAAAAATAAAAGCAGGGGACAGGACAATAGAATTCTCTGCTTCCTTTTTTCTTTAGGGCAGTTGTGTATCAGTTGGGATTACTTCATTGACTTTGAAGGCCATACTAAAGGACTCCAATAATAACCAAATCAGTGGCCTTAGTGGAAATACAACAATTCCATTTAGCAGCTGTTGGGCCAACTACACGGACCTTACTCTTCTTAGGACAGGTGAGTGTACTATTTTGGATTCTCACATATATTATAATTGAACAAAGCATTCTATAATAGTCTGGTCAGTAAATTATAGAAATCAGAACCCTGTACTCTGACTTTTTCAGAAAACATTTAGCTTAGTTTACTAGATTAAATAAAGATATATTTAATATGCAAAACAAAATAGAAATTAAAATAAGCAATTAAAGAAATTAAAACAGGGAATTTGAGGATATGCATCAAAATTATCTCATGATTCATATTTTTACCTAGTTGTGTATTTATCTAAATTTTCACTAAATATGTATTATTACATTTTAATACAAACAACAGATTTTAAAATTAAAGAAAAGAAAGGAGCCTTCATATAATTTTCATACCCCATGGGGGTGTTCAGACTTGGGCTAGAAAGTGGGTTCTAGTCTTCCTGAAAGCCAATGCAAAGGAGAAAATATTAGAATCATCAGGGTTCACGGTGCCCATCAGATAAGCCAGTTGCCATGGAGACTCATAAGTTGCTCTGAGATCAGAACAAATATCCCCTATGCGTTCTCATCATGTATACACAATGAATCTATACTAAGTGATATCTTCAACATTGTCACAGTAAATACAGTCATAACTTCCACAGCGATAATTCTTATATTATCTCCATTCGGGTCGATGGTGTAACTCCAATTAGTAAAAAGCCTTTCTACTGAGGCCAAAATGATTGTCCAAAACACAGATGTGTAGTGGTGATAGATTATAGAGTACCTAAAACAATTCAATGGAAACAGGTCTCCATTAATCTGTTTACCTCAACCTGGGGCCCACTGAAGACCTTAATAGGCCCTAACTTTTGAAAAGTTGTGTAGTTGCACTCCCACTTCTTACTACTGTTATTTCAGAATATACACACATGCACACAAATGTCAGAATAAAACTAAAAGAGTAAAATAAATTAATCCTAACAGTAGTCTGATGTTTTTCATCATCACTAAATATCAACTACTAAAATCATTCCAGAAGCATTTTTTCCTTGTTTTTTGTTCCTTCGTGCTTTGATGATGCCCCACACTTTCCAGGGAAAAATTATAAGATTGAATTTATTCTGGACGACGTTGCTCGGGCGGAATCCAGGGCGTTCAGCCTCGCGGCGCAGCCCGTCTCCAGCGGCAGCGGGGGCAGCGGGGGCAGCGGGGGCAGCGGGGGCAGCAGCAGCAGGGCCCCCGCCGCGGGCGCGACCGCCCGGGTCATAACCACAGCACTTAGCTGCCTGCTGGCCAGAGTGCTCCTCTTGGAAATGTTCACGGCTGCAGTCTTGGCGTTGACGTGAGTCTAGGTAAGCACAGTTCGTTTTTGATACAATGAACGTCTCCACGTACTGAGCCCCCAGTAAACGTTTGCCTGATGGAGACAGCTCGCCTCGCTTGGGCTGGCGTCGCTGAGGACTCTAAGGCACGGCCGCAGCCGCTGAGAAAGTCATAACCTCCGGGAAATGTTGCTCGCTGCGCGGCGCCGTGGAAGGATGGGGAGCGAGACGCGCGGGGAGTGCCCGGGCTCTCGCTCAGTCACAGGGGCAGGAGCTCAGCTCCGATCGGTTTGCGCAGTAAAGTGAACCCCTTTAACTGAGCAGCCCAGAAGTAGTCTAATTTCTGCCACAGTTAGACCCAAGGACTCAATGATGTCTTCTGGAACCTGTGTCTGTCCCATCTCTTGGCTTCATTCACCTCAGCAGTAGATTCACTCCCAGGCAGGCTCTCCACCAACATCCTCATGGCAAAGATACCACCAGCATCTTCGTGTTTACATTCTACTAGCCAAGCAGCTAATGATATTGTTCCTGGCATTTTTGAGGACTTTTTTCCAGCAAAAAAATTAATCAGCAGCTTCCCCTTTGCTACTAAATAATCTCTCATTCTTTCATTAAGACACAGATGACTTAAAACCCATGGCTTTAGTCCGTTCAATCTGCTATAACAAAATACCACAGACTGGGAGGCTTATAAAATACAGAATTTTATCTCTCTCAACTTTGAAAGCTGGAAGTCTGAGATAAGGGTGCCAGCAGGTCAGGTGAAGGCCTGCTGCTGAGTCATAGACCTCTGGCAGCATCCTTCGTGGCCGAAGGGGTGAAAGTGTTCTGTGGGGTCTCTTTTATAAGGGCACTAAATTCAGTTATCAAGAGGGCTCCACCCTCATGACCTAAGCACCTCCCAAAGACTCCACCCCAAAATACCATCCCATCAGACATCAGGTTTCCAACATAGAATTGGGGGGGGGGGCACATTGAGACTACAGCATTAATGAAATGAAATGATGGGTTTTTTAATAACTTTGCATTCTGAATTAACAATATTTTACTTTTAAGAGAGCCGTGAAATTCCATTAAAAAATGACAAAAACCTAATGTGAAAAATACAATGTATAAACACCACTATTCTCATTCCACCGCTCCACAAAAGAGCACATCATTGATTCTGACACTAAATTGGTAAACTTTGAAATACTGATTTTCACATCCGACTTTTGCCCTATTAACTATACTAGTTAGACAAGTTAAAATTAATAAAACATTTTAAATCATACTCTGTATTACTACTACTTTTAAAATATATATTTGTATGTTTTTACTTTTCAGGAAGCAACTGAAGTGCTGTTCTGAAAAACATGCTGAAAACAAAACTATAAGAACTGCTTTTTCTCCTGAGCTATTTTGTTGCCCAACAAGCAAAAGTCTATAGCATTTTCAAAAATATGCTAAAAATATTTTTATAATATATAAAATGTATTAACTTTAATCCTAAAAATCAAATTTCTTCAAAATATAAATTTCCTTTGATTCCTTATGTTATGTGTATGTACTTATTTCTTTTTCTAAAAACTTACAGAAATTTTATTTAGAAGCAGATATGCCATCTAGAAGATACTATACCTATAAATCATAGAGTCCTTTAAATAGTTGAATCAGCTTGTCTAATTTTGATTTCACTTCTTTAGATCAGATTGGAAGCATTTTTGTACATACAGAGGGATCTGGCTTTCCATCCATTCGTGAGGTTCTGATTTCTGATGATCTAAGCCATTATAATCTCTAAGAATTTGGGGGAAATGAGATTGTTTTAGATCTTTTTCAGACCACATTGCTGTTTTTCAGATCCATAGTAATCCCAACAATTCTAGATTGTTCTGTATTTTGGGGCCTGCCAACTACTAGCCAGTATTCTAAGAAAAGTTTTCTTGGTATCCCTGGAACAAGCTTTTGGGATAAGTCCAAAGCCCTTCTCTGATGACTCCTCCTTTCCACTCAAAAATGCCACTCCTAAGAGTGTGACCTCCCTCAATCCCAGGCTACAGCAGAAGAGACACTTATTTTCAAGAGGATATAATTAGAGAATGCAAAAAAAGCCATAAATTAATGTAGCTGAATTAACCAAAAGCTCTCATACCATAAAAATTGTACTTTTTACTCAGAAAATCTTAAATGGAATTCCTATTTTGGAGGAAGAATTCCCAATAAAAGCACTGAAACCGTGCCCAGAGCAAGTAGAGTTGGTACTGTACCCACAAAACTTACCTTACAGCAAGTGACACTCAGCAGGCATTTGGAACAGCTGAGAGAATTCATCGAAGCCCAGACCTCCTCCTTCTGGATACCATTTCCTAGAATATTCCTCCCAGGTCATGGGTAATCTTGCTTAACAGAAAAGCTATAAACATTTACCAGGTGGTAAATCTAAACATCTTTGGATAAATTTGGCATTTCATTCAGTCAAACAAACGTCTATTTAGCATCTACTAGATACCAGGCACTCTAGTGAGAAGACTACAAAAATAAGATGCCGTGTCTGCCTCCTAAGAGTTCACAGGGTAGCTGGGGAAATAGGAGTTGAAAAGGGTAGTATTGATACAATACGGTGTGTGAGAGGGCTGAGGGTGCTAGAGGGACACTTGTCTGGGGAGAGGGGTCATCCGGGGAGGGTAGAGATGGCTGAGGGACAACTTCCAGAAGATGATGTCGGGGGCGAGTGTTGAATAAAGCAGGAGATTAGCCAAGGAAGAGTGTCCTGCAGGAAGGGGCGGTGGCAGGAACGAAGGCTGGGACACCACTTGAGGGAGTGCCTCAGGCAGGGCCCTCCCTGACAGCATTTCTCCCTGCCGGCTAACAAAACATCTGGCACGAGCAGATGCTGATCTGCTGTTTGAGGGATGAAGCGCGGAGTGTGGGCAAATCAGCAAGTGGTCTGACGTCACCGGAGCACGAAACACGACACGAGGAAAGGCTGGCAGGGGAGGGCGGCAGCCTCCTGCGCCCTGACGTCAGAGGGCCTGCATTTGTTCTGTGCGTCCCAGGGACGCAGCTTTGACCAGATGTTAAAACAGAAGTTTTGGCTACAGCAAACTGTGAGGGGAGGTGCCTAACTAGGATGTAAAACTTTCTAAGTAAGTGGCCTGGAAGAGGAAAGGACCAGAGGAGGAATTTTGAAGAGCGATTCTTTGAGATGACTATACCGGGAGGCCCCAGACAAAGGGGAGTGAGCGAGGATGCTGGCTCGCAATGCCAAGACAAGAGGAAAAGACTCAAATTAGGCCCCAAGAAAGCTTAACTGGGGGTTCCCTGAGGCTTGGGGCACACAATGGATTGGCATCAGCATCATAACTGCTGAATCTAATGAGAGAGCCGGTGACTGAAGCAGCTTGTGGCAGCTGAGTCTAGGGCTGCAGTTTTGGAAGTAACAGCATCCCCCGGTTTGTGAGGCCAAGAATGTACAAGTGTGTCCCTGGAACCTGATGTGGGCACACACGTGTGTGCGTGCGTGCGTGCGTGAGTGTGTGTGTGAGACAGAGACGGAGGAGGAGTGGGGGAGAGAGTTGACTAGCACGGGAAGTCTGAGGTCTTTTCCAGGAAGGCTGCCTGGAAGGGGAGTAGACGGCAGGAAAAGGAAACGTGGAGAAGACGACAAATGCCGAGCAACTGCAGAGGAAGTTCACACAAACAGCCGGAATAGAAACAGTGTCAGTTTTAAAGGACCTGCAGGTAAGAGGTCTCTGACAATGAGGCCTGCGAAGAACACACGAGTGTCCCTTCATGAGGAGCATCTTTCATGTCCAGAGATCACTGGTACTTGACTAGACGGCACCACCCGTTAATTGAGGACTATCACGCTTCCCGCAGACCCAACCTTGGAGGGGGGAGACAGCTCTGCTAATAAAATGGGGAGGAGAGACACCAACACACCCCCTTCTGTGATGGGAAGTCTTAAAAATCGTTTGTTGTTTTCATGCAAATCCAGTTTACTTTCCATTTCATGATTCTTTCTGTTAGAAAACTAAATTCCACAACCTGCAATTATAGCATCTACTGAACCAATTCCTACATTGGGTTCTGGAAGAGATGCAAAAATCTTCACTTCAGAACATTGCAAACACCACAGAGTTGGAACCATCTGTAGTCTTTCCTCAGCTCAAGTTGTAATTCAGTCCGCTGGAAATTTTTTGTCAAAAATGTTCCAGAGGTTTTTAATAAAGAGTTTTCTAATATGAGTCATTTGAGAGAAAAGGAAGTTTCTAAAACTTTGCTTCTTAGCCACAGACTTTGTTAAAATGTTTCTGATTTAACTTCTTTAGGTTCTTGGTTGTTGGTTTTTATAAGATTTTCTGGAGATAGTATATACTTACAATTTTTTATGCCAGACAAATTACAAATTTAACTGCTACATTTTTTAAATGCCTGAGTTGTTAAGAATCCATGGGCAATGTGGCTTTACATCTCCTTCATTCATAAGCTGGCAACTTTTTAAAAATATTTTTTCTCTGAATAATGCTGTCATGTTTAAATGTTCAAAAATGCATTTTAATGTAAGAAGTGGCTATTCAACTGTTGAACAAATCATAAAAATATAGTCCTATCCAGGATCTGAAAAATGCATAGAATAAATAAAGTAAATATAAGGAGGTAATAAGAAAACCTTCCTGTATTTCCAATAAAAAGTAAAATGTTCCTATCTTGTACTACCTACCATCTCTACTCTTTTCTAAGCTCCATCACCTTCCCATCTTGGCAGTGACTTCTAGGTGGTCCATCTACTTTTGCCTCTTGTCATTTTATCCAAAAGAGGGCTATCTAAACCACTACTACTACTACTATTAATAATAAAATACAGATTTACCACGTGCTTACTGAGCGCCAGGCACCATACTCAGTTCTGTGATGACACTTTCCTTACCGTAACACAAGTTTTTATGCCCTCTTCCAGAGGAGGAAACTTGAAATCTAAAACAATTAAGTAAACTGGCCCTGTTCACAGAACTTCTAATGATAAATTGGGATTCAAGCCCAGACAATCTAATCCAGGAGCCCGAGCTCCAACATTTAATCCGCCCCCCCCCACACACACACACTTTTCCTCAAGCATGGAAAAGTGTTCTGTTGTGAAAAGAGCTTTTAGGAAAACATATTTATGTCCAAATTCCTGTTCAAATTCTAAGTTTATGTTTTACCATCTCTATGCCCTCAGGCAAGTTCTGTCTCTTTTATGCATTTTCAGTTCCTTCACCTATAAAATGTGGAAAATACCTACAGTGCAGTGTGGTATTTGAGGACCAATGGTAGCATATATATGGCAATTAACACAGTACCTAACAGGTGGCAGGCCCTCTGTAAATGGCAGTCACTCCTGTTATCTTTATGACTGTAATGTTGCCCATATATGTCACTCATTGGCCCAGTAAACCATTAGACTTATTGCACCAGAGCAGTGCTTAGTATGTAATAAACGCTATGTGAGTGTTAATTATTAGAATCTTTGGCTGGGCACAGGGCCACCTAGAACAAAGACTGTTTCCCAGCTTCCCTTGCAATGAGGAGTGGCTAACTTCTGTGCAGTGAGCTACAAAAAACAGAGATGATCCTGCAGCATATTCTAGGAACCTTCCTTAAAAGATGGATATTATTTTCCCTTTTGCCCTTTGCTCGTCCTTTCCTGGTTTCCTTTGGCAAAGAGCAAGACGCCTCCTTGGACCAGGACAAAAGCCAGCCCTTGTGGGGAGGAAGCGGAAAGCTCAACAGAGAATCCTTCCTACAGGGGGAGGTGGGCAGGGACAATGTCAGGGCAAGAAAAGAGTTTAAAATACCACACACGTCTTTGAAATTATTACCTGTATCACCAAAACAGAAATACTTGAACCCTGACCTGAATCCATTATATATTTAGTTTGGGAAACCTGTCTGCAACCGTTGGAGGGCCACACTTTTCTTCCATGCTCATCAGTGGGCTTCTTTAGGATGGCATCAGCTGGCAAGAAATGTCCAATCTCCAGTGAAAGAAACACTAAGATGTATTTCCCCAATTTCACCTTCTCAGAGAGTAGCTACAGACACACTGTGTAAGACAAAGGCAAGGAGCCTGCCATCAGGGTTGCAACTGGTACTTGAGTACTTGTGGGCAGTCTGACCACCTTCAAACCTCTTGCCACCTTACTTGCAGGCTCTGTACACTACTCTAGTTATTATGATCAGATGATTCTAAGATTGGAAAGCTCCCTATGAAAAAACTGTTCTTCCGTGAATTCTGTTTACCAGCCATGTGGAGTTTATTAGAGAAGTTCCTTTAGGTGAAGGGCTGTGTGTTCTTTTGACTTCTCCAGCGTGCTTAGCACACACTGTGCCCATGGCAAATGAGAATAAATGTTTAAATAAACAACTGAATAGGCACCGTAATGAAGCTTTTCCTCCACGAGATTTTTGAGAGAAATCCTTACGAAATATTGCAGAAATTGCACTTTATTCTGACTTACTGACTTAACATTTCAAATAACAGTGTGCTATAAAATTCACACTCAGTCATAGACCAACTAGTTATGGTTGCTATGGTAATGGGCTCAGTGCCTATGAGCAGAAAAATTTATTCCTTTGGGGCAAGATATTTATGAGTGTGTCTGGCTACATGGCAAGAGTATTTTCCTTTGGCTTTTCTTCAGAGTAATTTATGCATTTAGGCAGATGATTCTTTATAGATATAAGTTCTCCCTAGAAGAGAGAATATAACATATATTAAGTTTTTTTATGCTGAAAATGTCTAGATTTAATTCTCACTTATAAAGGATTTAATTTCAAATAAACACACAGCAAGATATATTTCATGATGAGGAGGCAAGTTAATTTTCACTGTATAAAATGTACGTTATATATAGACAAGCACCTTTAACAGGAATTGCTGCTATGTCTGATATTTTACAGGGCCAGAAGTGGCCAGAGGAGGATCCAGGAGTAGCAATTCAAAATGAAGAGTTTCAAGGCAACAATCAAGACTTGTATCTTCCTGAGTGAATCTGAATTGATGGACAGTGCCAAATCTCTATTTTAAATAGGGCCATTCCCATGAAGAGGTCTGTGTTTTAAAAATATTTAAATTAATCATACAACAAAGGATCAAACCAACTTAGAGGAAGGGGGTAAAATACAAAATTCTAGTTAGGACATCATTATGATAATCCCAGTGTGCTAAAATGATGGACACTGAGAAGCAAGAGTGGATGAAGCCTGACAACACATACTGTTATGAGGAAAGTATCCCATGAGTAGTCAAAAAAAGTGCAGAGAGGGAGGGGGAGGGCTGTAGGTGCTCAGATCATAGCTTCAAAGCTCCCCTTCTCCCTTTTTGGATATGTTATTAGCAAACATGTCTGTTTCTGGTTGTTGATGAGAGAATATTCACCTCTGCTTTTCTTGCTGTAGCTAAAACAAGATTCTGCTGGACTTGATAAACCTGTATGCGTGAAAGCTCTCATTGATGTTATTGCTTTGTTTCCAATGCATCTGCCCATATATTATGCCACTTACTTTCTAAAATAAATCCATAAGGCCAGAATTATTAACCAAATTTTGCAGATTAGGAAACTGAGGCTCATTTGTTTAAGGTAAAAGCCACGATGACTGCCATGCTGTAGCTGAATGGATTAAGCTTCCATTGTTGTTTCAGTGTTGTTTTATTTTAAAGTTTCCAACTCACATATGAGATAGATCATGTTATAAACTATTGTTTTATTGATTGAATGAATCTCAACACATTTATGCTTAGAAATAAAAATGACCTTCTATTGCCAGACCTGCTCAGATTGTCCATTTAACTCATAATATAGCTGAACTATATTAGAGCTCTAATAACAATGTGGACATTAGCCAAGACGTAATGACAATACCAAGCCTCACTACTGGAACACAGACGTGAAGGGTTTACCCCCCTTTTCATTTGAATTCATTTCTAGTAAAAGACATCCATTACTTTCCTTCATTCCTATCCAGGCCTCTTCTGAAGAGACTTGGTTAACCCTTAATTGTTGTTATCTTCAGTGTTCCTGTATTTAGCAATAAAAATTACTACTAATTGAAGATATGTGGTAGTAATATTATGAAAAATATTTATTTAAATGCTTCATGGAAAGTTAATTTTCTTCTAATAGAAAAGTAATAAAAAAAGCTGCTTCAGACTTTTTTATTTCTCTATTAAGCAATTGACCCAACTATTAAGTGGTAATAATAGATATTTTAAAATAAATTATAATTTTCCAGAATATTAAAATATATTATAGTGAAAGAAGGCAAAAGTCCCTAGAATAAAAGGATCAACAAAACAAGCCATTAAAATGATCATCATCAGATAACCCTTTGTTTTCCAGTGAATCCGTTCAAAGCTGTCACTCAATGAGCTACAAGGCTTTGTTTTGCTTGATCGTGAACTGAATGTGACTTTATGATCTACATTCAACTGTGAACAGCTGCTCATTAATAAAAAGCCTTTAATGTCCAAGTCAGAACAGCAGGTCTACAGTTGTGCTTGAGGGGAAAATAAATCCCTTTAGTGAAAAGCCAGGGAACTGGGTTGGGGGAGATCTGGAAGCCCTGGGCTGTGTCTGCAAGGTCTGCCTTCCTCCTGGGAAGGGATGGGAGGTCAGTAGACAGGACAGTCCTAACACCCCGCTGGAGAACTCAGAACAAGGGAGCCGATACAGGCTCTGAACTGGGAGAGAAGGTGGTGGCTTGGAAGCTGATAGAGTGAGCACATCAAGAATAAATAAACCACGCTGTTGGTTGGGGATTGGGTAGAGGCCAATCCCATCATAAGCCTTTAAGTGGCAACATGATCTTGACACAGAGCAGGTAGAATTAACTATACCCTGTGAAGTAGGGGCAATCCAAAAGAAACCTTTATCCACCAGGTCCTGTTCCTTATGTACCTCTCATTGACATTTGGTCACTCCGCCCTCAGTCACCCACCAAGCCTTGGCCAGAGGACAGGACTTCAGACTGCACAGACCTAGGAGGTGGTCCCTGAGCAAGATCCCAAATTATTGGCACCTGCAATCCCCAGTTAGGGGCTTACTACTCAACAACTAAAGATTCTTTTAAAATTTTCTTTTATAGGTATTTTAAAGTAAATTTCAAGTGTACAATCTCCAGCAAACTTTGTTTTGTTATTGTGTTGGGAAACAAGTATTCACTGTTTCTGTAAAAGTATATACTTTTTCTTTTGTTTCACTTGGAAATGGCACGTTTTAAAAAATATATATCTTTATTGAATTGAAAGAATGAGAGAGACAGAGAGACAGAGGGGGGGGCATCAGTGATGCCAAAGGGTCACTGACGCGCTGCCTCCCGCACGCCCCCCACTGGGGTCCCGCCCACAGCCCCGCACGTGCCGCGGGGAGCGGAGCCCGCAGCCCCCGGGCCTGGGCCCACGCTCCGCCCACGAGCCTTGCCCGCTGGGCTGTCGTGGCCGTCGCACTGCTACGGAAACGGAAGTTTCTATTTGAAATAAAGTTACACAGAATCATCTCAGTCCAAGAGCCATAAACATCCTTTTCTTCTCCTGGGAATAAACAGGTGGCGTGTCGACAGAGAGGCGGGGTCCCGGGCATTCCGCGGCCGGGCGGGCGCGGGGGCAGGACCCGGGCGCGGGGGCAGGACCCGGGCAGCGGCGGCAGGACCCGGGCGCGGGGGCAGGACCCGGGCAGCGGGACGCCCAGGAAGGGGCAGAAACAGCGGAGCGGCCGGGACGGTCTGCGGGGGCCGCGTTCAGCCTCTGCCCACGTCAGCTCCTATCCTTTCCCACCGGGCGCTTTGCCAGACGGTGGGGCGGGTCGTTCCCTGAGGGCCCCTTACCCGCGATGACAAAGAACCCTCGCCTTTGAACAGCGCGCAGGATAAAAAGCGACAAAAACCAGGCTTCCAAGGGAGACACAGAAAGAACGGACACCCTGGCTTGGGAGAATGGCTGGCCCAGGCTGCGTGCGAGGGAAACGCCGCTTTTTCACTTCCAGTTAAAGGCAACTCAGTCAAAAGCTTCCTGGAGGAGTCCGAGTCCGAGGCGAAGCCGCACTGCGCACCCCTCGGCGGCGGGACGACGGGGACCTGGCCCGCCGGCGCCCAAATGCCCCCGGAGCGCCGCTCCGTCTTTGTTTGCGGTCTAAACGCTGCTTCCCCTCCGTCCCAGCGCGGTAGCGGGTGGGACAGTGAGGGGCACGGTCCGAGCCGAGGCGCGCTGGGGAAGGCAGGGCCCCAGGGCGCAAACCCGGCGGCCCGGCGACCGTCCCCGAGACCCTCCGTGTGAACCGGCCTCGGCCGCTGCTGGGCCGGCCGCCGCTCGCTCGCCCCGCCCCCCGGCGCTCATTGGCTATCAGCCCCGACGCCCGGCCCCCAGCCTCTCGCCTATTGGTCCCAACAGGACCTGGGGCGGGGTGCGGAAGTGCGGGCCCCGAGAAAATGCAGAGCCCCCTTGGAGGAGGGCGACGGGGGAGGAGCCCGGGGAGGGTTTCCCGAGGAGGCGGAGGCGGCCATGGCAGCGGCGCGGCGGCAACGGCGCCTGCGACGGAGCGCGCGCCCGGCTTTGAATGAGCGGGGCTGGGACTGAACCCCGCGGCGCGCGAGCTCGAAGAAGCGACCGGCCACGCGCGTGCGCGCGCCTTGCGTGCGCGGCCCGCGGCTGCTCGGAGCCTCCGCCGGGCGGGCGGGGAGGGGGAGGGGCAGGTGAGTGTGTGCGGCTCGCGCGCGCCCGCGAGGGGCTTCCCTTCCCCACCCCCATCGCCACCGGGGCCTCGGGGTGTCCTCGGCCCCCCTCTGGTCAGCCCTCCTCTTCGCTCCGCACTCCCCTCCCTGCCGCCTCCCTTTTCGCCTCTCCCGCAGGTCCCCCCCGCGGCACGGCCAACTGCCATTCTGGGAGACTGTTTCCGGGTCAGGATGCCCCGAGGGTTGCGGGACCGGCGATCGCGAGTGGGCCCCAGGCGTGCGGCCCGCACCATGCCGCGCCGGCGGGTTGGAGATCGCTCGAAACCCCCGAGGCCCTCTACCTGCCCCCCGCAGGGGAATTGGCCCGTCCTGTCCGCCCGCCCTTACTCCTGGCCTCCCGGGGCTGGTTTTTCCGAAATCCGGATCCCAGCCCACCTGGCCCCCACTCTTAGCAGTTGAGGGCGGCCCACAGGGCGCTGCGCGCATGGCGTCGGGTTGTGTAACCCGAGGGCGCCCCTGTCCTCCTCATCTGTACAGTGGGTATGATCTTGTTTTTATCGGGCAGTTCGAGGTGGGTAATCTGAAGCCCTAAAGCATTTGAGCAGTGGAACTCCTCGCCCCTGCGCCCCCCGGGCCTTCCTCCGCCTCTGTGCAGCCGCGGTGCCCGCGTCGAGGCCCCGCTCGGAGCGGCCGGGCGGGTCGGTGCGGGGCTGGAGCCCGCTCGCGGCCCGCTGCCCCCTCCCGTCCCTCCCGCGCTGCCCGACTTTGGTTTTTGACATTTAAGTGCGTCCCTGTGACTTTTATGTTTGGAACCTTGTGATATTTCTTAAACCTACTTAAGAGAGTTGCAAACTTCGTTGAAGGTGTTGTGTACTGTCTTAGATCGCACGGTTTTGCAAGTGTGGGTATTAAGAAAATTCGAAATGTATAGTTTTAGAAATACAGCGATTGGTGACTTGTTTGCTCCAGCGTGTACCAGCATAGACTATGGTGGCTTGACTTGTTCAACAAATTGTGATACGGCGACTACTCAAAGGGTCTTGCCAGCAGCTTACATGGAATGACAGGGAGGACAGATAATTTAATCTTTCAATTTCTGATGCAGAATTCTTTTTTTTTTTTAATTGCAGGTGAGTCCTTTTCCCTTGACGTAGCTGACGCGTCTGTCGTTCCTTTTGATTTCCTAGACGTTTCATTTCTACAAAAGCCCTGAGGGTTGGTTGCTTGTGGTTCTGAAACTTATTCTGCTTTATCTCAAGTTTTTCTAGTAGTTTTTAATGACATCTTAATTTTAAAATTAGATGATATTGGCATTTCTTAGTTCTAGATAATACTTTGAAGCAACCAAAGTGCAAGTTGACGTAAGATGCATGCTTATCAAGTTGGTGACCTAAAGGCCATTCCAAAAATCAAACTGAGGCAGTGAGTATAAAATGACAGGTTTCCCAAATGGAATTTGGTGTGGGGAGAGCTTTGGGTTCAGTCTCTTTAAATTCTGGGTGAGTGGATCTGAGCTTCACTGTCATCCTCATTTGTTCTTAAGATTCCAGTGAGGTGATAGAACATACATTGTCTAGAACAGTAATTTTCAACTGGTGTGCTGCAAGAATTTTTAAAATGTGGACTGCCTGACTATTTAGTCAGGGGCACTGACCTCTTTTCCCTTAGATTGTCAAATAGAAAAAATGACAGTAGCCAACACCACAATAGCTACCTGGTGTGAGTAAATAAAAATTACACCTATTTTTTTTTCTTTTGTCACATTGGCAAAAATATTTTTTGGTGTGCTGCAGAATTTTAGTAATTAGTGAATGTGTGCCATGAGATAAAAAGGGTTGACAACCGCTGGTCTAGAACTATGTCTTGAACATAGTGAATGCTCAAGGAATGTTAATTGTCTTCCATTCAACAAATATCTGAATCACCTGCTATATGCTTGGCATTGGCTAAGACCTAAAATGTTAAACTGAGCGAGATTGGTGGGGGCTCTGCCTCCCTCTCTTGCATTGTCACGAGCAGTGAGCATAGAGTTTCTCGGTACTGGTCAGTAGTGTTTCCTGTCATCCTTGGTGGAATCTGTTACACAGTAGGTGCTAAATATATATTTTCATTGAATTGAATTGAATTGAGTTGAATTGGAGCATTAAGTAAATATGAGTCCCAAAGAATATTCCTGTCTGCAAATCAGTGTACCGTGGTACCTTGGCTTTATCGAATGTACTCCGTTCCGGAAGACCATTCCAAGTTCTGAAATGATGGAAAACCAGGGGATCAACAGCTGACAGCTAGGCCCCAGGATCTTGCCCTCAGCGGATGCCACGTGGCATGTTTGACTTCCAAGGCATGTTCAGAAACTCTTTACTTCTGGGGTTACAGCATTCGTAAACCGAAATGTTTGACAACTGAGACGTTCAAAAACCGAGGTACCACTGTAATTGATAAAATCAAGTGTTGCTTGATAGTTAACTTGATTGCATTCTCCCCACTTCAGTACAACTGGTTGGAAAATTTATCTTGGAAATTATAATATCATCACCTATTATTGCATTACTGTGGATATCTCCCTTGGTGACCATTAATAATTGCAGATAGTTTCAGTGCTCCTATGCTGGGTGCATATTTATGATTATTATAGCCTTCTCTTGGATTGACTGCTTTATAATTATGTAATATCCTTATTTGTCTTTTTATACATTTTTTGTTTTAAAGTCTATTTTATCTAATATGAGTATTGCTACACCATCTTTTTATTTTCCATTCCTTCCCTTTCATTCTGTATGTGTTTTTGTATTTGAAGTTAGTCTCTTGTAAGCAGCATATAGATGGGTCATGTTTTTTAATCCATTCAGCCACCGTAAATCTTTATTGGAACATTTAATCCATTTACATTTAAAGTGATTATTGATAAGTATGTACTTACTGCTATTCTGTTAATTGTTTTTTTGTTTTGGTAGTTTTCTGTTCTTCTTTGATCTCTTCCCTGTGGCTTGCTAATTTTCTTTAGTGTTTTTTGGGGTGACACCCTGTTTTTTCTGCTTGATCCCATTGTTGAGGAGGTAAAAGGCTTAGGGCAATGTACCTGGGAACGGCTGTGGTGATCTTGCTTGTAATCCAAAGCCCAGGAATAGAGCTCCCACCCACCCTATGGAAGTGCAGGGAAACTTAAACAATGGTGCTTACTGGCTACTCTTGACCACAAGAGTTACTGCAGCTCCTGAGGGCTCCCATGTCTTCCCAGCCCTATTTGGTCTCTTTCTTATTGTTCAGAAGCTGTTCATTCAGCCCTCAGTTGTAGAGGAATCATTGTTGTCTATATATGTATATATTTGAGTTTGCTCATGGGCAGGGGTGGAGTGAGCTCAGTGTCCTCCACCACCACCATCCTAGACCTCCCATGATTTACATTTTAATTTTAAATTTACTGTGCTATATTTATGGTTTATAAAGAAAAGTTAAAAATATGCCTGGTTTTCACAGCTTATAATAGGACTTTTAAGCTTTACTTCAGAACAGGAATATAGCTTATGAAATCAACTTAATGCATTTATTTTTGTGCCTTTTCCACAGGTTTTGATTTCCATCATGGCTATCACACAGTTTCGGTTATTTAAAGTTTGTACCTGTTTAGCAACATTATTCTCATTCCTAAAAAGATTAATATGCAGGTAAACAAATTTTTTGTTCAAATTGATGTTTATCTTCTTTCTGATTGCATACCTTCATAACTATAAAACAGCAGGACAGATTATATTTAAACTAAATATCTTGATTATAGTATTTTTTCACTAATCTCTGTTATTTCTAAAATATTTTTTCTCCACTTCAGATCTTTTTTCTTTCCAATTCTTTCATACGCCATTAAAATAACATTCCTAATACTCTAGAATATCAGAAATAAGCATAACAATTTTCATTATTAAAATTATCAGAGGGTTTTATGTATACAAATTATTTCATTATCATAATGTCTTAAGATGGTTAGGTGGAATTAGGCATAGGTATTTCTATAAATAATATAGAAATAGTGTCCAAAATGTACAGGTAGCCTAGGGCAGATAAGTCATTCTGCTTCAGTAAGCCATCCAGAGACTGGAATTCTCTTTTCACACTTTTGTACCCTAGAACTATAGTTTCTAAACTGTGTGCTAAGGCACTTCAGAGCTTCACATTAAGCTCATAGGAGTGCCACAGGATATTTTCAGCAAAACACGATGAATGTAATAGTCAATATCTTTTAAACTCTGCACAAACTACTGGCTCAAGGTAGTTCATGTTTGCAACATTAGATCTTGTAGCATTACTTTTGATGATATTCTTGAATGTTTGAGATAAGCTTTTGTTTACTTGTATTTTTGGTGACTTATCCTTGCAAAGCTAGGATTTTAGGTTGTAACTGAAAGCAAGTACTGAACCAAAATTAATGTAGAACAGAAAATGATTCCAAGGCTTGGAAAGTTGTACAATGTCCAACAGGCATGCATATTCCATTAGTAAGTAACTGGTTAAGAATGAAATAAAAAATTTTTTTTCTTTAAATTGATATGTATTATTTTTTTCAAATGGCTACTAAGCAGTTAGGACATATATAAGTGGCAAATTGTGTGGACCTACCTATATAATCAGTGGAACTGTTGGGTATTTCTTTTGGCCTAAGGGTACTGTAAAAAAGTACTGGCACATTAAGAGTAGAGTAAAAGAGGAATTGGAGGGCAGTCAGCTCTCTTTTTTAATGGACATGACTTAAAAGTTGCACAGAGCAATTCTGTTCTCAGTGTACTGTCCAGAGCTTTATATATGGCCATCTAGCTGCAAGGGACCTTGGGAATGCATTCTCTAGCAAAATGGCCATTTTATAGCTACTAAAACTCTGGGTTAAAGTGTCATTGAATTTATTGTTAGAATTAGAGTGGTTTGGGATTTAAAAAAAAAGTCTAAGATTTGGCAATGGAAATGAATGGAGATGATTGCTAGAGGACAGGTCAAGCAAGAAATGGGAAATTTAGGTGATTGTTGAAATCACCTGGGAAGAGGACAGGATTTGGGAAGTAGGAAAAAGTACTCAAAATCATTGATAGCATGAGGACAATGGCCAGGTAAAGCAGATTAGAATGGATATTAATTGCCAGAAGGCCAGAGTTTAAAAGAAGTAATTGTGTTAATGGTAGTGAAGATTATAGTGTTTTTCTTTTTGAATCTGTATTTTCTAAAACTTGTATTGAATATAGATTACTTTTAGTATAAAAAATTGCATTTGATTAAAAAATATGAAGGACATTTTTGTTGTCAATGTAAATATATTTAGGATTGATTATATGTTCAGTTTTTAAGAAAATGAACCCCTTTCTAGAATAAGCTTTTCTTAAGTGTCAGAAGGAACCTAGATTATGTGTTCTAAAATACCAGGTTTACATCATACATTTAGTAGTAGACTATTATTTTTCTCTTTATCCTTTAGCAATTAGATCTAAGTAGATGCCTTATAGATTATTTGAAATGAAGTGACTAATCATTTATAATAGCTACCTTTTTATTCTTCCTATTTAAAAAAAATTTTTTTTTGTTAATATATCTTTATTGATTTCAGAGAAAGGAAAGGAGAAGGAGAGAGAGAGATAGAAACATCAATGATGAGAGAGTCATTGATCATCTGCCTCCTGCACGCCCCTGACTGGGGATCGAGCCCACAACCCCAGCATGTGCCCTGACCAGGAATTGAACCCTGATCGCCTGGATCCTAGGTCGACGCTCAACCACTGAGCCATGCCCAGCCGGGAATAGCTACCTTTTTTAAAATGTCTTGTTATATGGCAGGTACTGTCTAGTGTCTAGCTGCGTTAGATATTATCACTTAATTAAATCCTCACAACAATCCTACAAAAGTTGGTTTGAATACCGACATTTTACAGATGAGGATATTGAAGCTGAGAGGTTAGGTAATTTCAGTTAGACTCATAATAGAAATAACATTGAAAATCATGGTTTACACAGGTTCCATAGCCCATGATTTTAACATCTGAGTTTTAATACCTATCTTATTTAATAAAGTGCTTTTCCTACTAATCCTTAAAATTTATCAATTACAGTTTAGTTCAACCCAGTGATTTTTAAACTTTTTATTGGTTTAATAGGTAATCTTACCAAGAAACCAAATATGTAAAACAAAAGCCAAGCCACCCTGGTTAAAACAGCATAAGTGTCCCAGAGCTTCACCTACAGAACTCACAGTAATCTAAGTAGCATGGTTTGAAACACACTGTGCATTTTTTTGTTTTTTGCCTTATAGTCCTCCTGAGTTTGTGTGTAGTTATTAGTCCTAAGCCAAAAAGCAGTTGTGTTGTATGGCCCAAGATTTTAAAAACATTTGTAAGATACCTGAAGCATGCTTTTCATTTATATTTTAATGAGCAACAGTTAATTATTAATAATAAATAATTCTAAAATTGAAAAAGATCTTTTATAAGCCTTAAGTTACTGTCCATGGTGCTTTTACCTATATTTGTTTTGGTAGTTTTTGAAATAAATTATTTCATTTTTGTTTTAGATCTGGCAGAGGACGGAAGTTAAGTGGAGACCAAATAACTTTGCCAACTACAGTTGATTATTCATCAGTTCCAAAACAGGTAATTTTTTTTTAAGGCTGAAAAATGTTACAGAACCGTATTTTTCAGACTGGATTGCAGATCATTTAGTATGTCATGAAATTAATTTGGAAGTCATGGTCTTGATTTTTGTTACATATTTTGATTCTAAAATCTTACTTCGCTCTTTATTTTATTTTCTATTGTTTTGCTGGGATTTTCTGGGTTTTTTTCTTATTGGTTTCAAGAGCGTTTGCTATTTGTTGGAGTGTTTTTATAATAGTTATTTTAAAGTCTTAGATAATTCCAGCATTTATATCACCTTGAGGTTTGGTGTCTGCTGATTGACTTTTTCCATGTGAGTTGAGATTTCTTGATTCTTTGTGTGCTGAATAATTTTGGGTTATTTCATGGACATTTTGAATATTTTTGAGACTCTTATCTTACTTAAATCCTGTCAAGAATGTTGATATTTTTTATTTTATCGGAAAATCAACCAGGTTAGGCTTAGGTTGCAAGTTCCTCCTTTTGTGGACTGTAGTTAGTTCAATTTTCAAAGCATTTGCTTTTGGGTTTTTTTTGTTTTTTGTTTTTTAATGGATATAACAGAATGTCTAACTCAGAGTAAAAGTATTTTTTAAAACTTTTGATGTAGTTTTGGTATGTGAAATAAAACTTATATTTCTCTGTTGGTCAAAAAAGTTTGAAACCTCATGCTTTAGAAGGCCCATTTTTCTAATAAACAGCGAATGAGATGCTAATTAGGTTCTCCCTATCTGGCTGACAATATTGATCAATTAAATTTAGACAGATGTTGAAGAGTGGACTTCCTGGGATGAAGATGCGCCCACAAGTGTAAAGATTGAAGGAGGGAATGGGAATGTGGCAACACAGCAAAATGCTTTGGAACAACTGGAACCTGACTATTTTAAGGACATGACACCAACTATAAGGAAAACTCAGAAAGTATGTTCAAGATTTGTGCTTTTAGCAATTAAACTATGAAACTGCTTTTCAGGTTCCTATAGTTAAAATTAGACAGTATAATTAGTATTGTTAGAAAGACTATTAATAATTATTAAATTGTGTGTCTGCCATGTTAAAGATGAGTTTATATATTCAAGTGACCTAGACAGAGATCTAGTAATTTGTACCCCTTTTAAAATTATATCTAAACATTTATTGAAATTCTTCTGTATATCAGAGCCTAGATTCCAGTCCCTGCTGTGGAGACTAAGCTGAAAAAGATACAGTTCTGACCTTAAAAGAGTTCAGAGTTTAGTGATGTGTGCTAGGTGCTTTCCCTTGTTTGTAACCATTATAAAACTGCAAGGCTCTGAGAACTCGGAGTAATTGTAGTTGGTCTGTGTTAGTCATCCGTACTTTATTTAAAACTTTTTGAGTTGAATATGAATGATCACTTAAAGATACAGAGAATTATTGGAAAGAGAACAATGGCTGAGTATTTTTCTTTTCTTTTTTTAAGCAATAGTACATATACTTAAAAAAAAATTTTTAAATCATAGAATACAGGAGAGCTTACAATGAAAAGCCACAGACTTCTGCCCTGTTACTCTTCATAGGTAGTTCTACTTCTCAGAAGCAGCCACTGATAATTTTTTCTCTTTGGGCTTCTAGCAATAATATATATATTGCTCTGTCTTGATTTACCATTCACAGACATTGTCCGTTGACTTCATACTATGGTAAATGAGGGTTTATTTCACACTACCCTTACCCTTCTTCCCCTCTTCCAAATTTTATAATTTGTTATTCTAGCCTACCTCACCAGTCACTCTGTTATTTAAAAAAGCACACCACACACTTAAAGTTTCATTTCTTGTTCGATCAAGCATAGAAAATACTTTTTTAAAATACAGTGCTTTATATAAAATGAGGATCTTATTTATTCCATACTTCTCAAACTGGGTTTTCACCCTCTTCTACCTTTCATCCAGTTCCAGCTGTATGTTTATGTTTATATTTTCAAGCCTGGCAACACTTATATTCTGTAATCATAATTGTTTTTGTTGAGTTGTCCAAATGCCTCAGTGCTGAAAACCATTAAGTTGTGTAGCTTTTAAGAATTTTAAGTGAGTTTCTTAGTATTTTGGGAGTATATTGTTGCTCTTAATAGTAACCTAGTATGTTACTATAGTACCTTAATGAATTAATTAGAATGAAATGCTTTTAAGTTACAAAGCTAATACTACTGGCTTGAAAGAGTTAATGTATTCCTAGATATCCACATGCATAGAGAGCTAGTTATACTTTTGATAAAGCATAATTTTTGTTCTTATTGAATACCATGACCAAAAGTACCTAATTACATTTTCGGGGTCTGGGGTCTAGGAAGGGAAAAAGGAATGAGGAAGGGGAAACTATTATTATTTTTTTAAGAGAAATACAATATTTCTAGTATGTAACTGATTTGTATGACAATTGCCTAGGAATTTTGGTACTTTTTATACACTATTTAAAAAATTATTTAAAATTGTACAGTTTAAAAGAAAGGTAAAACATTTTAAATAATTATAAAATGCTTTGGTCAGTTAATTATTTTGTCTTTTTATATAGTGATGTATAAAATATTCCTGTAATTCTATTTCAATTAATCTTGCAGATCATTATTAAGAAGAGAGAACCATTAAATTTTGGCATCCCAGATGGTAGCACAGGTTTTTCTAGTAGATTAGCAGCTACACAAGATATGCCTTTTATTCATCAATCAGTAAGTATAATATAAATATTAATGGTGTCTAAGCAAGGGTTGTTTTGATTCTGTTTTCTTAAAAGATCAAAATGAATTGCACATAGTATTTGTATTTCTATTACTTTGAAACAGGTTTAGCAGATTGAGAGAGGTTAATCTGGAGTTTTACTATTCTTGTCCTTTGAGATTGTAAATTACATCAGATATGAGCATCAGAGTCCCATTGTACACATGAAAGATAGAGACAAAATGTTATTTAAAAATATGACCTTTAAAGAGATTACTAGTAAAATTTAACCATAATAGCAGGTTATTTTTAAGTGAGTTGTGAATTGTTTCCCTAGTAGATTTTATTTACCTTTAAAGTGACTTTAAACGTGTTTGACTTAAATGCAACAAAAGTAGTGAGAACAGTATATAATTGTGGTTCTCAACCTTGGAAACCTATCAGAATCACCTTTGAACTTTTTAAAAACTCCCAGATCCAGACCTAAACAACAACAAACATTTTTCTTCTCTTGTAGTTTATATGGGTCAGGCATCCAGGGGAGACTAAACTGGGTGATTCTAGCTCAGAGTTTCTAATGAGTTTCCAAACAGGTCATTAGCTAGGACTGTAGTCACCCGAAGGTTCAGCTGGAATTGGAGGATCCATTTCAAAGGTGTTTCACTTACATGCCTGGAAAATTAATGCTGGTTGGTTGCACAAAGCCTTAGTTCCTTGCTGCTGACTTTCCCAGAACAAGTGATCCCCAAGAAAAAGAGAGCATGCAGGGATGAAGCCACAATGCCTGTTTATGACTTAACTTTATAAGTGACACATTGTCACCTCCACATTATTTTATTCATTGGAAGCTAGTCACTAAATCTAGCCCACGTGTAAGGGGAGTAGAATAAAGCTCCACCTCTTGAAAAAAGGTGTACCAAAGAATTTTCAGGCAAACCAGGGCCAAATCATTTGGGCCTTGTGTAGAAGGACATGGTGACATGGAATGGACCTGGAGCAGGCACAAGGAAATGACAGGGTCTGGGTTATGTTTTAAAAGGTGCTCTTCTTGACTGCTGGGGAGGAAAGAATGGCTCTTGACTCTTGCAATTTTGTTTTGTTTTTATTGTAGCCTGAATTAGGTGATTTGGACACCTGGCAGGAAAACACCAATGCCTGGGAAGAAGGAGACGACGCAGCCTGGCAAGCAGAAGAAGTTCTGAGGTATCTGAATAATTACGTTGCTACCTGAATAGAAGGGCTAGGTTTGTTCATGGTACACTTGCGGTCAAGAAAGCTTATTCTGCCAAGTGTTACATTTGTCTTCATTCCCATCTGAACCTTAGATAATATGGGATACTTTTGTTGTATTTCAGACCACATATGCTATTTTATATAACCTCACAGAAATCAAGAATTGAAAGTATTATATAAGCAAAAGAATAATTTTTATTAATGGCAAATGAGATCTTTTACATATATACACCATATTGCACTATATACTTTATATTTCATTCCCTGTAAAATGTACTTATCTCTTGAAATATCCTACTATGAAATGTGAGTCACCACTACATATTCCTCCAGGTCAGAAATTATACCTTTATTTTTGTTTCCCCATCATCTAGCATAGTGCCTAGCCCCTCAAATTTGAAGTAAAATAACATATCATTCTGCAGTTGTATATGTATCTTAATTGAAGCACTCGGAAGCCCTATGAGATAGATAACATAAGTCAGATATAGCCCATTCTACAGAAAAGAAAATATACTGGAGGTTTTCAAGTTTATTTTTGTTGGTTGGTACATTCTTATTTTTTTATTTATTTTTTTTTTTGTGAGCAATAAACTTAATTCTTGCTACTGCTGGATGAGGTCAAAGAATAAAAAGAAAATTTACCTTAAGAGAGTTTGCGACTCGTCATTGATGAAAACTCAGATATTTAAATGTGTCTAAGTTACTTTTGCATTTTGAAAGATGATATAATAAAATACAGCTGTATAAGTTTTTATTTTAAAAGATTGTTTTTATAATAGGGATAGAAAATGAATTACCCTTTATCTGACTATTTTAACAAAACAACTGATTTCATTTTTGTATTTTTCATTCCTGCCTTTATCAATAAATTTCTATTGCCTCGAACAACCAGCAGAGGGTGCCGTTAAGTAACTGGGAGCCCTAACTGACTTTCTTTTTTGGTCTTGTCCTTGTTTTCAGCATTTTTTTCCCCACAGTAAGGGTTCCATTTTAAAAGTCAGTAATGTTGAGAGTTCTAAATATCTAGTTCCTATTTCATCATTATCCAGTATTAAGGAAATATTTCCAAAATTCTAAATGGCAGCATTTATATTGTATGGGTCATCAAAAAAGATACACCATCTATTTTTTAGTCTTTTTTGGGGGGCTAAATCATAGATACTGAATTCTGAGTATTTTATATCAGGGATTCTAGTAAACACAGGATAAAGGAAAGGGCTGTCCATTTGAATCCAGCAATCTTAGTGACAGCACTGGAGAGCATATGAGTTCACAAGTATCTGAACATTTACTGTACAAAACCTTCTCTTTTCCACCCTGTCATCTTATACCCTGAACGAAACAAGACCGAAAAACCCAAACAGTGTTTTACATGCTACAACAGCTTGAGAGGAGCCTTAGTCAGTAAAAGACATGCTTCAGGCTGCAAAGTTGCGTAAGTAGAAGCACAGAGTCAGGGAGCCTCCGTCTGTTGTTACTGCCCCTGAAGGAGCACTGAGAACTTTACAAGTATGTCCGTGCTCCACACCCTCTCACTCAGCCTGTCTCCCGCTGCCACGTTAAACTCCCACCACTGCTGTGATCAGCCTCGTTCAGGAAGAACACTTGGGTACTTCAGAAGTTCCCGGCATGTATCAACAGGGAATACGTGTTTTGTCTGCAGTGATCCTTAAGTTTCATCTTGTACTAGAAACATTAATTGTTGATGTTTATATTTCAGCTACTGATCAGGTCAAAGCCTGATTATCTTACTTGTTTGTAACCTAAACAGCCTTTTATCATTCTTTTCCTATGGGCATTTTGATGTTTTTAGTGCAAATTATCACCTTTGTTTGAAGTGGGAAGAGCTAGTGAAAACTAGATTTTTAAAAACTATTCTTTTGAAACTATAGTTAATTGATGGTGATGGTCAAAATGTTGCCTAAAGCAAGTCTCTACTTTCTTGAATTTTGATCATTTATAATCTTATTACTCCCAGTTATACGTATGATTGAGATTTGTGTACATGTTTCACTCACTGTAGTCAGCCTGCTGTCCCATACATAGGTAATCCACACTAGATTTTTCTGCATATAACCTGGCGTGGCCTATGGGGGCCCAGCTGTGACCTACAGCTTTCTTCCTCATACCCTTAACCTTCAGATGTAGGACCAGCTTCTGTTCCTGTCCTGTGGCCTGTTGCATCACCCACTCTACTCTCACGATGTGTAATAAGTAAATGCCCTCCATTCTGCCCCTTAGTTAGTAGAGCTGATCAAATGCTAACCCGTCAGTAGAAATCTGGCTTCTAGTTGGAAGGCATATCTGTGTTCTTGACATCCTTCACTGACTGGTTTTTAATTATTTTAATAACAAGAGACTGAATCCTCAATATCAGGCTTTTCTGAGTGGTATGAAAAAAAAAAGATGTGGCCCAATGGAAGGTCCACTGGAAGCTGTGTTTTGGTGGAAATGCTCTGAGGCAGGGCCAGGAGGTGTGGCTCCCTACTGCCCTGTACTTAGTCTTAGCCTTTGCCCCCTTTCACTTGTTTGTAAAATGTAGATAACACCGCTTTTAATTTGTAAGTCGTGTTCTGTGGGTTAAAAGAAGTTCTGTTTTTGAATATCTTTGAGGTTCTCCAAGCAGTGAAAAGAGCTGCTGGTAAAAGGCACTGTTTCTTCCTGGAACGTATGTGCCATTTTCCCTGCATGGTGTTTCCTGAAAGCCGGAATAAGAATCTATTTCCTTCCAGGCAGCAGAAGATAGCAGACAGAGAAAAGAGAGCCGCAGAGCAGCAAAGAAAGAAGATGGAGAAGGAGGCACAGCGGCTCATGAAAAAGGAGCCCAACAAAATCGGCGTGAAGCTGTCCTAGCGGCGTCCCGCAGGTGCCGCGCCAGCGGGGTGCGGGCGCCCAGGCGGCTCTGCACGGGCCTGAGGATGTTCAGGGCACAGACGCGCCCTTGACTTCCACGCCTCACCATGCCGTGCAGGACACCGGGATCCTGTGGAGCACCTGGCACTTGTGACTGAGACTCAGAAGAACAAAAAGGATTGTGAGACAATGTTTTTGTCAACGCACTCCATCATAGGGCAGTTGTTTGCTGTAGGGAAACTATTTCAAATGGAATTTACCAGTACCTCTTCAAGCTAGTGTTTCTAGCGGAATAAATGGGTGTAAATAATTTTATGGTGGGAAAGAACTCTACTGTCTATAATCCTCTCCTTCATTGTGCATAATGATAAAATAAATAATTTTAAGTATTCCCTTGTTTCCATGATTACCCAACCTAAATCAGACGAACTTGCAGGGCTTTAACTTTTGTATTTCTGTTGTCAGAAGCTGGTGTTGGCATACATTTCCTCTAATTTGAACTGGTCTTGTTTATGTTCAATACAACATTAAAGAATTCAATGATTTCAGTTTTTAAGAAAATGACATTAAATGCAATAATTTTATTTATCATAAAGATTTTTGTACATCATTGTTTTCTTTTAGATGGTGTTATAATGTTATAAATATTTATAATTTATATTGCATGTATAAGCATATTGAAAATCAGGTAAAATGGCAAATTTGTTTTACATTATTATAACTTGCGAGTTTTAAAAACTAGTATCAGTAGGTTTTCCCTTTTGTTGTAGATTTTTAAGATGTTTGGTCTCTTTAAGCACTGTAGTTCCTCCTTCCCAAAAGCCATTAATTTACAAATGCAGAAAGCCTTCAGTTCTAATATTTTAAAGCTTTTAGATTTCTGTATCAGTTTTATATATCTGGCATAATGCAGGTTGCCTGTGTTGTTGGCTAAGATAACATTGACTTATTAAATTATAAACCAAGATAGGAATAGCAATGATTTTACTTTTGGGTGTTGACTAGCTCCAAAATAGTTTTAAGGAAAGTAAGATACATACTATGTTCACAGGGAAAAGTGTAGATTTAGTAGTTTAAAATCCCATTAATTTTTTATCCACAATTAAAATGCATCCAGCCTGATTTCTAGGGCTTTTAGAATTTTTAAAGGTTTATACTTTGTTAAAAGTTGTTGCCCAAAATTAACATTTTGTGTGTTTTTTAAATGTCATACTCTACAGGCCAAATACTGCTAATATATTGAATTAAAGTGATATTTCATAATAAAATGACAAACTATATAATAAGGGGCTCCCTAAGTCCTTAGACAAATCTTCCGGAGTAAATGCAATTGTGAAATCAGGCGAAATTTAACTTTGGTAAAGAGCTTTTTATAGTCCCAGACCACATTTTCAGATACCATGTTTATTAGGTTTTGCCAATAAACTCCCAATTAAAGAGAATTAGACTCAAAATGTTAATAATATGTAAATGTACATTCTCTTCCCTCATTTGTGTTTTATTTTTAGTTAAGGGAATGCTACATGATTTTCTAAATTTGGGGTTCATGAAGGATACACCTCCCCATTAGCACAATACACTTTACTGCTTTTCCCTCATAGTTGACAAGTATTGAAGTCTGCTTTTGTCATTTTTATCTATGTGAGATTTTGGGTTTTATTTAGAAATAAAGACTGTTTAGGAATTATAGTTTGATTAATTAGGAAGAAAGATTTTTCTTGTGAAAAGAATAAATAACAGTTCTGGACTTTTTTTTTCTCACCTCTGTTGGTATGTGAACTAAATTCCTGTACTAAACTGGGTATATTGTCCCAAAAGAAATCATGGATCTAAAAACATATACACATTTCATGGTAGCAAACTGGCTCTTTAACTTCTAAATTTATGGTTTGTTTTTGTTGATTTTCATAAAGAATTATCAGTTATAGAAGCTTATTAGTACTAGTGAAAAAGAAATACAAACAGGCATAGATAAGTGAAGTGCTACCCATCGTCTGGATTGTGCATTTCATGTACTGAGATAAGTAATCAAAGGTGTGTAAACTTATTTTACGTTTTTTATATATTCATTCATGGTTTCCAACTATTTTCTCTTACTAAGCTTTAGCTAGGGCTATCTACTAATTGACTCTTGGCTCTTTGTAAGTAACATACTTAATTCAGTGGACATTTTAGAACTGACAGTTAAGATTCAACATCTGGATTCCTCAGTTTTGACATGCAGTCACCTCTGGCCAGGGCAGCGACTGTTCCTGGATGAAGATTGGTGGTTGGGAGGGAGGGGGTAGCTCTAGAAACTGGCACCTGGATGGAGCTTCCAAACACCACTCACTCCACGAGCTACCACTATAGTGTAAATCTAACCGACTCCGGTGTTACAAAAAGCCTAAATTTTGTCAATACTGATGTATTTACTGCAGGGTTGGTCTGAACCAGATACAGCTAACGTACACATTTTCTTTAACCCTTGAGGATAACATACAACAACGGTTTTCATTCTTTAGCACCTTGTTCAAAGGAAATCTTTCATGAGATGTGTGAGCAAATGCCACCGTTACAAAGGTGAGTGGTTCTGGCTGAAGCCAGATTGGGGGGGGGGGATGTTCTAGGGCCTATGAATTGTTCCAGAGGAGGGAGCTTCTCCCTCTCAGGTGGATTGGAGGGCTGCAGGAGATGGTGGGTCCATGAAGAGCTTATTTTAGTAGCTAACAACTTGTTTTTACAAAACATTTACATAGATCATTTTAAAACTTGAGTTGCGCTCTCCTAATATCAAAGAGAGCCTTTTTGTGTGTAATGTACCTCACCTTAATACAACCAAAGCTGTTCAAGGTTACAGCAACAGCTAATGACTCTTACATTCAACTGTTTGTTTTTAACTTTGCTTCCTCCCTTTTATCTTCAGTTCCCTTAGTCATGGCCATTGGGCATGCTCAGTAACTAGAGTAAGATTGGAGAGTAAAGATGCTTTTTCATCAGCAGTCTCAGTCTTCAGGGCTGGGAAGAGACACTGTTCTAGGAACCCCTCTTACCACACCTCATACAACAGATTTCTACCCTTGCACAGCCGCTGCTGACACTGCTAATCCACAAGCAGGAGCTTTTACAGAGAAACTCAGTACAGTGTGCCAAACCGGAGATCACAGCCATGGCAATTTATGCAGATACTTTGCCTATATATTGATCTGATCACACCCAATTTTGAGAGCATCTCAGAGTTCTCAGAGCTGTTGCAGAGATGGTGTAGTATTAAATTCCCTGAGTTTGGGAGTTGTTTAAATGCAGATGATTTTAAGGATTAACTGAGACTGTAAGTGGCACATATATAAGTGCTCAACAAATGGTAGTTGTTATGAGGTTCTGTACACTTCCTTATGAGATCCTATACACACTTTTCCAAATACTGGCGGTGCACTGATACAGCAGCCCCTTAATTTATATATGGAGAGTGGGAGACGTTGCAATATTAATTTTTATACATCCTTAAGTTGACCTGCAAGTTTAATAAGAGAACATTTATTATGTGCTCAGCACTGTCTGAAAGTCTAATTATATCAATGACTCCTTACAACCCAGTGAGGTAGACGTTTTACATATAAGGAACCCAAAGCTCAGGGCAGCTGTGGGCTAGATTAATGGAAAGGAAAACAGGGTGTGCTAGTGGTCAGTCAGCATTCTAGGTGGGCTCTGACTTCAAAGACCTCTCTTCAACTGAAACTGAACCGCCAGAGTTAGCCTTCAGAATTTCCTCTTTAGCTTTGAAGAACTCTGTGAAGATGTTACAAATTACAGCAGATAATCCCCATTCGTGTTTTCTAAGATTTATTTAATGAATATGAAAGAAATTAGCTTGGCTTCTATTTTCATGTTATAACAACTGTATTTGAAGGCCAATGCCATGGAATTATGTATTTCCAGGTTACTTGGTCAGATAGTATAACCAAGGCAAAATGAGATGTTTATATTCATACATTTGGACAGGTCAGTTAGTTCACATGAGTGGGCCGTTGTCTACTGAGGCCAAGGTCACAGGTTTCCTGTATGTGAAGACCAGTACCGTACCCAGAGACCTTCCTGGCACAAACTGTGTCCCTGACCTTATCCAGTTATCTTTTTAACACATGTCTTCAGGATCTGGTTCAGAGAGTGATTGGCACAGAAAAAAATCATCTTCGTGCATGGAAAATTCGAAGGATGTACTCTGAGTCGGTGGTATGTTGAGAGAAATTGTTATGGTTTCTTATTCTTAGGTCAGTTTTGGCTCATTATAAGACATTAACTTCTACCTATAATTGGTTTTGTTTGTTAATATATTCAAACCTTAATTTCTGTAGCACTGCAGTCTCCAAACCTGTTGACTACTGCTGAGTAAAATGAGTGTATACGTATATTGTGGAGGAAAATGACATCACCATTAGATATGTTGGCCCCTGAAATACATTTTTTTAATTGATTTTACAGACAGAAAAGAAGAGCGAGAGAGAGAAAGACTGATTTGTTGTCCCACTTATTTATGCATTCATTGGTTGCTTCTTGTACATGCCCTCACCCGAGATGGAACTCGCAACCTTGGCATATCTGGACGACGCTCTAACCAATTGAGCTACCTGAAAAAATTTTTTTTCTTTTTAAATTGGCTCAATATTTATTGTAGTGGTAAGTAAAGTAAGGTGTACAAGAATATAGATATATTTCACTTGCCTCATTTAAGTTTAAAGTACACAAGTGCTTTTTATTCCTTTTGAAGCTCTGCAATGTGTTCAGCCTCATGATTACTGTCTGTCTTGGTTAGAAGGAGCCCTTGTGGAATCAGCTTGTACAGGGTGATCATGTTAAAAACTTTTTTCCATGTACTGCTTTCAGTGGGAGAGGTGAAAATTATTAAGACTGCTTTCGATATCCATTCTCTTTCTACAACAAACAGGCTAAAAATAATGTGCTGGTTCAGAAGAATTAAAAGTCAGTTTAAAATGCCAGCACCTATTGTTTACTGTCGAAAGTGAGGCTGGCAAACTATTTCAGACACTGAGTTATTTGATTGCAAGGAAGGGAGGGAGGGTCTTACTGAACCATCAAATTAGAGGAATATTGCCGTTGTTAATAGTTTTCATGTTCCAGTCCATTACAGCTCTAGTCTGGCAAACATGTAATTTTTCAAAGCTATTCAAATAGCTTTGATCAGAAATGACACATACAGGGAGGGAGAGTGAAAATAGCCCTGAAGGTGGGTCAGATAAGATCAGCATGGGGAGGAACTGCAGGGCCTCAGGTAGCAGAGCCATGGTGCGCCTATCACAGCACTCTCCAGGAGAGCCAGGCTGGGGGTTTTGCGTCATCACTTCACTTCACTGTAATCCCAGATGCTACAGGGAGTGAGAGATCCTCCTCCCAGTCAAACCAGGGAGAAAGGTCAGAATAAACATTCATTTGTTTAGGACAGTAGAGGGTTGAGACCTTTGGCATTACCCAGAGTACGATCTATTCCATCGATTTTCAACCTTTCCATCGCATGGCACATTAACTACTAAAATTCTGCAGCACACCAAAAAATATATTTCTTGCCAATCTGACCAAAAAGAAAGTATAATATTGATTCATTCACACTGGATGGCTACTGTGGTGGTGGCTATTTTTTTTTTTTTTTTTTTTACAATCTAAGGGAAAAGAGGTCTGTGCCCTGACTAAATAGTCAGGTATTGCATGTTTTAAAAATTCTTGTGGCACACCCGCTGAAAATAGCTGATCTTTTCCAATGAGCTAAGGTTACCACCCAGGAGATCTTACATGAACTGGCAAGGGTTTTTTGTGTGTTTTGGTGTGTTTTTTTAAAAATTGATTTTTAGAGAGAGAGAGGAAGGGAGAGAGACAGAGACAGAGACAGAGACAGAGACAGAGACAGAGACAGAGACAGAGACAGAGACAGAGACAGAGACATCGACGTGAGAGAGAAACATCAATTGCCTGACGGGGGATCAAACCTGCAACCTAGGTATGTGCCTTGACTGGGAATTGAACCCGAAATATTTTGGTGTATGGGGTGACACTCCAAGCAACTGAGCCACCTGGCCAGGGCTGAAGTGGCAGTTTTCAAAGAACTGGTTTTCAAGTTGTACTCAGAGGTGACCCTGTAACCACCACAGAGGATGAGAGAGAAGCACGGGTGGGGCCTGGTGCCCCTGTTCCAAAAACTCCACTTTTATGTGTTTTATGGGTTTTTTAATGTTGAATACATTTTTTGAAACAGATACACCTTTTGCAAAACTTAAACACTACTGAAATATGCTACTTTTTAAATACAAACTTCTGAGTAGCATTTAAAACTTTTCTGAATTTTAAAGTTCTGTGGAATTATTGTTATAACCATTAGTTATTCCAACCATTGTGAGTGTGGCCGAATCAGGAGAGACAGCGCAGCATCTCTTCCAGTGGTTTAAAAATAATTACCTGATATAAATTTGTTCTATTCTCTTTGGACTTTCTGTTTTTCTTTGGAACAACTGGGGGTTTGTTGACATTCTTTCAAGCGTCCCTTGCTATACACTGCTGCGTTTCACTGCCCAGGTTACTGCTTCCTGGGGCACATGTTGCCTGGTAAGACTGGAAATAAGTAACTTTTGTAAAAGTGCTCACAGAGCCAAAATAGAAGTCAGGATCTACCCCAAGACTTTTAAAATGAGAAATCCTCAAAAGAAAAACACATCAGATCCAACCACTGCTTAGGGCGGGCCTATGATAAATGCAAATCACAGACTTCCTTTTTCTCCTGCCACAAATGTCAGAAACGCTTGGCATCTGAGCACGCTGCATTTTCCCCTCCCTTCTGTACAGCTCAACTTGGAAAGGCCAGCATATCCCTTTGGGAAAAACCTTTTCTTATAAATTGGAATGTTTGTCCACATAACTGTAGGAAATGTTGAACACTTGCTTTGATGGGAAGCGATTTGTCCGTTAGAGTGGATTTGTTCTTTTTTTCCATTTTCCTGCCTGTTTGTACATCACAGGCACCCAAATTACGGGAAACAACTTAGAGGAGTTTCTTTCTATGGGATCGGGTCATCCTGTCCACAAAAGCAGCCAACGCCTTGGGCTTCCGAAAGGCAAGCTATGTTCCATCTTGTATTTACTCCAAGGGACTCATTTGTGAGAGGCTGTTCTGAATAAAAGCAGTAATTTTCCACAGACTATACATACAGAAGCCTTGGAGAAGGGTAGGGCTGGGGGAGAGAAAGGAAAACAGAGTTAACTGCTGGGGGTGGGGGATGGAGAAGGAAAACAGAGTAGCTGCTCCAGGACCTCCTGTTTCACCTCGGCACAGATTTGTGTCATTGTGGATCGGACATGTAGTTAACTTATCTTTTGGTTTAAAGAAGGATACAGGTCATTAAGACAACAAAGCAATTTGCTATTTGTTGATCAGCATAAATATTTGTGGTTCGTGGAGAATTCTTCTTTACCAGGACCCATCTTTCCATCCATCTTGATTTGATAAAAACAACAACAACAACAACAAACAGTGCTGAATCTATGTGGTTATATTCATTTCTGTAGCAACAAGTGGAGACCAAAAACACCCTTAAAATTCTTCTGCAAGTGAAAATGCATCGATTTAGCAATGACTAAAAATAAACACAAGGAGGGACTGTAAGGAAGATAACAGCATCTAGGTATTGGTTTGGGCTGGACTTCAGGAAGGGACCTGAGTCAGCATGGCTCATTATTTTGGGACAGTTCCCGTTATTCACCTCCAAAAATAGTTTCCTTTCCATTTTGGCCAAATCCCTGTAGGGCTGTGTGCTAAGTGCCCACATGTGTTCCGATGGAAGCAATGGCCTTGCAGAGGCGAACCACCTCCCCACACGTGCATCCTCGCGCCCGACGTCCTATTCCCATCTTCTCCAGGGCTTCCCTCCTTCAGTTAACCCTCTCTTCCAGGTCATCAATTCCCCTCTCTAGGGCTGGATCACAAAGTGTATAAACGTGCTCCATCTCCTCTCACTATTGAAAACTAAAACAAGCCCCTGTAACCCACATCCCCTTGTAACTACCACCCACTCCCCTACCCCCCTTCCCAGTAAAACTTAAAACAAGTAGCTGCATGCATCAATTTCTACTTTCCCTCTTCTAGGCACTCTCTGGCCCACTCCAATCCGGCTTCCATGCCCATTTCTCCAAAGAAATGATCTTAACAGTCACTAAGGTGTTGTGGTCAAAGCCAGTAGACATGTACCTGTTCTCATGTTACTCGGAATTCGCAACACAGTTGACCATTCCGCTCTTGAATCACTCTCCCTCTCAGGTTCATATGCCCCAGGTCATCTGGTTTACCTCCGCCCCCCGCGCGGCCTTCTACCCGGCTGTTTTGTTGGGTCTTCATCTTCTGTCTAAAGCTGGAGGTGCCCTGGACCCAGTCTTTGGCCTTCTTTCCTTCTTTCCACTCTTCCTGGGTGATTTCACCCATCCCGTGGTTTTTAATAGTATATAAATGCTGAAGAACTCCAATTTTATAGCTCTAGCCCTGACAACTCCCATGATTTTCACATTCATACATACTTGACGTTTCCACATGGGTATTTAATTGACATCTCAAGTTTATTTTCCCAAACTTGTTTTTCTTGATCTCTTCCTGTTCTCAGTAAATGGCGCCATCGACACAGGTGCTCAAGCTAAAAGCCTGAGAATCGTCCTCAGTTTCTTCCTCTCTTCCTTAGACCCTACCTCACCCCTCCCCACACCTAACCTATCAGCAACTCACAACAGTTCTATCTTCAAAGCCGTGTCTCCAGTTATTCAACTTAATCTCTGGATCTACTTCCACCCCCAAATTGTCATAATTACTCACCTGGGCTATTTACAATAGATCTCTAAGTGGCCTCCCTGCTTCTGTTGCTCCTACCTGCTCACAGTGCCTTTGCCTTCCACTCAAAGCAGCCAGAGAGGAGTGGGGTGAGGAGGGGGGACAGGAGGAGGGGAGAAGAGGGGGAGAGGAGAGGAGGGAGAAACCAGATTCTATCGTTGCCCTGTTTAAAGTCTGTTAATGTGTCTCATTGCACTGGGAATACACTCAAACCAGCCCTACCATGACTGCCATGGCCCCGCAGGAACTAGCTTCTTGTCCTCTCTCCAAACCTCCCCTTCCCCTCACTCTGCTCGAGCCACCTGGTCTCCCTGATGCCCTCGGACATGTTGAGCCCTTTTCCGCCTCCTGGCCTTTGCATTTGTTCTTTCTGCAACATTTTACCCCCCCCCCCTTTTTCAAGTGACCAGCTCTTTTTCATCCAGCGCTGTCACTTCCTTAGCGAGGTGTTCCTTCCCTTCACCTATTTCCTTGGCAGCACGTAGCCTATCCGCTATCTGCATGGTCTCGGTCATATGTTGGCCTACTCTGTGTCTTTCACAGGGGAAGAAACCGTCTCCTCCACTACTGAAGACCAACCCAGTAAGGTGCCTAGCATGTGAGCACCCCGTGAGAACTGGTTGCATAAATTATTTCATTTAACAGCTATTCTTAGAACCCTTACTATGTGCCACATATTGTTCTAAGTTCTTGACCTCATCTGTGAACAAATGGGAACACAGATTCCTGCCCTCGGAGAGCTAATATTTTAGTGGGGGGTGGGCAATAACCAAGACATAGCAGGTAAAAGTATAGTGTTACATTTAAATTCTGAATGAGAACCCAGGATATTCTCCAGGCCTTATCCCTTTGTGTGGTCAAGTGAAAAGGTATTTGCTTTGCAGACACTTGAAATCCCGGCTTCTAGAGATGAACTGTGACATTCGGAGCAATGACCTCTTCGAGGCTCAGCTCCCTCACCTGTAAAACAGAATCATACCCCGCCACAAGACTGGTGTGAGGGATAAAACATTTATTTAACTGGAACCACTAATCTTTACTGTCATCATGCCGAAGTGTGAGGATACAAACAATCTCCAATAAAACACTATATATAATAAGCAAAAAATAAGTTAATACATCGTAAACTTACAGTTTCACCAGCGAACAGGTTTAGGAACGAACGAGCCACTAGGCCTCGGAGCTACTGTTTAGTAGAAAACTGCAGACACTCAAACCTTATCAACCCCAATTAAGACACGAAAGGATCGGTCAAGACTCCTCTACACCAAGGACACAAATACACGTTCATTTTTTGGTTACAGTGCCCTGCTATGCACAAGCCCACCGGGAAGCTGGAACAATCACACACTGGGAAACGGCACAAAGCGCAGCAAGGAGGTAACAGGCCGGCCCGACAGAAGCCGTCTTGCAAAGTGCGAACTCTGCGTTTTCTCTTCCTGAACCACCGGGGTAGGAACGGGGACCTCTGACGACACGCGGGGCCACGAGCATGCTTTCTAGACCACACTGGTGGGGCTGGGACTCGAACCGAGGTCTCCATGCCTTCGAAGATAACCTCTGGTCCTCAACAGGGAACAGGCTTTCACTCAATATATAGTGCAAAATACCGAGGAGCAACACGACAGAGCAGAGCCCGGCCTAGGTCGACCAGCTGTTTCTCCGCCTGGCACCACATCACATGGGACAGCTTGGCACATGGGGACAGACCACGTCTACCTAGGTCTTGACCTGAAAGGCCGAGCGGCGCAGCGAGTGCAGGGCAACCACACAGCAGCCCCGGAGCAAGGCCCCGATGTTGTACAGGGGATCCGTGCCCCCTCTCTGAGTACTGAACACCCACAGGACGGTGGGGACCACGGGCGCAGCCACGGCCAGGAGATCCACCAGGAAGCTGCGGCTCCAGTGCTGCCTCCCGATGGCCCCCCACACCGGCGGGGCCGCGCCGTCCAGCCTTTCTTCTGCGGGGCCTGCGAAATCCAGCTCTCTCATGAAGCGGTTTGCAGGAGCCAGAGTTCCCACCGTGGCGCGTGGGGTCTCCACAGGAGACAAAAGGATGGCCGAATTTGGATTCCTTGGAGTTAAGTCAACCACTAACGCAGAGGTGGACTCTGGGAAGCTTTCTGTCGAGCCAGCCACAGACTCGTCGGGGGATGCTGGGCTCCAGGGACCGGGGTCCTGGAGCTGGAGCACGTACTGAATGAGCTCAGAGATCGCGGGGCTGTAGGGAACCACGTCGGTCTGCACCGATCGCTCCACCGCCACCCGGGCCTCCTCCAGATCCAGCCCCGTGGGGAGGGTCTCCAGGGCCTTGGCCCCGGGGGTGAACTGCAGAAGCTCCAGGTCGCCAGCCTCTGTGGCGGTGGCGGTCCCCAGCTCATCCAGCAGATCTGTGCTGTCTGCGGGGCTATCCCCCACCAGCAGCTCGCTGTCGGCCCCTTCCTCGGAGCCCTGCTCTTCCAGAGACAGCCCATCTGCCGTCTTGCCAACAGGGGTCTCTCGGGGGAAGCTTTTCTTCGGGGAATCGCATGGGAAGTCCAGACCCAGGTCATCCCTCAGGGAGCCACTGTGCGCCATCTCCATGCTCTGAAGGAGGGACTCCAGCTTCTTGTTCTGAATGTTTATGTCCACGAAGTACTTCTGAATGCCTTTATCTTTGTCGGCCAGGCTGCTCCTCATGGTCTCGATGACCTGTTTGAGCTGCTTAATCTCCTTCCTGGCTTCCTTGAGGGCCAGCTGGGCCTCCACGCGGTGGCACTCTTCTTCAATCCAGTCCTCTCGCATGCGGGCCAGCTGGGCCTTCAGCTCCACAATCTCCGTTTCCCTGCAGGGAGGAGAGGGGCAGAGGCTGAGAGAAATGCCCACTCGGAGCCAGGTGGCAAGCAATTCCCACACACAGCCAAGAGCCCAGCTCTTATACTTGAAACACAGGCATTAGCCCTAGATGACCCCACCCCAGTTGTAAAATAGCTAAAATAATCATAGTAACTAGAATCGGAATAAAAAATGCCACTGTTGTGGGGTTTTTTCCTTTCTTTTTTGAGCGTCACTACATGTCAGACATTGCATTAGTACTTTACAAAGATTGTACTTTAGTTAATACTTAATACTTGAAAATTTATTATTAGAACCCATTAGAGTCTCTTAGTTACCCTTTTATATACCTACACTTTGTGGGAGGAAAGTCCATCTCACTTTTAATCACCTATCAAAGACGGCAGGACTGTTCTGATCATATGCCGATGATAATTTTACAAAATTAAATCATCACATGCTACATGTTGCAAGGTCTTTGTGAAAAGCTGATTATTCTATCTCCTCTCAGGTAAGATGATACCAGCTCCATCCTACACTGAAGAGAATCTATCCTATTTTCTTAGATCCCTCACCAGACTGACTCTATTTCAAGATCTTTGGTGAAAAAGATCCTTGAATATAATTTCTTCATGTGTCCTCACATTCTCAGTGGATATGAAGACTGGGAAGTGAGGATCCTGAAGAGATGTCAGTGCTGCTGCTTTAAGTTTAGGCTTGAATGGTCTCCGGTTTCTCTGCCTTCATACCTCCCTCCCGTGACTGCTCAAAGCCTCCCATGGTTTCCTCAAATCACACTCCAAATGCTTCCAGAAAGCAGGGTGTGACTCATGGCAACCCTGCCCTGGGTTACTGTGGTCAGAGCTCTGCCCGTCCATCCTACGACGTCCCAGGAGAAGACCATCAAGCGGAGAACGTGGCCTGCTCACGGAGAACGTGGCCTGCTCGTGGAGAATGTGGCCTGCTCGCGGAGAACAGGGCCCGCTCCAAGGCGGCAAACGGCCCTTCTCTCCGAGATAAGATCTAAGCTTTGGCTGCTTTCTTTTGTTTTCATTTTCACCTTAATGCTTGGCCAAGAATAATGAGCCTCTTCCTTCAGCACAGGAATAGCTTGTGGGAGTCACAGTGCACACAGCCCTGCGCGCTCCCACAGGGATGAACAGAGCCCAGTGGGGGCTCACTGTGTGTGACACATTGGGCTGGAAGTCGGGATTGTTCCTCTAAGTGTTCCTGCCATTTAAAAATAGTCAGGCACACACCCAGCTCCTCGTGTCGAAGCTGCACACACCCGGAAAACGTAGGCCGTCCCCTCCAAAGTAGGAGGGTCCCCTGAACTCCTGGAACGGCCAAAGCTTTTGAGACTGATTTATGAAATATGACAGAAATGAAATAAAATCACATTTTTCCTTTTCTATTTTTCTATAGTGTGGTTTGATATTTCATTTTATAGGAGAAAAACAAACAAACCCAACTGCCCTAAACCACCGTGTGCGAGGAATGCGGACTCACCTCTCGTGGAGCCGGCGCTCAGATTCCTTCAGCTTGGTCTTCAGGTGTCTCACTGTCACCTCTTTCTGCTGCAGGGGAGTCAAATACTGCTCTGGATTTGGGGGCTTCACCCCATGATTTTCACCGCAGGACATGTACCTTCCCGACCGCCTGAAACCACCCGAGTAATGAAATGTTACTTTTTGCCCCGTTTCCTTTTGTATAAAAAGAACAGTTAAGGCACAGAGGAGCGCTTGAGAAGAAATGGCAGCTGTGTGTTGGGCTCTTACACCTCAGTAATGTGCGACCTCACAGTGAGGGGGGGTGGTGACCTACCTGCCCGTCTTAGGATGCTCATTACTTGGAAAATTGTGGTGGAGTTTGTGGAGGGCGACAGGGGAGAGGGAGGATTTTCCACGGCTTCTGGATGATCTCATACCAAATAATGCACAACTGCCCACAGGCCTGCCGGTCAGTTCAGAGTAACAGGCTGATATATGACAATGAGTGAGGGCAGGCGGGAGGGGAGGAAGGGAGCCAGGGAGCGAGGTGACCTAACTTTCCACACAATGCGCCCCTAAGATCCCGATTGTTATTAGTTGAATTCAGATTGTTCTGAAATCACTCCCTGGGGCGAGCCTGCTGATTCCGTGGGAAGTTGCCTTTTTCTGGCGGGAATGAGGCTGTTCCACTCTCACCAGAGTGTGTTTCGTAAGAGAGGTGCCTGATGTTCTACAAACCGCCCTGAGCGGGAAGCCGGGCCCCCGTCGGGCCTGACCAGGAGCTGGCTTCCCTGCTGTGAGAGTGCTGGCAGATGAGGACAGGACGCCCAGAGGAAGGGGCTCAAAGAGGATGGCTGGCAGCCTCTTCCCTGACTCTGGACCCAGCCCAAGCCACTGCGCTCGCCCTGCTCCCCCCGCGCCTGCACTCCATCCAAGATGGCCTGAGTCCAGGTCCCAGCCCTCCAGTCCTCCTGTCACTGCCCTTCTGGATGTGCAGTTCCTTCTTTCTGCCTCCCCACCCCCACCCCCCAAGGACTAACGCGTTCCTTGTTTGGCCTTCCCATCTCATTTCTATTTCCACTTTCTCAGCGAGGCTTCCTCTAATCCCTCCAGACTTGAGTTGGGCCCCCTGGCCATCTTTTACACACCCATGTGCTTGCAGAATCATCTTAATGTGTTGTTGTCATTAGATGAGTAAGGTCTTTCTCCCCCTCTGGGTGGCACGCACAGGGACCTCTCTGTTGTTTACTGACTGCTCTACTCCCAGCACGTCACACAGTGCCTGGCACGAGGTGGAACTCAACCCATAGCTGGCATCTGAACGAACATGAGCGATTCCGTTTTCCCTCCCTATCCCGTCACTACTTGGACCGCTGAAGCTTAGGAGAGATTGTGGCTTGTGTTCTTTCTGCTGCAGCCTTAATCAATGAGCTGAGTGTGGGAAAGAGAAGTGTCTTTTTGCAGAATAAGACAGCGGATCACGAGTTGCATAACTATTTTTTAAAAAAACATGTCTATTGATTTCAGAGGAAGAGAGAGAGAGAGAGAGAGAGAGAAACATAAATGATGAGAGAGTCATTGATCGGCTGCCTCCTGCATGCCCCCCACTGAGGACTGAGCCGACAGCCTGGGCATGTGCCCTGACCTGGAACCAAACTTCGATCTCTTGGATCATAGGTTAATGCTCAACCACTGAGCCACACTGGCTGGGCACTATTTTTTATTTTTATTTTTTAAGAAACCTTACTATGTAGGACAAACTAGGAACCATGAACTGAAAGATGATCAGTACTCACCTCATGATTGGGCTGCAGTCACTTCCCTTGTAGGAGCCAGAGTTGCTGCTACTTGGGGAAGAAGGCACATAGCTGGGATGGATGCTGACAGGACTCAGCTGATTCCTGCACAGCATGGACAGAAGGTCCTTCTCCCGTGGGGACGGTGGGCTGTTGCCAGACTTGTGCGATGAAGCTCCATTACTCCGCCCGTGGGGACCTCGGCTGGGGGAAAAGCACGAAGAAAAAAAAAAAGTTAAAACCTTTGGGACTGCTGGTGCCCAACACTAATGCTTTACTCCTTAGAGCTAGTTTCTACGAAGGAGATCCCGCTCACGGAGTGGAAAGAGGCAGTGCGTTATTAGTGCGAACTGCCCTTGCGAGCGGCCTTCTTTCCACCTGCCCAGCTCTTCCTCTCCTCGTGCGATCAGCACACGCAACCTCTCCCTCCGCGGTTCTTTCAGGTGGTTTCTGACCACAAAGCTTGTTTTGGATTAAACCCAACTGCTGGCTAGGAACACAAACTATGTAAATATTGATTTGGTTTAGGTTCGTTTTCGAAGCAGTTTTGAGGATGTGGTTTTTGCTCTAGTATACCTCTTTCAGCTTCAGGCTGGGGTAAGAAAATTGGGGTGGTTTATTTAGAGGATGGGGGAGAAGGGGGTTGCCCATAAAGAAGGGGGAGACAAAGGCACAGATAAACATAGCCCACGTGAATGTATCACGTCTATCATTTTAACCACCTAATTTTTTTCCCTTTTCTTTCCATCCCCAATAACTTAGCATAACCTTTATCTTTTAATTGCTGAAATGTTGTAACGGCCCCCTCTTCCCTCCCCATCTCTTGTCTTGCCCCCTCCAGCGAGGAGGCTGACCCCGAGGCTGGAGTGGCCTCTCTAAAATGGAATTTGAATATCGCTGCCCTCCCCAAAGCCATTCACTGGCTCCCAGCTGCCTCCAGAATAAACGCCAAACTCCTTCATGCTCACAAGGTCCAATCCCACCACCTTGTCCCACCCCTCGTCTGCCACTCACCCCTTCTATTCCAGGGTTCCACGTGACTTACAGTTTCCTGATGATCCACGCTCTCCATCATCTTTATATTTTTAAACTTATAATTTTCTCGGCCTAGAATGTTCTCTCTCTGCTCCCTACCCTAAGTCTCTGGATACCTCCTACTTCGAAGCTGATGGGAACCCACTCCAATCAGCCTTCTCTGGATCCTTCCTTCCCGAGGCCAGTGGAGGTGCCACTCCTTGCTGCTCCCTGATACTGTGTGCAAACGTCCATCACGAAACTTATCACATTTCATTGCAACTGCAAACTTGTTTGTCTTTCCCACCAGCCGAGGGCATGCCGAGGGCAGGAACTCAGCCTGGTCTTTCATACCCCTGCTGCGGGCTGGCACACCCCAGGTGCTCCCTGAATGACTGATAACAGAATAAACTGGGTTTACGTCTGGGCACTGCCACTTACTTGGAACTTAGGCAAGTAAGCCCTTACTCTATGGGGATATATAATCACTTATCCTGTTTTCCTCATGGAGGTGATATGAAAATCAAAGAATGCATATGAGTATGTTCGATAAGCATTTAGGGCAATTCAACTAAACGCTTGTGGGGTAACACTTTAGAATAAACTTCTTTCGCCCTCCCTGTTAGTCTAATTCCAGAGGAAGCATTTTGAGAATGTTGAAATTACTTAAATAGGATAATAGTCCTGTGTCAGGAAGATTTCTTAATGACATTACAAGAAAACAAAAGGGAATAAGACACCTTTCGCAGAGCAGCCCTGCTTTTTGACAGTCCCCTGCTTGCCATTTTAATCACAGCTGTGTCCAACCGACACATCTCAAAGAGAAGCGTGTGTGAACGGGAACGGGAGAGTGCATGTGGGTACCCTTGGCTCCAAAACCACAGTCATTTAAAATCAAATACAATTTCAACTAGCCGTCAGCCCAGTAAATCACACATAAAGGCAACATCACCACATTCCAAAGTTAAAAGGTTCTCCCCTTTTTGAAATCATGCAAATGGACTCTGCTTCCTTTCCATGAAAAGGGGACACTTTATATAGAACAGATGGGCTGATGGCCTTGTGACAAACCAACTTCAGCAGCCCAGTGGTGGGGAGACTTCAGGAGGAGCTGAAAAGAACGTGTACTCTGGCTTGGCTTGGCTTCTCCTTGTTTCACTTCTAAGCCTGGCACCAGCTGGCCTATTTCTTAACGTGGCTGTGAAAAATTCAGAGGATTAACCATTACAGGTTAGGAGAGAGAGTAAAGAACTATCCCTAATGTTGGCCTGGGGAATTCTCTTCTGAGTTAACCTTCACCGTGGACCTTCTGTGACCCCAGCCCCGTTCCTGGTGCTTTATGAACATTGTCTCACGTGATTCTGACCATCACGCTGTTATATGGCTCATACAGTTACTATCTCCCTTTCGTGTTATGTGAAGTACTCAATGAAGTAATTGAGGCTCAGGGAGAAAAAGAAAAACTGGCCCAAGAACTCACAGCTGAACTAGGAATGATATCCAGGTCTTTGAACTCTACAGAAATGTCTCCTACTTTACACAAATGGGATGTGCTGTTTTGGGCTTGTAAACAGGTATATTAAGTACTGGCTATGTATGTGGTTATTATCTGAAGAATTCGCCACTGAATTCTTTAGTATGTGCACTAAGACATGAATTAAATTAGAGGGGGATTTTGTAAGAACGCACCTGCTATACAGAGAAAGGCAAAAACTCTTAAGCCACTGAGCATTACTACAGCACAATCAAGTCTTCAAGTGTGTTCAAATATATTTCAGGAAGTGAATTAACAGACTGTTTGTAATAGCTACCTTGTACAAAAGAAACTACATGCTTAAACATACCTGTTCCGTGCCTTACATTTCGTTTAGTTTAAATGCTAACATATATGGGCACAAAGTCATCGTGGATGAAGGTAAAGCATTTTCAAAGGAGAAGCAGGGATTCTGTATCGGTCATGGCTGTGAACAGGCAAACCCGGGGCTCCCCTCCTCAGCCCCCCGCAGCCCCCTGGTTTGGTGGACAAGACTGAAGTCCACAGAGGAGAGAGAGAATTCTACTGACCTCACCCATTCCTGCAAACAGGAACACGATACGTGGAAAGTGAGAGAAAAGGGGAAATGAAGAAGGAAAACCCCGGAAGGGCCCAGGTGAATTTCTATTCCCCAGCCACTGTCCTTTACTACAGGTAACATTCTTATCAGCACCACCATCGTCACCATCATCATTACCATGACCACTGTATGGGCCAAACCGTGGGTCCCCCAAATCCATAAGTTGAAGCCTTAACCCCCAGAATCTAAGAATGTGACCATATTTGAAACAGGGGTGTAAAAAGGTAATGAAGTTAAAATGAGGCTGTTAGGGTGGGCTCTAGTCCAGTTTGACTAGAGTCCTTGTAAGAAGAGGAAATTTGAGCACAGGCAGGTGCAGAAACGAGACAAGATGACCGCCTACAAGCTAAGGAGAGAGACCTCAGAAGAAGCCAAGCCCGCCGACATCTTGATCTCATACTGAGTCTCCAAAATTAGGAGAAAGTACATTTCTATTGTTTAAGCCACCTCGTGTGTGGGATTCTGTTATGGCGGCCCTAGCAAACTGGCACAATGATCACCATCAGCACCATCAGCACCATCACCACCATCAGCACCATCAGCACCATCACCGCCATCAGCACCATCAGCAACATCAGCACCATCACCACCATCAGCACCATCACCACCATCAGCAGCATGAGGTGGATGCCACTGTCACCCTATTTTCCAGAATAGGAGACTGAGGTTTGGGTTCCGGGTCATGCATCTAATAAACAACGGAGGCTGAATTCAAGTCCAGGTCAGTCTGCCTCCAAATCCCAAGCTCTTTTTTTTCTTCTCACTTCCGTCTGCCTCTGATCAGATAGGGTTTTAGTTTAAGAAAGAGGATTCCTCAGAATTATCAGCAGAGTTGGCCTTCTATAAGAAGAAAGCATTAAAAAAAACATTCTCACCAACTCCACCTGTCCCTCATTTCTCCCACCCCACCTTTACCAAATGTTCCTGCCACTCTTCCTCCCAGGAGCTAATTCTCCACAGAGAAAATTCCTTTAATTATAGGAGGAATGAGCCAATGAAACAGATCACGAGCTGTTACAGAGATTGGCATGAACACTGGCTGCAGAGGAGCTGTCCCCAATGTGTGGTCCTACAGAACACAAAGATTATGAGAAATGTTGGGATATTCCATCATAGAAATCTACTCATGGCGCTCTGTGCCTGGGTCAGATTTAAAAAAAGGTGAGGGCCCTGGCCAGTGTGGCTCGGTTGGTTGGAGCGCCGTCCGGTACACCAAAAGGTTGCAGGTTCGGTTCCCGGTCAGGGTACATACCTGGGTTGCAGGTTCAAGTGAGGATAATGGATAGAACATTGCCAATTTCAATTTCCCATACATTAAACATACACCTGATTTGCACGTAATTATATTTAGCTATTATATGTTTAACACCTCAATTTTTAATCACTTAGAGAAATCATGGATTCCAGACTAAAATGTTTTCTCTAAGTCACTCAGTATTAGTAGCTTGGAATTTAACCACAAGCACAGGTTCCTTTGAAACACTCAATAAAACTGTCTTCTTCAGGCCATTTGTTTTTCCTTTTGCCTCTCTGCTCTTTGATACCTTGTACCATGGGTATGTGCTAATTTCTTGAGTGGGTTAGATAAATGGTTTATTCTCAGAGCAAGCCACATCTGACTTATATGGCGAATGTTTCTATTCACGTCCTGTGATCCCAGAAGCACTTTATTTTCAAAATAGATGGTGTTTGGGAGCAGAATAACTGTGCTTTTTCACTGGGAACTTCACTCTCCTGTTACAGGTTTGTCTGGCTCCAGCTCTGTTTACAATAAACTCTACACTGTGGGTCTCAGGTCCTTTTGTAAACATCAGCAAAGCTTCTGCTTACCCAAGAGGAATGGGAAATATTCATTTGCTGAGTCCTGGAAATACAAGATTTTAGAAATGGAACACTTTTTCTCCTGGAAGGGACCTTAACATCATGTAGTACAACCTCTTTTATATAAACTTGGACACTGTGGCCCAGGAGAGTAGAGTGACTTCCCCAAAGTCTACAGACAAATCATCCCGTGTCTCATGGCTCATCCATCGTTCTGTCCAGGTTTCTGCTCAGAGCTCCCCTCATTGCAGTCTCCCAGAACCCGCCTGTCTGCACCACCCACACACCCCGTTACTCTCGTATAGCCGTGCCCTGCACGTTTTAAAAGTAATTACATTACTTATATATTTCTTGTCTTTCTTTCCCTGCTAGAATGAATATAATTGTCATGTCGTTTTGTTTACTGTCCTATCTCCAGAACTTGTCTCATGGTAGATGTTCAACAAATACTTGTCGAATAAGTCACTGATGACGGCAGAGAATCCTGTCCCACCAAATGTGAACACAGGCTCCCATTTCCCCCAGTCTTCTCCCCCAGTCCATGGCAAACCCTGTTGACTCTTACTATGCTCCAAGCACTGAGCCCACACTTCACCTGTACTGACCAATGTAATCCTAACAATAAACCCTATGAGGGGGGTAGGACTATAGTCCTATTTTACAGATGAGGCAACTGAGGCGTAGAGAAGTTAAGCAACTTACTCGGAGCCACGCAGCCTGTAGGCGAAGCTGCCATTCAAACCAAGGTAGCCTGGCCCCAGAGCCACACACTGAGCTGTGTTGCCCTGTGGCCTCTTCCAGTGGTGGCCACTCATGCCTATGAACTTCACACTTCCTTCACCCCTTCCCCAAGCGAATGCTGGGGTGCCCAGATGGAC